>NW_027397066.1:74192562-74268562 GCF_003265705.2 Callorhinus ursinus
CAAAGACACCCCCAGATTGAAAGTGAGGGGGTGGAAAACCATTTACCATGCTAATGGACACCAAAAGAAAGCTGGGGTGGCAATCCTTATATCAGACAAATTAGATTTTAAAACAAAGACTGTAATAAGAGATGAGGAAGGACACTATATCCTACTTAAAGGGTCTATCCAACAAGAAGATCTAACAATTGTAAATATCTATGCCCCTAACATGGGAGCAGCCAATTATATAAGGCAGTTAATAACAAAAGCAAAGAAACACATTGACAACAATACAATAATAGTGGGGAATTTAACACCCCCCTGACTGAAATGGACAGATCATCTAAGCAAAAGATCAACAAGGAAATAAGGACTTTAAATGACACACTGGACCAAATGGACTTCACAGACATATTCAGAACATTTCATCCAAAAGCAATGGAATACAGATTCTTCTCTCGTGCCCATGGAACATTCTCCAGAATAGATCACATCCTAGGTCACAAATCAGGTCTCAACTGGTACCAAAAGACTGGGATCATTCCCTGCATATTTTCAGACCACAATGCTTTGAAACTAGAACTCAATCACGAGAGGAAAGTCGGAAAGAACTCAAATACATGGAGACTAAAGAGCATCCTATTAAAGAATGAATGGGTCAACCAGGAAATTAAGAATTAAAAAAAAATTCATGGAAACCAATGAAAATGAAAACACAACTGTTCAAAATCTTCGGGATACAGCAAAGGCAGTCCTAAGAGGAAAGTATATAGCAATACAAGCCTTTCTCAAGAAACAAGAAAGGTCTCAAATACACAACCTAACCCTACACCTAAAGGAGCTAGAGAAAAAACAGCAAATAAAGCCTAAACCCAGCAGGAGAAGAGAAATAATAAAGATCAGAGCAGTAATCAATGAACTAGAAACCAAAAGAACAGTAGAACAGATCAACGAAACTAGGAGCTGGTTCTTTGAAAGAATTAACAAGATTGATAAACCCCTGGCCAGACTTATCAAAAAGAAAAGAGAAATGACCCAAATAAAGAAAATCATGAATGAAAGAGGAGAGATCACAACCAACACCAAAGAAATATAAACAATTATAAGAACATATTATGAACAACTCTATGCCAGCAAATTAGAGAACCTGGAAGAAATGGATGCATTCCTAGAGATGTATCAACTATCAAAATTGAACCAGGAAGAAATAGAGAACCTGAACAGACCTATAACCATTAAGGAAATTGAAGCAGTCATCAAAAATCTCCCAACAAACAAAAGCCCAGGGCCAGATGGCTTCCCAGGGGATTTCTACCAAACATTTAAATAAGAATTAATACCTATTCTCCTGAAACTGTTCCAAAAAATAGAAATGGAAGGAAAACCTCCAAACTTATTTTATGAGGCCACCATTACCTTGATCCCAAAACCAGACAAAGACCCCATCAAAAAGGAGAATTACAGACCAATATCCTTGATGAACATGGATGCAAAAATTCTCACCAGAATACTAGCCAATAGGATCCAATAGTACATTAAAAGGATTATTCACCATGACCAAGTGGGATTTATCCCTGGGCTGCGAGGTTGGTTCAACATTCGCAAATCAGTCAATGTGATAGAATATATTAACCAAAGAAAGAACAAGAATCATATGATCCTCTCAATAGATGCAGAAAAAGCATTTGACAAAGTACAGCATCCTTTCTTGATCAAAACTCTTCAGAGTATAGGGATAGAGGGTACATACCTCAATATCATAAAAGCCATCTATGAAAAACCCACAGTGAATATCATTCTCAATGGGGAAAAGCTGAGAGCTTTCCCCCTAAAGTCAGGAACGCGGCAGGGATGTCCACTATCACTACTGCTATTCAACATAGTATTAGAAGTCTTAGCCACGGCAATGAGATGACAAAAAGAAATCAAAGGCATCCAAATCAGCAAAGAAGAAGTCAAACTCTCACTCTTTGCGGATGATATGATACTGTATGTGGAAAACCCAAAAGACTCCACCCCAAAACTGCTAGAACTCATACAGGAATTCAGTAAAGTGGCAGGATATAAAATCAATGCACAGAAATCAGTGGCATTCCTATACACCAACAATAAGACAGAAGAGAGACAAATTAAGGAGTCGATCCCATTTACAATAGCACCCAAAACCATAAGATACCTAGGAATAAATCTAACCAAAGAGGCAAAGGATCTGTACTCAGAAAACTATAAAATACTCATGAAAGAAATTGAGGAAGACACAAAGAAATGGAAAAACGTTCCATGCTCATGGATTGGAAGAAAAACATTGTGACGATGTCAATGCTACCTAGAGCAATCTACACATTCAGTGCAATCCCCATCAAAATACCATCCACTTTTTTCAAAGAAATGGAACAAATAATCCTAACATTTGTATAGAACCAGAAGAGACCCCAAATAGCCAGAGGAATGTTGAAAAAGAAAAGCAAAGCTGGCAGCATCACAATTCCGGACTTCCAGCTCTATTACAAAGCTGTCATCATCAAGACAGTATGGTACTGGCACAAAAACAGGCACTTAGATCAATGGAACAGAATAGAGAGCCCAGAAATGGACCCTCCACTCTATGGTCAACTCATCTTTGACAAAGCAAGAAAGAATGTCCCATGGAAAAATGACAGTATCTTCAACAAATGGTGTTGGGAAATTGGACAGCCACATGCAGAAGAATGAAACTGGACCATTTCCTTACACCACACACAAAAATAGACTCCAAATGGTTGAGAGACCTAAATGTGAGACAGGAGTCCATCAAAATCCTAAAGAGAACACAGGTAGCAACCTCTTCGACCTCAGCCGCAGCAACTTCTTCCTAGAAACATCGCCAAAGGCAAGGGAAGCAAGGGCAAAATGAACTATTGGGATTTCATCAAGATAAAAAGCTTTTGCACAGCAAAAGAAACAGTCCACAAAACCAAAAGACAACCGACAGAATGGGAGAAAATATTTGCAAAAGACATATCAGATAAAGGGCTAGTATCTAAAATCTATAAAGAACCTATCAAACTCAACACCCAAAGAACAAATAATCCAATCAAGAAATGGGCAGAAGACATGAACAGATATTTTTCCAAAGAAGACATCCAAATGGCCAACAGACAATGAAAACGTGCTCACCATCACTCGGCATCAGGGAAATCCAAATCAAAACCTCCATGAGATACTACCTCACACCAGTCAGAATGGGCAAATTTAATAAGTCAGGAAACGACAGATGTTGGCAGAGATGCGGAGAAAGGGGAACCCTCCTACACTGTTGGTGGGAATGCAAGCTGGTGCAGCCACTCTGGAAAACAGTATGGAGGTTCCTCAAAAAGTTGAAAGTAGAGCTACCATACAATCCAGCAATTGCACTACTGGGTATTTACCACAAAGGTACAAATGTAGGGATCCGAAGGGGTACGTGCACCCCAATGTTTATAGCAGCAGTGTCCACAATAGCCAAACTGCGGAAAGAGGCAAGATGTCCATCGACAGATGAATGGATAAGGAAGAAGTGGTATATATACGCAATGGAATATTATGCAGCCATCAAAAGGAGTGAGATCTTGTCATTTGCAACAACATGGATGGAACTGGAGGGTGTTATGCTGAGTGAAATAAGTCAATCAGAGAAAGACATGTATCATATGACCTCACTGATATGAGGAATTCTTAATCTCAGGAAACAAACTGAAGTTTGCTGGAGTATTGGGGGGTTGGGAGGGATGGGGTGGCTGGGTGATAGACATTGGGGAGGGTATGTGCTATGGTGAGCGCTGTGAATTGTGTAAGACTGTTGAATCACAGATCTGTACCTCTGAAACAAATAATGCAATATATGTTAAGAAAAAAAAAAGAAGATAGATAGCAGGAGGGGAAGAATGAGGTGAGTAAATCGGAGGGGGAGACGAACCATGAGAGATGATGGACTCTGAGAAACAAACTGAGGGTTCTAGAGGGGAGGGGGTGGGGGAATGGGTTAGCCTGGTGATAGGTATTAAAGAGGGCACGTTCTGCGTGGAGCACTGGGTGTTATACACAAACAATGAATCATGGAACACTACATCAAAAACTAATGATGTAATGTATGGTGATTAACATAACAATAAAAAATTTAAAGATAAAAAAAATCATAAGCACAGATTGTTTCAAATGTCCTATTTCTCCTTCCACATATTTCTGACTTCCCGCCATTTGGAGCCCATCTCTGATTGTACCTAATTGTTAGCTTGACCCCACTCCTGTTCCTCCATACTTAGTATGAACATTTAGATTTCCTTTCCGTGAAGCTGAGTTTTGTTTACTACTGAGATTATGGGCAGAAGCTTCAGCTTTAGATGGAAAACTGCCATCCAATTCTAATCCCTCAGAGGCCATTTTTAGACATACAGTGGTGTCCAGTGAAAGAGGTAATTAGGCTTGTATTGTGTAAATAGCCAAAATTTATTCAAGCCATACATGATTTTTTTTTTTAGAAAATAAGCTCAAATCATTAGGAATCTTAAAGTGTTATAAGGTAATACACATCATATGTTCTTACTTCAGTTTATCTAAATCAGACTTCTAGCAAGCAATGTGTATGTGTTAATTTCTACTTATGAACAGTAAGCACTAATTTTTGCCCTTTTGGGGTAAATTTATTATTTTACAAGCTCTTATCTCAAAAAATGCCTTATAAAGAAAGGTTCATTGACCCCTGACTGAAAAATCACTCATATAAAACTTTATTAATGGTATAATGGCAAATATTTGCTGTGTACCTATTAAAGAGAATTTATATTTCCATGAATATTAATTTCCTTTTAATTAATTGAGGTAACTACCAAAATGATTTAGCAGAAAAGTAGATGGCAGTGATTAAACCATGTTATGTATATCAAATAGGCATTATGTATAATTCCAATAACAACATTCAAATTTCCCTCCCTCTATTCCTTTTCTTCAAACATTTAAAAATATATTTGTCTTTGTTGTTTTTTGTTCCTCAATTTGCTGTAACTTGCAGAAACAAAATTAAAAAGCTTTTAATTTAGGAAAAATATATGGTATTCAACTATCAAAAGCTGTTTCTTTTTATAAAGGTGTTTCAAAAATGACTTAAATATAATGCAATTAAAATATAGTTTGCATTATTTGGTGGAAGACAGTCTCTATTTTCATAGATAGGCTATTATGATAAAGGGATTATAATGAATTTCATGTGTACAATTGTACATAATAATCTGATGTCCCTCAGAAGAGCATGATTATATGCTTTTTCACTTTTATGTTGGGGAAATGACTTTCAGAAATCCTAATCATGATGAAATCCTTCTGCACTTCCAAAATTTACTGGCAGTCCAAAATAGACTCATTTGTGAAATGAGCTTATATTGGTGGAGCATCATTTCTTCATAGTAATTATGCCAAAAATCTCTAAAATGAGTTTCATGTACAGACTGCACAATGGTTATAGGAAGATCAAACTATAGGATTCCTTATAACTCTCCATGAGTTCATCCTATGCTTAATGATCCATTACTGGCATAATAAGGGCTTAAACAAAAACTATTGATAATCAAACTCTAATAAAATGCTAAAGTCTGGGATATTTAAGTCTCTTAATATATTAAAGGATAATTTTAAAAGGTTCACAATTGACCTTAGAGGTACAGAATAAAGACATGGACATCTTAATAGCTTTTCTTAGTATTAGCTAGGAGTGACTGTCATTAATATTGGTCCATTTAATAAACAAATTTTTAAATGAGAGAGAAGGTCAAAACAATATATTTGTTCATCAGAAGACATTAACCATCCAGGCTTCAACCAAGAGAAAAGCACCATGAATTCTAGAAACAATAATGGTAGTCATAGTAAGTGCATCTGGGAATAATACAGCTAATTGGTTATGTTTCGTGCACCAGTTTGAGACCTTTATATGGCATATCCCATGAATTTTTATGAATGATGAAATAAAAAATTAGAGGGGTTAAATAACTTACCCACTGTCACAACACAAATAAATGATGAAATCAGGAAGTTAGTCCTGCCTGTCTGATGTCAGAGCCTGAACTTAGTAGGAGCTAATGGGGAGAGGAAAACAAACAAGAAAAGGTTTTCTTTCCTTTTTTAAAGACATTATGATAACTTTCTTGGTGGTATTTTTCCTTTCTTAGCTATGTTAATTTTTTAATGCATAAAGGGCCAGATTAAACAAACAGAAAGTAATCAGGCCTGGGGAGGAGAAATATAAATTGGCTAGACAACAAAAATCAAATTATCTCATTCTTTGTGGGTAAGGCAAATTAACCACATCTCTACCCTAAAGACCTGCACTGAATCACGGCAATGAGAGGTGTCCATTCTTGGTAGATGAATAATAAGTATTAATTTCATGAAATTTGATGAAATATTTATCTTAAAGATACAGAAAAAAAGAAATACTATTTCATCTGTAATTTAAGAAGTATTTTCCAATTGGCATCTGGGTGGCTCAGTTGGTTAAGCATCTGACTCTTGGTTTTGGCTCAGGTCCTGATCTCAGGGTCATGGGATCAAGCCCCACATTGGGCTCCATGCTCAGTGCGGAGTCTGCTTGTCCCTCTCCCTCTGCTTCTCCCCCTGCTCACCCTCTTTCTTATATATATATATTTTTCCCCAATTCTATATTTATACCATAACGTGATGATTTTTAATGGTTAGGATGCAGAATCAGTTAAGAGAAATCTGGACATTGACCGAAACTACTACTCATTCACTCTTTGACAATTCATAATTTTAGCTCACCTCTTTGAGCTAAAATATCTGTCCTCCTTTGTAAAATGATTCTTTTAATTCCTGTCTTAACCTACTTCCTAGTCATGTTTTCACAATGGGATATTTTATATTATAATATGTATTATGTAATATGTACATAATTAAAGATAAATGCACTAAACCATTTAATAACCTAATATATCTTTGTATAAATTAACTTCATTTAAAATAGCAGAAAGGGAAGTGGGTGGGGAAATGGGGTAACTGGGTGATGGGCATTAAGGAAGACATGATGTAATGAGCACTGGGTGTTATTTGCAACTAATAAATCACTGAACATTATACCAAAAACTAATGATGTGCTATACATTGGCTAATTGCATTTAAATTAAAAAAATAGTTCTTACACTGAAGTAATGCCTTTCACCACCACAGACCTATTGATTAGTAGTGTAATTTGGTACTCATACAAACTAAGATGACAAATGTACAAAGACACATGCTTAACAAAGTCACTTTGCCAGTCTAGTTTGCTCCATTTAGCACGGCAGTGAAAGAAGCCTAAAGAACTCTGGAAAAGTTTGAAAGGCAAAGCAGCAGAGACTACACCAGATACCAACATAACTTGTAATTTATCTTCTGAGATTCTGTATTTCTTTCTGAATTCCTCTTGGTTTCACAGCACAGAGGACTGTTTGCCTCTTTTTTTTTCAAGGTTCTAGGTCTCCTTTTGGAACAGCTATCTCCCTGAAAATAAATAAGAAATTTGAAATACCCCTTGCACCATTACTATTTCATTCCTTTTGTATGATAGTATTTTCAAACAGGAGGAAAAGCATGAGCTTTGTCTTGATGATATTCTAGCTCTCCTCTTTTTGGAATTTTATGCCAGATAGGGGTAATCCTTTTTAGAGTACATGTCAAATGTTAGACTTATAAATAAACAGAATATGTCAGGATTTAGAAGTGTTATTTTACACATACATTACACACATTTCTATTTGTTTTGAGAATAGAGGTGCTTGGAAAAATATATTTGAAACATGGAAGACAGACAGTAGATTAATGTCCATCATATGCAAAGAGGTCTTAACAAATGCCAAGAAGGGGAAAAAAAAAATGCCAAGAAGGAGACAAAGTACCCAATGTAAATCATATGAAAGGCAAATCAAAGGAAACACATTTGAATGGAAAATAAATATGAGAAGAAATTCAGACTTACTAATGGTCAGAATGTAATAATAATGAGTTAATACTCAATAACCCTTAAATTTGCAAAAAAAAAATTAAAAACATAATATCAATTATGCTTAGGACAGAAAAAAATGAAAATATTGCTGGTGGAAAAGTGAATTTTCACAACCATTTTTCATTTTTATTGATGTATAATTGACATAAAATTGTAAGATATTTAAAGTGTACATTAAGGTGATTTGATAAATGTGTACATTATAACATATACATCTAGTAATGTATATTTTTAGTTAACACATCACTTTATTAGAACATTTAACATTTTGGTGACAATACTTTTATAATTTTTTAATTTGAATATAGTTGACATATGGTGTTACATTAGTTTCAGGTGTACAACATAGTGATTCAGCTTCTCTATAAGTTATGCTATGCTAAATTACTGTCTGTCACCATACGTCTCTATAATTATATCATTGACCATATTCCATTTGCTGTATCTCCCACCCCCCGTCACTCATTTTTGCTCATCCCCCACTGCTTCCCTCTGACAACCATCAGATTATTCTCTAGATTTATATGTCGGATTCTGCTACTTGTTTGTTTATTCCTTTGTTTTTAGATTCCACATATGAGTGAAATCATATGGTATGTGCCTTTCTCTTTCTTATTTCCCTTAGAATAATACCATCTAGGCCCATCCATGTTGTCACAAATGGTAAGATCTCATCCTTTTTTATGGCTAAGTAATATTCCATTGTATCTTATATACTACATCTTTTTAATCATACATCTATCAATGCACGCTTGGGTTGCTTTTACATCTTGGCTATTGTAAATAATGCTGCAATAAACATAGGAGTGCATGTATCTTTTTAAATTGGTGTTTTTGTTTTCCTTGGGTAAATACCTGGTAGTGGAATTATTGCATCATATGGCGTTTCCATTTTATTTTTTTTGAGGAGCTTCCCTACTGTTTTCCACAGTGGCTGTACCAATTTACATTTTCATCACTTCATGACCATTTTTTTCTCCACATCCTCTCCAACACTTGTTATTTCTTGTCTTTTGATGATCTCATTGTGGTTTTGATTTGCATCTCCTTGTTGATGACTAGTGATGTTGAGCATCTTTTCATGTATCTGTTGGCTATCTGTGTGTTTCCTTAGAAAAAATGTCTATTCAGGTCTTATGCCCATTTTTTAATCAGTTTTGTTTTGTTTTGTTTTGGTGTTGTGTAAGTTCCTTAAATAATTTGGATATGAACCCCTTGTCAGTTATATCATTTGCAAATATAGTCTCCCATTCAGTGGACTGCCTTTTTGTTTTGTTGATGGTTTTCTTTGCTGTATGGTTTATTTTGATGTAGTCCCAATAGTTTAGTTTTGCTTTGTTTCCCTTGCTTAAGTAGTCATATCCAGAAAAATGTTGCCACAGCTAATGTCAGAAAAATTAATACCTGTGTTCTCTTCCAGGATTTTTATGGTTTGAAGTCTCACAGTTAGATCTTTAATCCATTTTGAGTTTACTTTTGTGTATGGTGTAAGAAAGTGGTCCAGTTTCATTCTTTTGCAGGTAGTTGTCCAGTTTTTCCCAACACCATTTGTTGAAGAGACTGTGTTTCCCCCCATTGCATATTCTTGCCTCCTTGCTGAAGATTGACTATATAAATGTGGGTTTATTTCTGAGCTCTCTAGTCTGTTCTATTGACCTATGTGTCTATTTTTGTGCCAGTACCATACTGTTTTAATTACTACAGCTTTGTAGTCTATCTTGAAATCTGGGAGTGTGATTCCTACAGTTTTGTTCTTTCTCAGAATTGCTTTGGCTCTTGGGGGTCTTTTGTGACACTATACAGATTTTAGGATTATTTGTTCTAGTTCTGTGAAAACAGTTCATTTAATTTGTTGGTGAGAATTTTAAAAACATTTTTAAAATATCAGTTAAAATTAAAATATATTTACTCTTTGACCCAGCAATCTGCTTCTCACAGTCCATCACACAGATATAAAACCACCAGTGTTTAATGATATATGTACAATCCTACATTTGCAACATAATTGATAGTAGCAAAAACACTAAAAATGGATTGATGGGTAATAGCTGGATAAATTGTAGTGCATTTATACTATGGGATATCATACAGCCTTGGAAGGAAGGAAGGAGGATAGGAAGGAAGGTGGTTTTCTGAAGAATATACATTTTTGAATAAGAGATTGTGTACATTTCCAAGGTAATATTGCTTGATTTTTTCCATCTGAGGACTTTCAAGTGAATATTTTGATTTGTGCATTGTATTATACATGTTGCTTTATTCTGTGCAAATATTGAAAGATTAGTTTTTACATATTTGAGACACAGTTAAACAATCTTTTCATAGTAGTAATACAGTGATTCTATCTTGTAAATTAATACTATAATTGGATAATCACATTTAAAAATCTACCTCAGTAAGAGCATCAGTTCATAGGAAAAGACCTAAAATTCTATTTTCTTCATACTTCATCTGGAAGTATGAACCAATTTTAAAAAGTTATTTTCTGTGAGCAAATACAAGATAATTATTTCATATAACCTTTTGATATTGTCATCGAAGACAGGTTTTAGGAGTTTTTAGGATAAAACAAAATACTCTTGATATGCTTGCAATTGTGAGAAATACGTTTTTTTTAAATAGATCAGGAATATCATGTCTACTTTTAACAATTTATATATTATCATTGTTATGAAATAAACATCTTAAAAGATGAACATGGCACAGTTGACTAAAATATTTTTTACCACTCTCCACCTATCTTACTGGATCATCTTTAAAGATTGGGTACTGGGGATTCCAAGACAGAAATTAAATGCTGATAAAATGAGTACCGTAATTATTCACATTTTCCATGGGAAAACCTTCATTTTGGTCATACTAAGTCTTTATAATATAAAAGTACCTAAAGAATGCTAAAACAAAGAGTTATATAAACTAAAATCTGAAGAATAAAACTTTTTAAAAATTTATTTTAATAGTCATAGCTCATAATATACAATGTATATTTAATGCTGCAGTTAAGATTTCACACACAATTCTGAACCTTGTTAATTATAAACTGTTTGGAAGTTATCATGAGGCATGCTTTTTTATGCCCCCAAATCAAATTTTAAAATATGTATATTCTATATGTACTTAAAGTTTTTGATTAAGCATCCTCACTTAAATATTAGAATTTCATTTATAATATATACTTCTCTATTTCCAAAAAGCAATTAAAATAGCATAAACATATTTTGTAGTGATATATATTAAAGCTTGTTAGAAATCCAGAAAGTGTAGCAAGCATCATAAACACACTAATCCTCAGTGTCCAGAATAAACATGCTAGCTATTCAAGGAAATAAATGTTTTCAAGTGATTTAATTTTAAATCATGTAATGATATAGATAATAAACATAAAAGCAATGAATAAATGCAGGCACACATTTGTTAGGCTCCTGACAATGCACCAGTTCCTCAAAGTAATTGACAGTCTTTGCCACCGTGTGAAATGCTTATATAAACTTTCAATTAAAAAGAAGACTCTACAGTAAGCTTAAACTTGATAAAAATATTTCTGCAAGGGTATGAGCTACTGAGCTCTAGATACATAATGCTTGATTCAAATAGATTATAATAGCTAAAGGAATAGATGTAAAGTATGTCGTTGGGATATTTTCCTTTATATAGTTTCAGCCGGACTTTTTTTTTAAGTTTTTATTTATTTGTCAGAAAGAGAGAGAGAGAGAGCACAAGCAGGGGGAGTGGCAGGCAGAGGGAGGAGCAGGCTCCCTGCTGAGCAAAGAGCCTGATACAGGACTTGATCCCAGGACCCTGGGAAAATGACCTGAGCCAAAGGCAGCAGAATTTTAAATAAGCTGGAGAGCAAATGAGTCAAAGTTAAGATCTTTAGTTATAGCCTCACACGCATATGTTATATTCACCTGGATACTACACAAGTGGGTGTTAGGCAAGTAGGTAGGTATTCTAACCATGATGGAGAGGCTCAAAAAGTACCTCTTCATTAGGGTAATTCAAGGTTCAACTCAACATTAGATGCCATCTTTTTCTCCAATATTAAAATGTCTTTATTTTTGAAATGCTACCATTATATCTACATGACTAATATATGTAAGCTCCTTGGCTATTTGGGAAGAAAAAAAAGATAAAAGGTATAGACCTGGTTTTCTCATTGGATACACCTGGAAAACATCTTAAGTTCATGATAATTAATAGGTAATCTGTGTTCACTCTTTAATGGTAACTTCTATGGATCTTTATTTGATCCTTGTATATTACCTAGAAGTTAAAACAAGGTAGCTTCCACAAATAAAGGAATACTTTATTTCCTGCTATTGA
This sequence comes from Callorhinus ursinus, assembly GCF_003265705.2. NCBI lineage: Eukaryota > Metazoa > Chordata > Mammalia > Carnivora > Otariidae > Callorhinus > Callorhinus ursinus. The sequence goes on from NW_027397066.1 coordinate 74,204,876, forward strand.
CCATTTGAGGATCTGAAATCATTTTCCTAGACACTTAGGTAGCATGGGTATAGAAGACTTTAGAGATAATTTTTTTTCCTGCTTTCAACTATCCTCTTTAGAGTTTTTGTGTAAATTCCAGTTAGTTAGGGGCACCTGGGTGGCACAGACAGTTGAGCGTCTGACTTTGTTTCAGCTCAGGTTGTGATCTTAGTGTCATGAGATCGAGCCCCCCACACAGGGATTCTTTCTCCCTCTCCCTCTGCTCCTGCTGCTTGTGCTCTCTCCCTCTCTCTCTCTAAAATAAGGAAATCTTAAAAAAAATTTTTCAGTTAACATACAGTGTTATATTAGTTTCAGGTGTACAATATAGTGATTCAACACTTCCATACAACACCCAGTGTTCATCACATAGGTACACCCCTTAATCTCTATCACCTATTTAATCTATCCCCCCACCCACTTCCCCTCTGGTAAACCTCTGTTTAGAGATAACATTTGAAATAAAGGAATTCTTGTGTCATTTCACATAAATCTTTATCTCTATCTCTCTATATCCATCTTTTTTTTTCCATTTGTGTATCTATAGATAAAGGTAGAGCTAGAAAGATAGCTAATATGATATTGCAAGAATGGCTTTCCATATGAATAAATGATAAAAATAGTGATTTAATACACTCTATTCAAGACAGTATTAGAAAATATAATTTTGATTGTCAAGCCTTTGATGTTCCTTTAAATGCCTGAGATTACATCTTTACTATAATAGGGCATGATTTTTAAAATGTATGAAACTAAATAAGATGGGAATAGCTTGTTTACATATAAAGCTAAAAGTATTTAAAGTATATTAAATTGGTGGTTGAGCTCTGTAGGTGTTCTCCTCTGGCAAGGTTGTTTAGCATATATAAATCATTAAAATAATGGAAAATAACCCAAGCTCAAGTGGAATTGGAATGACTATTTAACAAGATAGTTTTAAAAGTAGTTTGAGAATAAAATTAGAAAAACAAAAATGCCCTTGAACAAACCATAATCTTTTGGAAAAAGTTATTTTCCAAATGTGCAAATGACTAAGAATTATGAAGTCCCTTAAGTTATGATGGACAAAATTTCTCCACACACCTGCTGTCACTACCAGCAACAGGGCAACTCCAATTTAGCTTTGTTAGATTTAGATATATAGAAAAGGAGTGGAAAGCAATTATAAAAGGGATCTTCCTCCATGTATTTGCTGCCTACAAGAGACTCACTTTAAGCCTAAAGACACCCTGCAGATTGAAAGTGAGGAGATGGGGAACCATCTATCATGCTAATGGATGTCAAAAGAAAGCCAGAGTAGTCATACTTACATCAGACAAACTAGATTTTAAAGACTGTAACAAGAGATGAAGGGTATTATATTAAAATTAAGGGGTCTATCCATCAAGAAGACCTAATAATTGTAAATATTTATGCCCCAACTTGGGAGCACCCAAATATATAATCAATAATAAACATAAAGGAACTCATTGATAATAAAACAGTAGTAGTAAGGGACTTTAATACCCCACTTACATCAATGGACAGATCATCTAAGCAGAAAATCAACAAGGAAACATTGGCTCTGAATGACACACTGGACTGGATAGACTTAATAGATACATTCAGAACATTTCATCCTAAAGCAGAATACACATTCTTTTCAAGTGCACATGGAACATTCTCCAGAACAGATCACACACTGGGTCACAAATCAGCCCTCAACAAGTACAAAAGGATTGAGATCATACCATGAATATTTTCAGACCACAACGCTATGAAATGTGAAGTCAACCATAAGAAAAAAATTGGAAAGACCTCAAATACATGGAGGTTAAAGAACATTCTACTGAAGAATGAATGGATTAGCTAGGAAATTAAAGAAGATATTAAAAAAAAAACATAGAAGCCAATGAAAATGAAAATATGACAGTCCAAAACCTTTGGGATGCAGCAAAGGCAGTCCTAAGAGGGAAGTATATAGCAATACAGGCCTAACTCAAGAAGCAAGAAAAATCCCAACACACAACCTAACCTTACACCTAAAGGAGATAGAAAAGGAACAGCAAATAAAGCCTAAAGGCAGCAGCAGCAGGAAAATTATTGATAAAGATTAGAGCAGAAATAAATGATATAGAAAAAATAACAACAACAACAACAAAACCCCACAGTAGAACAGATTAATGAAACTAAGAGCTGGTTCTTCAAAAGATTTAATAAAATTGAAAAACCCTTAGCCAGACTTATCGAAAGGAAAAGAGAAAGGACCCAAATAGATAAAATCATGAATGAAAGAGGAGAGATCACAACCAATACCACAGAAATAAAAACTATGAGAATACTATGAAAAATTATATGAAACAAACTGGGCAATCTGGAAGAAATGGAAAAATTCCTAGAAACTTACAAACTACCAGAACTAAAATAGGAAGAAATACAAAATTTTAACAGACCCATAACCAGCAAAGAAATTAAATCAGTAGTCAAAATCTCCCAACAAACAAAGTCCTGGGCCAGATGGCTTCCCAGGGGAATTCTACCAGACATTTAAAGAAGAGTTAATATCTATTCTTCTCAAATTGTTCCAAAAGAGAAATGGAAGGAAAACTTCCAAACTCATTCTATGAAGCCAGTATTACCTTGATTCCAAAACCAGAAAAAGACCCCACTAGAATGGGAGAATTACAGGCCAATATCCCTGATGAACATGGGTGCAAAAATCCTCAATAAAATACTAGCAAATCAAATTTCAACATTAAAAGAATTATTCACCACAGTGGGATTTATTCCTGAACTACAGGGATGGTTTCAATATTTGCAAATCAATCAACATGATACACCACATTAATAAAAAAAAAAGGATGAGAAACATATGTTTCTCTCAATAGATGCAGAAAAAGCATTTGACAAAATACAGCATCCATTCTTGATAAAACCCTCAACAAAGTAGGATTAGATGGAACATATCTCAACATCATAAAAGTCATATATGAAAGACCCACAGCTAATATCATCCTCAATAGGGAAAAACTGAGAACCTTTCCCCTATGGTCAGGAACAAGACAAGGATGTCTACCCTCATCATTACTATTTAACATAGTACTGGAAGTCTTAGCCTCAGCAATGAGACAACAGAAAGCAATAAAAGGCATCCAGTCAAGGAAGAAATCAAACTTTCACCGCTTGCAGACATGATACTCTATATAGAAAACCTAAAAGACTCCACCAAAACATTGCTAGAACCAATACATGAATTTAGCAAAGTTGCAGGATATAAAATCAATGTGAAGTTATCTGTTGTATTTCTATACACCAATAATAAAGCAGCAGAAAAAGAATCAAGGAATTAATCCCATTTCAATTGCACCAAAAACAATAAGATAGCTAGGAATAAACCTAACTAAAGATGTAAAAGATCTATACTCCGAAAACTGTAGACAGTTATGAAAGAAATTGAAGAGGACACAAAGAAATGGAAAAGCCCCCCATGTTCATGCATGGGAAGAGCAAATATTGTTACAATGTCTATAGTACCCAAAGCAATCTACACATTTAATGCAATCCCTATCAAAATATCACCAGCATTTTTCACAGAGCTAGAACAAACAATCCTAAAATTTGTATGGAACCACAAAAGACCCCAAATAGCCAAATCCTGAAAATGAAAAACAAGACTGGAGACATTACAACTCTGAATTTCAAGCTATATTACAAAGCTGTAATCATCAAGACAGTATGATACTGGCATAAAAACAGAGACATAGATCAATGGAACAGAATAGAGAACACAGAAATGGACCCACAAGTGTATGGTCAACTAATATTCAACAAAGCAGGAAAGAATACCCAATGGAAAAAAAGTCTCTTCAACAAGTGGTGCTAGGAAAACTGGAAAGCAATATGCAAAAGGATGAAACTGGACCAATTTCTTACACCATACACAAAAATAGATTCAAAATGGATGAAAGACCTAAATGTGAGACAGGAAACCATCAAAATTCTAGTGGAGAATATAGGCAGAAACCTCTTTGATCTCGTCCATAGTAACTTCTTACTAGACACCGCTCTAGAGGCAAGGGAAACAAAAACACAAATGAACTATTGGGACTTCATCAAGATAAAAAGCTTCTGCATAGTAAAGAAAACAATCCACTAAAACTAAAAGGCAGCCTACAGAATAGGAGAAGATATTTACAAATGACATATCTGGTAAAGGGTTAGAATGCAAAATCTATAAAAAAACTTATTAAACTCATACCCAAAACACAATAATCCAGTTAAGAAATGGGCAGAAGACATGAATAGACATTTTTCCAAAGAAGACATATCGATGGCTAACAGACACATGAAAAGATGCTCAACATCACTGATCATCAGGGAAATACAAATCAAAACCACAATGAGATACCATCTCACACCAGTCAGGATGGCTAAAGTCAACAACACGGGAAACAACAGGTGTTGGTAAGGATGCGGAGAAAGGGGAACCATCTTGCACTGTTGGTGGGAATGCAAACTGGTGCAGCCCCTCTGAAGAACAGTTTAGAGATTCCTCAAAAAGTTAAAAATAGAACTACCCTATGATGCTGCAATTGAACTACCAGGTATTTACCCAAAGGATACAAAAATAGAGATTCGAAGGGGTACTTGCACCCTCAAGTTTATAGCAGCATCATCAACAAGCCAAAATATGGAGAGAGCCCAAATGTCCGCCAACTGATGAATGGATAAAGAAGATGTGTTACACACACACACACACACACACACACACACACACACACAGTGGAATATTACTTAGTTATCAAAAAGAATGAACTCTGCCATTTGCAATGGCATGGATGGAGCTAGAGTGTATTATGCTAAGTGAGGTAAGTCAGCCTGTAAAAGACAAATACCATATGATTTCACTCATATGTGGAATTTAAGAAAGGAAACAGATGAACATATGGGAAGGGGGAAAAACAAGAGGGAAGCAAACCATAAGAGACTCTTTTTCTTTTTTTTTTCTGGTTTATGAAAGTAAGTTTATTACAGAGGTGAGATAACACCTCCACTTGGCACCCTTATCCATATTGTTCAGGAAGATTTCCTCCACGAAGCACCTGATTAAATGCTTGATATTGCTCTTATAAAAGCAGTTTCCTTTCTGGACCATGCAGAGATTAGGTTATAGACTGAACCATGAAATTTGATTCTTTTTTTTTTAATCCTAATATGCACAAATCTAAACTTTAGGCTTTCCTGGGCATGGACTTCATTTGTTCAGGATAATTATTTCTCCATGATATAGACATGTACAGATGTACAGATCATTTACCTATACAGCCCTATAGAAATAACAATAAATAATGGCAAAAGATGATTATTGAAAAACATTCAGCTTTTTAAAAATGCAAATGAAAATTTTGTCTCAGTAACAAACAAATGGCAGTGAATTCCAAATATGAGTTTTGTAACACATTGAAGTGACTTTTTTTAATTTTTAATTTTTAAAAATTTAAATTCAATTAATTAACATATAATGTATTATTGGTTTCAGAGGTAGAGGTCAGTGATTCATCAGTCTTATATAATACCCAGTGCTCATTACAACACCAGCCCTCCTTAATGTCCATCACCCAGTTACCCCATCCCCCCCCAGCAACCCTCAGTTTGTTTCCTATAATTAAGAGCAAATCATAACAGACTCTTAACAAAAGAGAACAAATTGAGGGTTGATGGAGGGAGGTGGGTGGGGGATGGCTAGATGGCTGATGGGTATTAAAGAGAGCACTTGTTATGATGAGCACTGGGCATTGTATGTAAGTGATGAATCACTGAATTCTACTCCAGAAACCAATATTGCATTGTATGTTAACTAACTAAAATTGAAATACAAAAATAATAAAAGGGATCTTTGTAAAACTTGCTATCCCACTTTCGAATGAAAATTCCATGCAGTGATCACAATTTTGGTGAATGATGACAAGAAATTATATCACAAATATGGATATTTCCCAAACCGAGGAACTCTACTCAGGTCCTAGGCTGACTTCATCTGTTTTTTGCCTTTCCTTGTCTAAGTCCCAGAGAGTTGGTCCATTTGCCTCTCTCTTTGTAGCAACCACCAGATACTTTTTAAGATGCCATCCTGAACTAACAGATCTCCAGAGGATGCAGTATTCCTAACTTCTTCTGTTCTTTTTAAATTGAGAGTTTTTAATTGCTAGTAACACCAGGAGAATGGAAAGGAGGCTTAACATAATTGGAAAATAATTGGGCAGTTACAAAGTTATAACAACAAACATTTACAGAAATACTTGTTTCTAGTCTTTATTGAAAGGTAAATGGAGTTTGAAGGCTAAAGGCTGTTCTTTCTACTTCCCTTTATGTTTGTGTTAGTTAATTCTTTGGTCTTGCTCAAAGAACAAGCCTACCTACTCTCTGGATTGTGATATCACAGAGCTACATGAACTTTAAGGGTAGACAGTTTGAGGTTGAGAGACTATCAGTATGAGAGTGACTATAAAATGACTGTCATTTTATTCAATCAATATTACAAGATGATCACCATGTATGTGTATGAATTTATATATTTTTCCCTTTTGTCTGGCTCTTCAAAACAACCCTATGCAAATAATTTAGCAGGTAAACTGAGTGCCATACATTCTATGTAAGTTTACTATCACCATCCATTAAATAAATGGCCAAGGTGGCATTCATGTCAAGTCTGTCTGATTATAACATCCTCATGTCCTTTCTGCTTCATGTAAAATACAAGGTTCTTGAAATTCTCTTACCCTTCGCAAGCCTAGGCTGTTCTCTCTTGTATTACTTTCTCTTATGCAGCTATCATGATCTGTGCTGAAACAAATATCTCTCATTTGCGGATGAGTTATTATTTTTTTAAATATATAATAATACTTGTTTTAGGCCAGCCTTCCAATCTTGTATCCTCATTCTTATTCACACAAATACTACTTCAGCACTCTTTTCCAGAAGTCACATTCTCTGAGAATTATTCTTTTCTCTGACCCACTAGCTGTAGAAAGCACATTTTTCTCCATCCTTTTGGGAAGCCTCCTTTGCTCCAGACCTTAGAAAGCCTAAGTTTAACATCTTAGTTTATGAAACACTGTTAAGTAAGTATGATTTTCCCCATCTTGTAGACAAGAAAACAGAAGCTTATGAGGCATAAAGAACTTGTTCAGGGTTATGTATCTCCTAAGTGGAGGATCTGGGAATTGCACTGTCTATATTTAATCAGTTTGCAATATTGCTTTCCCCCAATGAAGAATTGATAAGGTTGATTTATCATAATCTGTGTCCTATTTTACAGTAATTCTCATGGTTATTTTTCCTCCAAATACGGGATACCAAATATATTCCCCATCTAAAAATAAGAAATGTTTACTATTAGTAGAAAGTGATATGTGGTTTTTTAAAGAAAAATATTGTAAAATTTGAAAAAAATATTATATTTCTTTGGTAATATTTTAATATTGTCCAACAACTCTGGGAACACTTTTATTCCATGTCATGTCCTAATTTGGTTTATATTATCTATAAATTATCCATAGCAGTTCCCTAAAACTTACCAGTTCTTGAATTTGCTTGTACATAATGAAAAAAATAATTTTTGTAGGGAACCAAGTCACTTGAAGTAGAATGTGTGTGTGTAATGAGAGATTTGATTTGTGTTCATTTTTTGAGGTCATGTGTATATATCTCCAAAGTACCAATCCTAGCTTTGAAGACTAAATATCTTTCCATTATGGTAATGATTTAATAATAATTTTAGTAGTTTGAATAAAAAGGTCTGAGTACAAAATACGATTGATAAGATGTAAGTATGTTCCTTGTTTTTAAAATGAAAGCAACATAGCAGGAATTGTATTAGCAAGATAGATGTGGAGTAAACTCAAGTTAATAACTAAAGCCAACAAAAAACACCAAAAAGAAGAATTTATGAATTTATAGTTTAATTAGAGGTCTATCAGTCATTGTTTCATTTTTTTGTGACTGCTTTTCAGTTTTTAGAAAACTAATTCTACCTAGTATGAGTCTATATTTGGCAAGTTTTTTGTTCAGACATTTATAGGCAATACGGCCAGTACTAAATTAAAACATGTTTGTGAGCTTTAGGACAATCATGACTTTTGAAAAAGCCTGTATTACAGATCTCTTAAAACCTCCTCATTAGTCTGAGGAGTGACAGGCTCACACAGACCCCTCTATCACTGCTGAAATGCCAACAAAAATAGTAATTGCTTTTTTCTCTAGGATCAATTTTCTTGCCATAGTTCAGGATGCTGAACAATCATTCATTTAGTCTTTTGGTTGTGGTTCTTTAACAAACTCCTTTTTTATCCCTCGGCTGGAGTCAGTGTTTAATTCTGGAGAATTTACTAACATTTTGGGAGCTCTGAAACTTTTCTCTTTTTATTCAGTATCTTCAAAATTCTTCATAAATGTTGTAATAATAATAGAAAGTATTCAATCAGCTATTATTCTGTTAAAACCAATATCATTTCATGCAATTTGGTTAAGGAGCATTGGGCATTATCAAGTGTAGATAAGTAAAAGACAAACAGTATTTATTGGGAAATATTGAGAATTATTACCCTAATAAACAAAATCCACTGGCTAGTTACTTCCTAAAACGTATTTTTTTATACTTTACTCATGGCCAAATTAGGATAATTTAAGTAGAAGAATGCATTTTTTAAAGCTACAAAGATGAAATGCAAACTTGACATTAGAATTTATGTTTCTGTTGGAAAATTCCCTGAAGCACGCTCTTTTAAAATGTCATTGAATAAGTTTTTAACCTCTTAGGCTTTTCCACTACCAAGTAGTTCTACTTGATTTCTTCTTGCGTCTCATATCAGATGCAAGCTTGCATTTCTTCTTCAGGCCTGGTTAGTTGCTCTGTTTTCTCACATCTGGTTTTCTGTACCCAACCTCAGCACTGTAGCCTGTGTCCTCCTCCAAATACCTAATGTGTTTCCTAATTAAGTTAAAGTTAAATGGGATTGGTGATCGTGTTAGTATTTATCTATGCCAGCAGCTGGTGCACTTACAAGAAAACATTCACCTTTATTTACTGACCATAATTTTTCATAGCAATTTTTTCACATATTTTCCCTCAGGGACTTCGTCTTTCTCTTGTAAATTAATTGTGAATATGTTTTGAAATACTTAATTTTCATAAAATGTCCAGTTATATTGCTGGTAGTCACCATAAAAAAATGGTTGTTTCCTGAATTCTATGTGAAAAACAATACGCACCATGTATTTTAGTTTGCATAGGCATGATGCTTAGTGAGAGTGAGCTTAAATCTGATTACTGTTTTTTTGTGAGCATACTCCTAAATTATGACTTTAAAATTTATTTTATAGCTTGCAATGCACAGTGACAAAACATTCTCTCATTAGATATTCATAATAAGCCTCTTCTGTCCTTAGGGCACATAGCTAATGAAAAAGAAAATATTGTGAGGTTAAATGGCTTGTGCATGGCTGTATCAGTTCAGATACTTTCAGCTGCAAAGAACAAAAACCTAATTCAAAGTTGCATAAATAATAAAGAAATGTATTATTCACATGAAAGAGAAGGCAAGTTTCAAGGCCAACTTAATCCAATGGCTCCAACTCTAGATCCACTCCCCTGGGATATTTTTGCATAATTTATTTTTTTGTGTTCATTAGACTGGGAATGAAATAACTAGAGGAAATACTGGTTTCAGGTATCTCTGAGGAAATGTCCAGCCAGGAAAGAGACTGACTTTCTGTGGCTGATTTGAAATTAAATACAAATTTCCCAGAAGCTATAATAAGTTTCATTTCCAACTTTGATCTCATGCTCACTTCTGATCTAATTCATGTTGACAGAGGTGTGTCATTCACTAATAATTTCTTGTATTATTTTTACTTCATAATGATTAGGGCAGTAAATAAATATTTGGGTGTGCAATTTACTGTTTAATTTCTCTCAACTGTGGTAGAATGTAAGTGGGTGGGGTTTGTAAGTCTATTGTTTCTCACTGTAGCAAAGCATAACCAAGTCCCTTGAATGTTGTAGGTATTTGATAAATATTTGGTTATTAAGCTAATAAAAATTGAGGGGAGTTCTTCTAATTACTTCTGTATGGCACTTAGTATTTTATTTAGGTGGAGTGGGGACTGTAGGCCATCAATTCTTCCGGTGGGCAAAATTGGCTATGGGAAATATTTTAGCTATTACTGCTGTCATGCAAGGATCTTAGGACATTTCTTTACTCTTTCTCTCTAGTCTTTTCCTGTCATTGTGACATACAAATGTACCATATATACTCATTAACAAAACAAGGTTGCAAAAATCATCTCACATCTGTTTTTCAAATTAACCGCAATTAGCAGAAGTTCATTAACTCTTGGTTAAACTTTGCCTTCCTTTTAATTATATAGAGTTTCTAGACCCAAAAGGCAACGAATTTGATTTCCTTACCCAAATGGAAGACCTATTAGAATTCTTCCTTGCTTCTGTGCCATTGATTCTGCTGTTTTGTGGTGCCACTTTTTGATGCCCAGGTACATACAGTCTAAGAGATCCATAATGTTGCCTTGCTGATTTGGCTCACTTTGTCCCTCCAGGATGATGATACGCAGCTTCAGGACTTATCTCTGACAAAAGTTTCTCAGACTTGATCTTCTAATATTGCATCTCTTGCTGCTAAACTACTTCGGTGACTACATGGCCATCTCTCTGGCACCAGGTGGCCCTGGGTGCTGATTTGGAATGCACATAAGTATGCCACATCAAAAAAACTAGTCCCTTCTCTTCAGCTGACCCATATCTAAAAATCAAGCAGATTCTTATTATCATTTTAGTCCTTATTACATGAGGAATCTATGTATAGCTGTTTCTCCTCAATTCATACAAGAGCAAACTGGACTCACCATTTAGAGACATTCTATCTTCAATAATGTCAAGACAATTTTTTTTTACCTGTTTCCTAAAGAAGAAAAACAAATTACAAATATAATCTGTAGTAGAATTTTCCACACTATTAAGTACCTCTTGTTTTGTTTTTCGATACACACTGACTGATGTAGATTGGCAAGGGCATCTTGAAAAGCAAAATCCCAGGAGCAAGCAATGATTTCATTAGACCTGGTTTAGTACTGTATTAGACTATATAGAGATGTCAAATAATATTCACATTTATATTATGAAAAATATGTTACTTTTGAAATGAAAAACTAGTATCTAGCTATGAGATGAGTAGTTACATTCAAATAAAATAGAAAATTATGACGTTTTATGTTCCAAACAAAAGCAGAGGAATAGGAAATGTTGTTATACAAGAGGAGTTGTGTTACATGTACTCTGATGGATACTCAGTAGCCATGTGGACACATCACAACATCTCAAAGTCTTGACTGCTTCATCAGCAAATTTGGGATAATAATTATACCTACTCTATAAGGTGGAACACAGGATTAAGTAAGATCAAACATGCAATTCACTTAGCAGCTTAATACCTGACTCACAATAAATACTTAATAAAGGTTATTACTATTATCATTATAATTCTCTAACACATGTATCTGGAGATTAAAATAAAGAGATCCTTATATGTACCTCCTGTATATCCTTATGCTATCAAACTATTTTTACTTGAATTATATGCTTTCAGGAGGCTTGCTGATACATTAAAAAATAATCATTATTTAGAATTTATTTTCTTACTCTAGTAGCTGTTATTTATCTTGATTCCTTTTCATTTCTCTGAACCTTCCTTGTTTTCCCCAAAGTGAAGTGACAGGCCAGTATAATTCTAAACTTGCCTGGAGAGATCAGAATTGAATGGAACTATAACATCTTCCTGATTCTTTTTCCAGGTTTAAGCCTTAAGCCTAGAATTAGGAAAGAAATCCCAATTAAATATTGTAATCTTGAACTGTATTACAAACAATTTAACTTATTTTATCTTCTCAGCATCTGTACAACAATGGCAGGAAGGTTTTATTATCCCATTTTTGCATAGTCAGAATTATTTCCCAATGAGGCTAAATGATTTCCCTAAGGATTCATGTCTGAGAAATGGCTGGATGGTAACTTGATCATAAAGCCCAGTGATGTTTTCTTTCTACTGCATTATTTCTCCATTATCTTTCAAAACACAACTTAATCTTTTAAAAATTATTTTACTTTTCTTTCACTTTCCCATCTCTTAACCAGGCAAAGCCATGCTTAAACTATGCTATTTTGTGAGGATATAGAAATTGCTAATAGAAGAACAAAGTGTTAGGAGACATAAGGGGATGGTTAGTTTTTTTGTGTAACACTTGGTTATTCATCTGCTATTGGAAGTGATTGGAAGAAGTTTGTCAAGAGAAGTAACAAGATGGTATACAAGTAGTTCCTTTCTGTATCATGAGTCCCAAGAACATCTACGTGTTTGGAAGCTCACTAAAAGGATCTCTCCCATTACTCAGGCACAGTTGTACTTACTGCTGTGGTTTATATTGCAGTGAAAGGATTAGCAAGAGAAGACACATTGGGCTGAGTCTGGAGGAATCCATGCACAGGATTTAGAAAGTCCTCCCTCAGGGACTGCTACAGAGAATACACTGAATACATTCCTTCCTTCAGTAGTTTAATGAGCAACACATAGGTAGTGTTTCTGCCCAGGAAAGCCTGCCATAGATTCAGCTCAAGGTCTTTGGTGGAAACTGGTTATATAGGCTTTCTATGCTTGTGTGATCAGCCACAATTATAGAAATTCCAGATTCCCACAAGAAAAGCAGATGTTCACCATAAATCAGGCTGATAATAGGGAATTCAGTGCCCCAGGCAAACATAGCAGCCTCAATGGTATAGGGAACTTCAAAAGCCAAGTTCCTTGATGCCAGCTCTGCAAGTGGATCCTTCTCAAGAGTAATATTTAGACCTGCTATGTTAACTCTCTCTGGACCAAATAACACCAGTAGTCTTCTGTTGTCGTAGGAGAAACCGAATAGTCTAAGCCCACATTTTCAAATTTTTCTTCAGAATTTCACCTACATTATGAAGAAGGTGCAGATCAGGATGGTTGAGTATGACTTAGGAACACACATTTATTAAGGTCTATTGCCTGTCCTATGCAGCACATTAAAAAAAAGTACAGTGCTTTTATAAATTCAAGGGCATAGAGGTTGAGGGAGATGCAAATGGGGATTTCTTTTTTCTTTCTTTCTTTTTTTTAATTTATTTGTCAGAGAGAAAGCACACAAGCAGGGAGAGCAGCAGAGACAGAGGGAGAAGCAGGCTCCCCGTTGAGCAAGGAGCCTGATGCGGGGCTTGATCCCGGGACCATGGGATCATGACCTGAGCCAAAGGCAGATGCTTAACCGATTGAGCCACCCAGACATCCTGCAGATGGGGATTTAACATATGGAACAGACCATGGCAAATGCTGTAATAAGTGTTCAAAAGATTAAGGAAGTATAAGGAAAGGAAATATGATTTTCCTTTAAGAAGATCTAAGAAAACTCCAGGAGATAGTGACATTTGAGCTCTGTTATCCTTAAAGATTTCTATAGCAAAGATAATACCAGGACATTCTTGTTATGGGGAATAAACACAGGAAGCTGTGAATGAGTACTTTGATGTACTACAGTGTGACACAATGATATACATTATATAATAATAAAAGTTATTATATTCATATACTATTAATATTGATATCATATCACTTATAAATGAGGTCAGAAGATGAAAAATTGCAAGTGTTTTGAATTCCATGCCAAAAGGATTGGTTTACTCATTTTCTATCATAAAATGAGAGTCATCCCTTTGGCTGTGAAGCAGCAAATTATTTCCCACAATATTGGAAAATAATGGCAGCTCTTATGTTCATGTTTATTATTTAGGAAATTCCAATGGTTTTAGGAGCTGTGTGCCAGGAACTCTTCATGAACACCAAAATGTATTTTTTATTATAAATCACAATATTAACAAGTTGTTTATTTTTAGTGCTCCATATGGTTTTTATTTTCATAATTACCTATAAAATAAAGAACAATAAAATTTAGTAAGACTTGATCTGATTGTTGATCTGTTATGTTTAAAAAAATTTCTTGAAGAAGTGAATTACATTTATTAAGAAATATTTCCATTTTGTTGGACTGAGATTATCTTAAATATACATATATATGTAGAACTTATAAAAAAATTCATCCAATCATACAGAAAATTTTATATTAATCTTTTTAAAACTCATATTTGAATATGGCTTCTTACATTAATATGATTGAGTTAAAATATTAGTGTAATACTGAGAGATACAATATGTAGTAATTTATTCTAAATGTTAGATGCTAAGTGTATGTATATAAATGAAATTAAGGTGTCTTATTAGTGTATTAAGCCTTATTCATCCACTTTAATTAAAATTATCTTCTGATTTTATACCCTATTTGTAGTATTTTTTCTTTTCCTGCCAAGTTTTGTTTGTTTCTTTTTATCTGAGATGAGATGTGTTTGGGACAGTATTAGAAATAATTCAGAAGTAAGTTATAAAGAGACCACTTTGTTGAGGACATTATTTATATGAACTATTTTCAAAACTATCATAGAGCCACCAAAATGGGTCACATTCTACAAATGATAGATTTGGGTTTTTGAAACAAATGTTACATATTTTCCTCCTTAAAAACCACACCATTCTGAGAAAGAACTAATTATCTTAAGGCTCAGAGTCAACTGTTGCCAAATGGTCTCACAGTTAGCAACAGAAGAGAAATGAAGCACAGAGCAGTAAACCTTGGGGATTCACCTGGCCTCCTTTGCAGCCAAGATTGTTCCTATGGTGTCAGATGACAATTAAAGAACCTGAAATTGAAGGTGACTCAAAAAAGGGCAAACTGAAAAGTGTAACTCTCGCAACCAGGTCATCCATATCACAGTAAAAGAATAACTAAAACATAGTGAAAGAATAAAAGAAGATCATTTTAAAAGGCAGAGGTGAATTGGTAATTATCTGGAGAAGTAGAACACTGGTATCACGTATACTATGGACTTTCACTAATTCACTGTATAATCTTGAGGAGTCAGATTCTCTATCTCTAGGACTAGTTTCCTTACAAATAAAATTAAAAAAAAAAGAGGAGCTAAATAATTTCTTAAGCTGTTTTTTTAATGCTAATACTCTGTAAATTTTATGTAAAATTACACATTTACAAAATATTTTAATGTAAGCACCATAAGAAATATATCTTGTCTTATATTGACCCAGCACATTAAATAGGGCCTGGCATATAGTAGGCACTCAACACAGTATTGATTGAATGAATGAATGAGCGGGAGAACAGAAGTGAGGAGTCAGGGGGTTGGTTAAATGACTGTTGGCAGAAGGATAGCATATGCTAACACAAAAGTTGGTTCATAAAGCCTGTCTTTCCCTTCCTCTTGAAGGTAAACTGCACTCTTGGTGATGGTGGGACAGGGTTGATAAAAGGGAGTCCTAGGGAATTTCAGTTTCTCACAGGTTTGCAGGCTCCTGGTTGGAAAAGCTACAAAGTACTTTGAAGTCCTTAAGACTAAAGAATACCATTTCTGACCACTTCTTTGTCATACAAATAACCCTTGACCTTCTAGCTGTGGTCAGATTGCCTAACATTTCCATGGCTACACTTTCAAGTTGAATAAATCAGAGAACAAACAGTATTACTGGAGTTAATACAAGGTATTTAATTTCAAAATATATCATCCCAGCTGGTACATCCTGACTTAACTTTGCCAAATGTAGTCATAGAATTTATTTAATTAGTCTTTTCTTACTCTTACAAATCACTGCCCTGGTTTCAATGGAAATCTGATTATTGCAAATTGCGTACTTAAAGCATCACCTGACTTTTGGAAAGATGTTATTATCAGATTGGGAGGATAAAAATATGCCCCAAACAGTTGTAACATTCTCTTCTTAATGTTCATAGATTTCCAAGAGCGATCCAATTTCCAGAAGTTCATGATGCAAATGCAGTTAAATTAGAGTATAGGGAAATGGAAATTGTCATTTTATTTTCAGGTAGGCCTTTGAGTTTGAGAGGACATTTAATTACATTATGCAGCATTGATCTGTCAAAGTTATGTAACATTGATCTGTCAGATGAAAATTTAAGCCACGGTGCAATTTCTGACTTACAGTCTGAGTCTACACATTTGTTTTTCTGTTCTGTTTTCCTAGAAATTAGTAATGACTGAAATAAACACACTTAATAAAGTAAGCTTTCCAGCAGTAGATTTTGACATAGTCTGATTTATTTGTTTAATATTGAGTGTTCAATAGAGTTGATCAGATGATGCAGAGTGGTACATAATGAATACTATATTTAAAAGTGGAAACTTCAAGTGGACATGCTGAAAGCTATGCCAATTTATAAGGTAATAATTATTAAAAATAAAAAAATATCTACAGCAAAGTTTAAATAATGCACTCACACTGGCACTGGTTACTTGTATAGTATTTTGGAGTGCTCTTAGAAGAGTTAAGGGAGATTTTTAAAGAAAAGCACTGAGACACTATAAAGGCAAAGACTACAACTATTGATACGGTTGTTGAAATTGATTAGGTAACAAAACTCAAATATTAAAATGGAGAGGTTTTTGTTTTGTTTTCTTTTAAAGATTTTATTCATTTGAAAGAGAGAGGCAGAGACAGAGGACAAGTGGGGGAAAGGAAGCAGACTCTCCACCGAGCAGGGAGCCCCAATGCAGGGCTCCATCCCAGGACCCACAAGATCATGACCTGAGCCACAGGCAGATGCTTAACTGACAGAGCCACCCAGGTGCCCCTAAAATGGAGAGCTTTAAACCTTAATTTTCTAAAAGAAAAAAAAAAATCTCAGTATTTTAGAACTTAAAGAGACTAGTCCAATTTTCTAATTTTCCTGAAAAAGAAATGTGATATCAGAGGCTTATATAATTTGCCCAAGGTCAGTGAAAGAAATGAACCAATTTATTCAATTCATTTTTCTTCAGAATGAATTTAAATTGCAAATATTAGAGGCTATATGTTAATACCATGTTTGTAAAAAGGAGTTAATAAATATCAATTTTATAAGAGGTGTAGAGGCTTATTCATTTTGTTCAATCAATAAATATTTGTTTAGCACCTACTAAGTGCCAAATCCTATTCTAAGTACTGGGGATGTAAAGTTTTATAAGAAAGACATGTTGCTTACAGTCATGAACCTTCCGTTCTGGTGAGAGGAAATAGTCTACAAAATAATAAAAGTATTTTTTTCGTGGTAGGTTTCAAGCAGAAAATTAAAATTGAGTGATATGACAGCAAGAAACTTGATATCTATTTTAGATTCAGTGTTCAAGGGAGGCCTCAGACACAATAAATTTAATCTGAGATTTGAACGGCAAGGAGATAACCCTATGAGGATTGTGGGGGAAGATCATTACAAGAAGGGAACAGTTCGTATAAAAACTCTAACGTAGGAGAGATTCAGATTTTGAGAAGTGTTGAGAGTAAATTTGTGATCATAAATTTAAACACAACACTGTTTTTCTCCAACATATAGTTAGAAGGGGTAGTTTCATTTTATGTAGATGTTATCCAGAGTTTAGTCTTTGCTAGGTACAGCAGAAGAAAGGATCCAGAAAGTTGAAAGGTTTTTATGTCAAGTCAGCTGATAATCATGGACCTTGGACTCTAAACTGAACAAGAAGGAAATTAGAGGGAAACTGAACGAGAATGTAGTAGGCTCAACTGATTGAAGATCTCTGTGAGTTCGGAGAATTTTTGGATGAAAAGTTTAGCTTAATAGTGAAGATGCGCCCCAAAACATTTGAGCATTTGTTAGTTGTTAAAAACAGCAACTCTAAATGTCATCTGCAAGGCATTATTAGCAATACAAAATCA
This sequence comes from Callorhinus ursinus, assembly GCF_003265705.2. Lineage (NCBI taxonomy): Eukaryota > Metazoa > Chordata > Mammalia > Carnivora > Otariidae > Callorhinus > Callorhinus ursinus. Next base: position 74,222,755 of record NW_027397066.1, read on the forward strand.
AAGAATGCTTTAGGAAAGATAATGAACCATCTTTAAAATGTATCAGTAATGTGCTTTAGGCCCTTCTTGTGGAAAGGTAGTATTTAAAGTAGAAAACCTACGTTCGAAGTATTTACTTATGTATCTTTGGGCAGATTCTTTTAACTATATGGGCTAATGGTTCTCATTATAAGAATGATGGTCCTTTTGGTCTTTCAAAGCCAATGTATTCAAGAGTCCCTTAAACTTCACTAGGTAAAATACCTGAAGTTACCCAAAGCTCTGTGTACGAGTATGGGTGAACAAATGTGTTAGACCATTTCCCTCCCCCAGGAGGGAAATGTGCCTCATTTTCTATAAGGTTCCTTCCAGAAATGACATAGCTAAAGAGAGTAAAAGGCAGAGAAGAATGAGAAAAACCATCCGTTGAAAAGATGGCAACTTCAGAATATGTAGCGTATAGACATCACTGTACCTGAAATCTCAAACCTCCTGAAAGAGTGAGTTAGAGAAAGCTGCTTTTTATGACTTTTATCAATGATAAAGAAATAGTTTTTATTTGATAACAGAATAAAAGCATGATGGATTATTTAGTTTGAAACTATTTTAATAGCTAAAATAATTCTCAGCCCCATATGATCAGAACTTGCACGCAAATTTTCCTGTCCCTATAAACCTTGGGAATTAGGAGTCTTAGGGTGTGCTTTCCAGAACATTTGTTTGCTTAGCTAAAACAAACAAATATAGAATAAATGATGGGGCAGCTGGGTGGCTCAGTCAGTTGAGCACCTGACTCTTGGTTTTGGCTCAGGTCATGATCCCAAGATCATTAGATAGAGCCCTGTATCTGTCTCTGTGCTCAGTGTAGAGTCTGCTTAAGATTCTTCCTCCCTCTGCCCCCCTCCCCTGCTCTCTCTCTCATAAATAAGTAAATCTTTTTAAAAAATATTTTTAAAAATTTATTTTTGCATGTGTGTGCATGAGAGAGAGAGAGAGAGAGAGAGAGAACAAGCACGAGCCGGGGGGAGGGGCAGAGGGAGAAGCAGACTTCCCGCTGAGCAGGGAGCCCAATGCAGGACTTGATCCCCAGGACCCCAGGATCATGACCTGAGTTGAAGGCAGACGCTTAACCAACTAAGCCACTCAGGTGCCCATAAATAAGTAAATCTTAAAAACAAAATAAATAAAAGACATAACCTATTTCACTTATAACGTATGCAAGCCACAGTATTCAATATAAGATCTGAAAGGCAAGTAATTAACAGAAGAAACACTCCACACATTTCGTTGTTTTTGCAAACCAAATAAATGCGTGTGGGTATCATATTGTTAATTGCTGCTTGACATTTTTTTAAGTGCCTAAAAATTTGCCCTTGAAAAATTTAGTAACATAAGATCAAAAGAAGCAGTTAAAAAATTTCTCTACACAGGGGCACCTGGGTGGCTCAGTCGTTAAATGTCTGCCTTCGGCTCAGGTGGTGATCCTAGGGTCCTGGGATCGAGCCCCGCATTGGGCTTCCTGCTTGGCGGGAAGCCTGCTTCTCCCTCCCCCACTACCCCTGCTTGTGTTCCATCTCAAGCTGTCTCTCTTTCTGTCAAATAAATAAATAAAATCTTTAAAAAAAAATTCTCCACACAGATCTTGCTTTGGTAGAATTCAATTGAACCCTGTCATTGCTTTCTGCACTCCAAATCTGATAGTGGAAGAATAATTCTTTAAATATATTATCTTGTCATATAAATGGAAGCAGGAATCCAATGCACTATTTTTTAGTGAAATAATAAAGTAATATTACATCTATGGACACACACTCACATGTAAATATGTTAACACAAAGTAATATAATCATTAGATTTTTTAAAATATTTTATTTATTTATTTGAGAGAGAGAAAGAAAAAGAGAATGAGGCAGCACAAGCAGGAGGAGTGGCAGGCAGAGGTTAGAGGGAGTCCCATGTGAGGCTCTGACCCCAGGACCCTGGAATCATGACCTGAGCCGAAGGCAGATGCTTAAACGGCTGAGCCACCAAGTCACAGATTTTAAACTTTATGAGGATAAAAATTATTGTCTGTTTTTTTCAGGCCTATTTTCCCAGAGTCTAGAAGAGAGTCTGGCATATAGTCGATGTTCACACACAAGTAACCCACACAGTCATTTTGTGGTGTTGTCAAAAGATCTGTGATAAGAAAATGCTGAAACCTTAAAATTTTAAAATTATAAATAAAATTTTTAATTTTTGTTGATTTAACTTTAATAGGAATAAAGGAATTTATTTTATGTGATAGATCACTAAAGCCAGTACCGCTTACACAATTTACAAATATAAACTAATATAGTACAGATTGAGTTGGAAACTCTTTAGATACATGGTTGAATAGAAAAGTAAATACTCCATTCATTCCACAAACATTTAACATTTACCATGCTCCATGCACTGTTTGGGCAACTGGGATAAATTAGAAAACATAATAACAAAAGCCCCTATCTTTGTGTCACTTAATTTCTAATGTGGAAAGATAGATAATACATGATGATAATAAATTTATACAGTATGTTAACAGGTTTTAAGTGTTCCTGGAGGTGAAATAGAGAGTAAACTATAATATTAAATAGGGTTATAAAAGTAGGCCTCAGTAGACCTCACTGAGAAGGTAAAATGTAAACAAAGACTAGACGCCGTTGGAATTGGTCTTGCAGACATCTAGGTGAGGGGCATTCCAGATGGGATGAGCACCTAGTTCAAAAACCAAGGTAGAGAAGAATGTCTGCTGTTGTCCAAGGACTATCAAGAGAACCAGATTCTTTAATGGAATGATGGGAATGGGGATTAAGAAGAGATGGGAAGTGATAGATAGATGATAGATAGATAGATAACCTTATGTTAACTATCAATCCTCTCTTTTGAACTACTTCACTACATTCTTTTTTTATGTTTCATGGTTAAGAATGTAAAGGCAGCTTAGTAGATAGATGAATGATTCAATTAGCTTAGTGTAACGAGAATAATTTTTCAGATATTTAACGATGCCACATTCCACACATTAAGTACTAATCATGCCCATATCTGTTTAAATTCACAGTCAGACTGATGTTTACCACCGTGAGAGAATTCTAAAGCAGTCTGCCTTTCATTGACAGTATTTAGGGTTACTTGTTTTCTGAAACTATGTCTTTCCTATGTAAGAATTCGATTAACAAATAGAGGTTGTCAGATATAATATTATATAAAGTCTTAGCAGAAGTTATATGTTGTTGATTTGTCTCATATATGAAATGGAAGGACACCTTCTTTTCCATTAACGACCACCAAGCTATGAACATCAGAAACACTGGAAATACTCCATTTTTAGGGCAAACTTCATCGTATCTAAGTTCATAAAATATGAGGACCCGAGTCCTTGGAGCAGAAGAAATTTAACTTATGTGCTATACCAAGATGAGCACTGCTAGAATGCTGGAGGCATGAAAATGCTATCCTTGTTTAATATTTTAGTTAGCCTAGAGCAACGATAATCACAGACAAACCCTATGAAATGTTATTTATGCCCACATAGTTACATTAATTTTCTTTTAATCTTTGTCTGCCCCAGGAAATACTTCAATTGAATATTACATTTCTTTCCAAGAAATCAGGAACACTGGAATCCAATCTCATTTACTTTAACTTTTTTTTTTCCTACAGTTATTGCCAAAACCTAAATGAATTCAGAACCAAGAATTTATCTTGGATTTACTTCCCCAGGATGTAAAAATGACATGGTTTAAGTGAACTTTAATATAATTCCAAAATTAGGCTTACTTATCTAATGGGCTACTTAGTTATTCATTTATTAAACATATATTTATTTAATTCACAATTTAATTCATCTCAATTCACATAAAACATAAAGTTATAGTTACTCATGGAGGTAGTATGTGTAGTGAGGGGCATAAGAAATTTTGTAATCATATATTCTGGGTTCAGTACTAAACTCTACCTCCTTCTAGCTGTGGATCCTTAGATAAATTAATTAAGCTCTCTACCTCAATTAATCTCTGACAAAAATGGGAATTAATAATGGCAGTTGCAATATATAATTGTGAGGAATAAGTTACTGTGAGGAATACAAAAAGGTCATTCTAGTAAGAATTCAATACATTCATACATGTTATATGCATATGTGTACATTTAAAAATATCCTGTGGTGTAGTTACATTATTACTTAGGAAATATGGGATGATTTTCCATTTTTAAAATGTCAGAACTTTAGCTGTGAAAAATGGTGAAGTCCCTGAAAATAATGACATATCTTGGCTTTTGAAAAGGGAGATGAGGAGCAATTCGAAGCAGCCAGTGAATGGATTACAGATATAATGGGCATAAAGTTTCAAAGATGACTAGAATGACTAACTTTGAAAAGGAAAAAGGAAAACAAAGTTTAACACATTTTGACACTTGCTTGTTTTTAGTTTTAGGATAGATTTTAGCCCGTATCCCAATAACTCTGTAAAATTTCAAACAGGTGCCCTACAAATCTCTGACTTACAATTTCCAAGTAGTATTAGAAAACATGTTTCCAATATAGGGCTAAAAGAGGAATAAAGGAATTATGAAGTATTTTTAAACTATGTTCATTAACTTTAAAGGAAGACTGGACATTATATGCAAGAGTGGATTCTTGCAGTTTTTAAGTAGGTTCAGCAACCTTGGGAAAGTTTCTGAATTTCTAAGTCTATTCTGCAAACCTATGACTAGTCACAAATCTCAATACTGCCACTTACAAAATGAATCCTAAATAAGGCTAAGGTTAGGAATCCATATATACAACTGAAGATTTTTTATCAGCAGTGTAATTGAAACTTGACACTGAATTTCAAGTCCGTGCAGCAAACTGATAGATGAAAAAGCAGATATCCAAATTAAGAAAACCTGAATTTAGGAACCAGATAAGGTTGACGGTGTATCAAGTTGTGTTCAAATTCACAGGAATTTCTTTACTTCTCGAGTAGTTTCATCAGTCTCACCGAGAAGCCATACAAGATGGAAAGATCTTAGCAAGATCTAAGAAGTCCTAGGAAGAACCTGTAAGAGAACCAATCTGCCTGTCTTAAAATTAAATCAGTGTAGATATTAGATTTTAAAGTTCACCAGAGATCACCCAGTACAATTCTTATATCTTTCCACCCCCACAGCATTTTCTTGGTGGGTAAACCAAAATCTTTAGTTAACATTGTCCTCATCTTCCAAAATGTGATTTTCCCCTTAAAATGATGTCCCTGTTTAAGAAGAAGAATGTAGTCGTAGAAGCCAAGAGTCCAGAAGTGTTTATTCACACTCCAGTCATTCTTTGGAGCCGTATACCATAGCTGCAAAATGAAGCTAACAATGGCAAGAATTAAGGTGGCACATCTTATTTTGTCTAAAGAAATCAGTTCCCAAACAGAGCAGAACAACTGCAAGGTCACTGTGGGAAAAACAATTTGGTTGGGATATATAATAAAGTTATTGTTAAGAATTGACTCAGGTAAAACACTTAGAGCAGTGCTTGGCACATAGAGAACACCCCCAAAATACTCATTATTTTTATAACTGTACTAATAGTCTTTCATTTGGATAATATCAAAAAGCAGCAACATCTTAAGCTACTTATAAAAATTAGTACATATTAGGGTTAACTAGGGACTAGGCACAGAGCTGTGCTTTATGTGGAGTCTCTCATTTATTCCTACAAATTTTCTCAGTTCTACAGCGGTGGAACCTGAGACATAAAATGGTTAAGAATTACTCCAAAAGCTTTACAGCTTTTAAGACAATGATTTATAATAGAGCTACTAAAGCAATTTGGTAAAAGAAAGATAGTCCTGGGTTCAGGACCCACTGACCAGAGTTCGGGCCCTGAATCTGCCACTGATAGAAAGTTTGGTTCCCTGCTACAAGCCACCTCATCTGTCAAATGGAAAGGTTGAACTACCAGTTAAAGTTTCTTCTAGCTCTTTCTTATTCCTCCACCATACCTGAGGCTACATGTGAAAATTTACAGTTATTTGTGTCGTTTTATTATTTATTTATTTATTTATTTATTTATTTAGATTTTAATTATTTATTTATTTGACAGAGTGAGAGAACACAAGCAGGCAGAGCAGCAGACAGAGGCAGAGGGAGAAGCAGGCTTCCCAATGAGCGGAGAGCCCGATACGGGGCTCAATCCCAGGACCTTGGGATCATGACCTGAGCCAAAGGCAGACACTTAACCGACTGAGCCACCCAGGCACCCTATTGATGTCATTTAAAAATTAATTTTGTTTTCATTTAGTTAAATTATAACTACTTTCTACATGTAAGGGAAATCATCACAAATCGTCACAGTACCGGAAAGGAAGTTTCCACTTCCTCTGTTCATTCTATAGTTTTCCATATTGGAAAAGCAAATCAACTGAAGAGAAGGGTATTGAATACTATATTTCTGACTTTTTGCTTATAAGGAGGCAAGGGAAATCTTTATGACATGAACAATTCAGAAAGAGTTTGTAATCATTATAAAGGAGAATCTCTCCCCACTATATATATTTTAGACAAAGATAACCTCATACCATAGGATAGTTACTGGGGTGTTTATGCAGACATCTGAATGCTGTTCTGCAAGACAAATTTGGGTAGGAAACTTTTTTTTTTTGGTAATAGATTTTCAACCTTAATGCCTTACTAAACTATATTAATTTAGCACACTGTAGAACATTTGCTTTGTTTTGTTTTGTTTTGTTTTGTTTTTACCTACAATGTATAACATTTTGGTTTGATTTCATGTGCTTAATTTTTATCAACAGAAAGAGTTTATAGTCTCTAGTGAGAACATCTGTATAGTGAGGGAAATACATTTTGCTCACTCATATCAGCCAGAGTATTTTTAATTATGATTTTCTCAAGACATGTTAAATAAGTATTATATCTGGACTGTTTAAGAATAATGAAGTGGGTTTTTGTATCAATGAAAATTTTGTAAATCTTAATTTTAAGTCAACCAGTATACATATATATTTGTGTGTGTGCTGTTCTTGTCTACTTCAAGTCTTCCTGAGAGCAAGATTAACTCAGTGAGTAGCGTTAAAACGTTCATTTCTTTTTGACTTATTTCGATATATATTTTGGTGGAGATTATGCAAAATATGAAAATGCCAAGTATTTTTTCATTTAAAAATGTGAAAATTGTGTGGTATCTAGCTGAGTGAGCACAAAGAAGGAGCTTGGGTTCTTTGAGATTAATATTTCTTTTGAACATAATTCCTTTTCTTGAATGTTATTGCTTAGTTAGTTGGGGGAATCTTATGGTCTGTTCTTCCAAAGCATTGACTAATTTACTGACAGTAAGAGTCAGCAAAAATCAAGACTGATGTAATTTTCCTCATAGAAGCTGGAAGTCACGGTCTGTACTTCCCTTAAAAGCTTTCCCCGCTCAAGCTACCTGATTTTCTGAGTTAACAGCTTAGTCTTACTTTGGTACTCAGACCAATTTCTGTCATCCCTTAGGGCTTACCATCTCCCAGATCATACCTCCAGAATTCTTAGCGAGTCTCATTATGCCCTAGATATTTGACTTCTCAACATTGAGACACAATCTTGCTTGAGGCCCTGTTAGTATGAGGAGAATCCTTTCAGATCATTATTCCTTGCCCATATGGCTCCACATTCTTGGCATCAAATTCTCTGACTCAGTTCTTCAATCTTAAGATCGGTCTTTCAATAATTCAGTGCTTAAATTATGACCAAGCTTTCTACATAGTTTACATAATATCCCATATCTATGCTGGCAAGCTTACCCTCCAGCCCCTGTTCCATTCAAACAAGTGTGCTTTTTCTTAAAGTTCTGAAATCCAGCTCCTCTCAATCACTACATCCTTGAAGAATCTTCATGACCCCTGCATGAGTTCCATGTTATAATAAATTTGTGTTCTTATGTTTGGAACACATTAAACATTTTTGACTACTGTGAATTTAAAGAAACTTGATTAAGGATGAATGGATTAACTTGGTATCTAGCCTCTTAAAATATTGGATTAAGTTTTGCTTTTTGGTACATTCTAGCTCTATATTCAGATCATATAATTTAAATTTTGTAAGCTTCGATTTTCCCCTTTGAAAAAGTAAGTTTAAAATACATACCTTGACTTCTGCTTCTATTCATGAAGGAGTAATTGCTATATGACTTGCCTTCTTGCTGTAATAGAAAATTGGACAAAACATGTAATACAGTTCTCACACATTAAAAAAATAGAGAAGCACTGTAATGCCTGAGATAAGGGAAACAAATCAAGAGCACCTATAATACCTGGATTTCTGCCTGGAGGCAATATTTGGACCATGGTGTGTGGAGGGACAGCTGGGAGAGAACTTCAGGGTCTTTGAGGAGACAAATATCTGAATTTGGAGAGAACAAGACAAGCAGAATTTGTGGAGCAGATTACCAAAAAGGAGGGAAATACACAGAGAAAGAATTCTAGAAATCTGTATCAGTGTAACCCTGAGAATTCTGAGTAGTGATCTTTTTACAAATGTAGAATGGAATTTCACAAGGCCAGGTGAAAAACTGCCAGAAAGGAATAATTGACAGAGAACTTTAAGCAAATGAATTCCCAGAGCTTTCACTCTTCTGGAAATCTTCATGGGGTATTCCATAGGGAGCACAAAGGGTCAAGCTTTAGTAATAGGGAGGAATCACTCTAACCAGTCCTTGAGACCCATCCTAAAAATTTTTAAAAAACAAGCATCAGAGGGATCAGTTAGACCCACAAGTAAATTAACCATCGGCTAGAATCAATTTTAACTCCTTCTAAGGTAATAAAATCTAGCACTAAACAAAATGAACATCACAATGTCTGGCACTAAACAAAATGAACATCACAATGTCTGGCACTAAACAAAATGAACATCACAATGTCTGGCAACCAGTTAAAAAGTCACTGGACATGGAAGAAATAGGAAAATATGACTCATACTCAGGAGAAAATTTCGTCAATAGAAACCCACCTGGAAATGATAGATGATAGAATTAAAGACAAGAAGTTCATTTATTGAGAGAGAGAGAATGGTAGAGAGGGAGGAAGGTCAGAGGGAGAAGCAGACTCGAGCCTGATGCGGGACTCGATCCTGGGACTCCAGGATCATGACCTGAGCTGAAGGCAGTCGCTTAACCAACTGAGCCACTCAGGCACCCCCAAAGACAAGAAGTTCAAAACACTATTAAAAATATAAATATGGGGGCACCTGGCTGGCTTAGTGGGGTAAACCTCTGACTCTTGATTTCAGCTCACATCATAATCTCAGGGTCATGAGATTGAGCCCCATGTCTGGCCCTGCACTCAGCATGGAGTCTGCTCGAGATTCTCTCTTCCTCTGCGCGTCCCCTCATGCACACGTGAGGGCTTTCTGTCTCTCAAAATATATAACATTTTTAAAAATATATAGAAATGAAAACTAAGATATCTGAAATAAAAATTCACTAAATGAGACAAATAGAAGATTAGAAGAAAATATCAACGAACTTGAAGGTATAGTGATAGAAAATACACAAAGTGAGAGTCTCAAGAGAAGAGAAAGACTTTAAAACAGTTAAGTGTCAGCAGCTGATGAAACTCTAACAAGCCATTTAACAACACTTAATTTGAGTACCAGAATTAGATGGCAGGGGAAGTAAGAAACTGAAAAATTGTGGCAATTTTTCCCAAAAATTTTATGAAAGCAATAGCTACCTCAAAATGTGGTCATGAGTACCAAATGAGAAAATGTGCAGAAAACACTTTTTACTTGTGCTTAGTCAATATGAACATTCTCATTATTTATTGTTTGTAAATATGTTCCAGATATTTTGCATTCTTCAAATAAAAGGCATAAAACAGGGACATTTTGTTCAAATTAGTCTTCTATTTAGACACATTATATATGTAATAATGATAATAAAAATTAGAGTAAGAGGAGGAAGAACAAAAAGATAATTATTATTTTGGGATATACTGTGGCTGGTCCTTTAAGTGCTATATACATATTACTCATTCGATCTTCATAGAAACCTTACGGCATAGCCATGATATTATTTTTTGAACACAAAAAAATGAGGTTGAGAGATATTATAATTTGTTAGCCTGTAGAAGAAGATGGTAAACTGGAGATTTAAACCCATATCAGTCTGAATTCAAAATCGTATCATTATACTGTTTCCCATATTCTAAGAGTTATGAGCGTGAATGCCTCTTTAGAATTTATTTTTAACCTACACTGCCAGGTTTAAGAAATGTTCTGATATTTTGTTTTATATCTTTTTCTATATGAACTTTAGGCTTTTCAAGATTGTATTCTGTAAATGTAGGTAATTTTCTACACTCAGAAATCAGGCTGTCATTTATTTACAAGAATAACTGGTTTGCCAAATTGATTCTAGGGCCATTTCTAGAGTCAACAGAGTAATAGTCTGTTTTTACAAGTAAAATGGACTTATTTAATATCTGTGTTAATGTGTGTCTGTCTACACAATTCAAGAACTGATTTTTACATATGAAGAAATAGAATTTTAAAAACTTTTTATAAACATTGTAAACATAGATGCTGTCACCAAATGAAAAAATATACTTAATGAGTAAGGTATCACACTTCCAATGTGCTGTTTAACAAAACCATGAAACAGCAATCTTTCTTAAATTCCAAAACATAAAACTATAAATGCAATATGTAAGTCTAGCATATCTTTCTTGTAGGCCAATTTTCTCACCAAATGTGTTGGTGATAATGTAGAATATACAGTTGGGGTTGTGTGCTCTTCAGTTTTCATCAGAAATAGAGAAATAGTTTGACATAATCAAAATTCTTAATGATTATAAAATGGTTAAAACCATTTTTTCTAAAGCTAAATCAAATAATTTAGAGGCATGTGAAAATATTTATGATAAAGATAAATTCCAGTATTTATTTGAATTTTTTTTTCAGTTTTTCCCCTGATAGTGTTTCTAATAGAAAGGGAAAAAAATGAAATGTAGATATAGACTAAAGTAGAAGAGTATGTGAGTCCTCATTTATGTCTGTCTTTGGTATTTTAAAAACTTAATCTCAATTTTCAAAAACTCTACCAAAGTAAGCATTTGCTTAAAGAGTAAGTCCAAACGCCTTCTCTTTACACACCTCACAATTTGGTCATTTTTATAACCTTATTTCCCCCTCACTCCTTTATCCACTCCTTTGTGCCCACTTCACCAAGTATGCCAGTTAATCCACTCTCATCTTTCCTAGACCTTTCAAAGAGGTACTTCTCAAACTATTACATGCCTATGAATCACCTGGAAAGTGTGTTAAAATGTATATTCTTGCTCAGTGTGTCCTGGGTAGGGTCTGACAGTCTGCATTTATTAAAATAATAAGCAATTTTCATTAAGGCATAATTGACATATAACAGTTACAAGTGTATAACATAATGATCCCAATATTTGTGTACACTGCAAAATGATCACAATAAGTCTTGTTGACACTCAACACCATATATTTGCCATTTTTTTTCTTGTGATGAGGACTCTTAAGATTTACTCTCTTACCAATTTTAAATATGCAGTACAGTATTATTAACTATAGTCACCATGATGTATGTTACGTCCTCATGGATAGTCTGCATTTCTAGTGAGTTCCCAGGTGATATGACATATTGGGTACCACACTTTGAGTAGCCAGGTTTTTAGAGTATTGTATGCAATAGGTACTATTCTCTGCAGCCTCGAAGACTGTTAGATGTGATCGCCTCTGTGGCCTCTATGTGAATGCCCATTCCCAGGCTGAATGAGCTTCTCCCATCTTATGCTCACAGAAAGTCCTATATGTACTACTTCAGTTTTAGACAGTACCTTTTAGATTGTGGTTTCACCAAGAGACAGGCAATCACTGCTAAAACAAATGCTTGCATTTTATTATTTTATTACTTTTATTTTATTATTATTTTGTTTTTACCTATGATCTTAGGATTTAGCAAGAAATGCTTTGGTAGCACATTTGAAGACTTACTCAGATATAGCTATTGGCATATGTGTGAGATAGTCATCTATATATAAATCTTCCTTGTTAAGAGAATTATTTTATTTCAAAATGTTTGCACTACTAAATTACTAAGTATTAGTTACTTCTTTGTCAGCAATAATATATTTTGTATTTTTTTTTCTTTCAGGGTTTGAACTTGAAAAGACTGGAGGCAGTACAAGGAGGGAGAGAGGTAAGAAAGTCAAGGGAGAGGGAGAAGGAAGAAGAGAAAGTGCTTATAGGTGTTGCAGTGATATGGTGGGTGATGGTGACTGATGATGATAATGGTGATGAGAATGTGTGGAGAGGAATTTTGTGTACATATATCCCATTCACTCTGGTTAAAGCACATTTTACACATTTATGTAAATGTATTATTTGTTCTTATTTCTCTGAAACTAGAGAAAGTACTGTTTCTCTGGTTTTAGGTAAAGATTGTTTCTGTTAAAATGGATTTTTGCAGCAGCAGGACCCCCTAGATGGGGCAACAGGCCTTCTTAAACCAACATCACAAGGCTATATTTAAAATGTTTTACTGAGAAATCAGCAATATTCTAACAATGCAAACATTTTATGACATTTGGGATTCTTTGCTCTCCTATCCAAGGCCATTGGCATATGCTAGAGTGTTGGCATGCATTATTTGATAGTGTAAAGTTGCTTTGGTAAGACTAGCAATTTTAAAACTTTCTCTAATTATTGTTTATCTCAGATGCTTTATAAAGAGGGGAACTTTAAATAGTATCAAACACAATACTGTATCATGCACATTATATATATTATGATTTTCTAATTCTAATCGAATGGGCAGACTTAACTTCGATTAAAATTCTTTCCATGCTAATGTGTGTAAATGCTATATTGTGATTAGGATTGTTGGGGGTGGGGTGGAATGTAATATTTAATTCTGTAAATCAGTATTTTCTTGTTGCCCAAAAGGTAAGTTTATTTTAGAATGATATTTATTTAATAATTTTTTTGGTAAAAGTGAAACTATTTTCTTTTACAAAATGAGACAATAAATATTACTCCCTCCCCATCTGTGGCCTCTCTTTCTGTAAAAAGAGATTTCTTCTGTATTGAGTTACAAAGTATTTTCCCCTTCTTTCTTTGCTGTTTTAATTTCCAGTTGTGTCTTCTTAGTATTTGGCATTTTAGATCCTAATAAACTTGTTATTTAGGGCCTCTTTCCTATTTATTTACTGTTTCCACCCAATAATCTATTCCTTTTGAAGGACACATAATAATTGGCTCACATTGGCAGAAGAGCTGGAGAAAATGAAATGTAGATAAGTCTTCAGATATTTTTCATGTTGTAGGAAAGCAAGGTAATAGGGATATGGTCATTTGTAAAGAGATAGTGGGGGTGGGGGTGCGTAAGGAAGACCTCAGAACCATTTAGTTTTGGGAGGGTAACTACTTTCATCCAGACATGACCAAAATGGATCTACTTAGAAAAAGAACTTAGCTCATCACTTCTTCAGGGGAAAGTTCACACCCAAGGAGTACTGCCACAATTTATTTCTGCTCATTCAGTGCCTTTAAGGAAATAGAATTTGGAGTTACCCAGCTTCTCCCTGCTGTCTCCTAGTCCAATAGTAACTATGTTAAATCCGTATGCCCATATAATGGCATTGCTAAATGATAGTGAAATTCTTCATTTGTTTTATCAAGCTTTTGTGGTTTTTATGTTATTTTTAAAAGGCAAATGACTGGTTTTTATTGATAAGAGTTACTGTTTAATTTTATTGCTTTTTCTTTTCACTTTCTCCAACTTTGTTTTTATTAGAAATGCACTTATGGGTAAAGAACATGTTGATAATGTGTTTTAAATTATTATTTTTTCTTAAAACTATTTTATGATTTATGTGAAGGTCAAAATTTTAATGATCTACAATATACATCTGCATAAAGGGACAACATGATTTGGGTCTCTCCCTGAGGTTAGTGGAGTGATTGTGAAGAAGGTAAGTTCATCAGATCAGTGAGAGCCCAGTATTGTCTTTGACACTTGACACTACCAATCCAGAATATAAACTAAATAGTGACTATTAAAATTCAAAACAACCACTCACTTGATCTCTGTGCAACACTGGATTACATGGGCATATTTCTATTTAACCTAACACTCACCTTAGTTTTCCCCATGTTTATAAAACCCTATATATTCTATGGTAAGAAACTTTGGAAGAGTATCAGACAATTAGGTGAAATATGTTGTGAACACTGTTCTGGCAAGTCTCAGGGGTAGGTGATCTATAAACAAAGAGTGTAATGACTATGTTAAAAGCCTCCTGATCTCTCTTGTTTACAAAATGCCACATATCTTTCTGATTCCTATTTACTTTGTTCTGTTATGTGTGCTTTACAGTGATGTATAGTATACTTCCGACTATGTTAATTTGAAATGTGTGGATTTAGAAAATTCTTACTCAAAGCCTTCTCTTAGAATTCTTTATCCTAATGCTATTGTGATTGATTAAGATTTAATGGCAATGATTACTTCTTAAGATGAATTAATTTGTCTTAGTTTAAATGACAGATAATATTCCCACTAGGTGTTGATGGATGTAATACCTAGGGCCTGTTACCAAATATTTATAAGAAGGTTTAAGACATGTTGTTTAAAATGTTCTATTACTTATTTGAGATAATGACAATGGTTAGAGCATGCATGGAAAATTGAAGCAGGCAGTAATATGCTATTTAGCTAAGTGGTAAACACTATTAAAAAGCTAATTGCTAGACAGGAAGGCCACATTTAAACATTATGTGCTATATAAAAATATAAATTAAGAAGTGATTAAAATATAAACTACTTTTCCGAAAGAAATGGAGATGGGTAGCACCTAAATCACTTGTATTATTGTGAAATATTTGAAAATAGATATCAGTTCGATAAAAAAAGTTACATGAGTATTTTTGCATATTTAAACATGTACACTGTGTCCAAATCGAGTGGGCTAATCATAATAGTTGTTTGAAAAGGGAGATTAGTGGAATGTTGTACAAAATGTGATTATTTAACCAGGATTTCTACCTGATTGTAAATGAACTTCCTGCCTCCAGTGAGATCTTATAACTCAGAGAAAAGCCTCAGTGAAAATCATTTTTAAATTTGAGCCTTAAAAGGGAGAAAAATTAAAGAATAAGATAAATGATACTCTAGATTTCAAAATAATTTATCTACCTGGGATATTAGTACAAATATTATTTCATGTGTAACAAAATAAAAATCACCTTTGATTTTTCTTTCCATATATAATTTAATTAGAATTATTAAACAGATTGTTTTAGACCTAGGTTATTGCTTATGTTAGGAAAACTCAATATTACTTCTCCTAGGTCCAACAGACCTCTGGAGAGAGTTGTTTTTTAACAGAATAAAAGAAGGTAAATAGGTGAGCTCTAAGGATTGAACTAAACTTGAAGAAAGTGTATTGTTCTTGGAAATAAGAACAGCAAAGAATAGCAAAAAGTATGGAAGTTCCATTGTTCTCTTAAAATCTAATATTTTGTATAATTTTGAAATTATAGAAAATAACTACTTTTGTAGCTCTATGTATCAATTAACAAATCTTTATTAAGAAACAGATCTTGATTACCAGTTATCTTTAATATTTTTTTCTGCAAAACTGTCTTCCATTAACATGTTTTCTTTATTGTTCAATATTCAGAATAGACTGAAAGTTTCTACTTTTGTTCAATATCAGCTATCCCATTCTTGGTTGCTGTAGAATTTGGTAGAATGAGAAATTCTTTTATATCCTCAGTGATAGCACAGTTTGGGGAAGGAAATATATATTGGCTAATATTGTATTGTTTTTTAAGATATAAAAGCTGAGATGAAAACTCTTCCTTTTATAGCTAGTTATTCAGTGTTCAGTGCTTACAGTTTGCTGCTCGGATGTAACTGATTTACAATTTGATTTTGAGATGAAGAGACCTTTAAGAACTCAGTAAAAAATAAAATATTCCCTTTTTTCCCCTTCTCAGAATTGACAGACAATAAAGGAGGTGAAAGATCTTTGTGCTTATAAATCAACATTTAATTGAAAAAGTTACACGAGGCCATAATATTTACTCCTGTTTCAAAAGGTGGTTGAAATGATAAAATGAGTTAATGTGTACATAGCTCTTTGCATGGTGCCTGCCACATAGGAAGCACCCAATAAATGGTAACAATTACCATTATTATTTTTCATATTATCTGATCTTCCCATCATTTATTGTTCTGTCAGAGACAGAGTGTCATGTTGTTGGAATATTTTACTCTCTACATGAACTAGCCTACTCCATGGGAATCAAAAATATTCAAGGCCTAGCCTGACACTTAAAGGATTTTATATTCTAAATTGGTTCTGAGATGACAAATTACAAATAGGACAACAAAATCTACTTGGAATCCATTGTTTAACCTTAGAAATTCTTTTTTTTTTGAACCTCAGTAAGTCTTAATTTCATATTTTATAGATGAGAGAAAAATGAATTTATGTTTTCCACTCAGCATTGTTTGCAGGGAGAAATGCATAAGGCCTGTAAATTTTAGAAGCTATTTTTCATATCACCTCTATTTTCTGAGTGAAAATTCCAATTTGAAGGTCTCTTCTATGGTTGTAGACTGTTGACATTCCAAGAAACTATCCAAAAGAAACCTGTTGATTAAGCATAACTAAACTTACTAGATCCACTTCAGTAAGAAAGAAAACATCCTTAGTAGTACCTCAGATGAAGAAAAAAATCAAAAAGAGGTACACGCCATTTAATTTTTTTCACTTTCTTTTGGATATATTTGATTAGCTAGATTAGATATTCCTTGAGTATCTGACAGTGACAAACAGTATTTCCCAAGAGAAGCAGGAAAAAATAAAGTGGGAGGAAAGGAGAGAAGTGACAGGAAGCCAGCTTCAGCAGGTGTGAAATGAAGTTTCCCCAAATTGACTCTGTAATTTCAGATTGTACTGGATGGAATTATGCCAGTTAGAAACATATGCATGAGTTAAAATATCAAGTAATCAGGAATTTGACCTAGAGGTCCAAATAGATTGAGAAGACCACATGAAAATTTTTCCAGGGCAACTTCCTGATTTAAGAACCTGGACTCAGCCCAGTTGGGGAACCTAACAAACCCTCTAACTCTAAGCAAAATTAAACTAAGTAGAACCAACAAAGATAAGACTGAAGAAAGTACTTATAAAATTTGGAAAGGATACTCAAGAGCTTTGTCTAAGGGAAAGCAGTATGTCAAAACCTTCGAAACTCATGAATACTTGTAGCTAGACTCTTCTTATTGACTCACAAAGGAAAGTCATGAAAACAAATTACAGGTAGTGCTGTAAGTACAAGAGCTAGTGTTTTCATTTAGGGTAAAACCTTCCAAATTTGATTAGATAAGCAAAGGATTATGAAAAAACATTCTCATTTCTAGGAGGCAGAAACTGTGTATGGGAGGTTGACAAAAAGAACTCAAAGGTTAGACACAATGCAGGGTTTACCTCATTGTTGCTGTGAGACTTCAGTGGCCTTGGAGGATCATGTTTCAAGTAGAGGAGGTTGTCAGGTTGCATGGGGATTTCAGTGAGACTGCTATAATTTTTGACTCTTGACCTACCAAAACACCATAAAGAAACAAATCTTTTGATCAAGCAAAACTGTTAGATCTACTGCAATTAAAAAGAACACTATATTGACAGAGTTTTAGTAGGTCTCTAAATAGGGAAATTAGGAGGTTATGGAGAATGGGAAATGTGGAGGATATTTAAAAAGTGGTAAGGTCCAGGCAGGATGATTTAAAGGCAAGTCTTATAAAGCAATGTAACAGGTAGAGACTAGGCAGAGTTTATGACATGATAGCTTTGCATCGATGTGCACAATAGGTAAGATAAATGAAGGTTCTGATTTTAGGGTTCATGAATGGAACATATTTTCTGGGTTAAATGCAACATATTTTCTTTGTTTATGAGTCTTTGTTTTCAAAAATATTTGGATATTTGTAAAGATTTATAATTTTAAAGTGGTTTTTACAAAGAGATGAGAACTAAGAAGGATTATAGTTCAAGGATTTTGACTTTCTAATTAATATAAATTTAGATACCTGTTTTTATAAGGAAGATATATTGTTTTTAGACTCAGGTAAATCCTGGGGATATCTTCAGTTGAAAAGATAAAAACAAGTTATAGTTTTTTTCCACTGCCTTATGTATTTTTTTGAAAGTATATTCTTAAACTCGGGGATTTTTTTTTTTTTGCATTGTTGTTTTTATTTTACATGTAAGTGAATCTGCAGTTATTTCTTGACCTTTACTTATGTCATCGATACAAAAGAAATATTCTACTCCAGATGGTCTAATTTTAGTCAGCCTGCTTTCATCAGGGAAGTTTTTATTCATATATAAATGAAGAGATCACTTAATGATTCCTTTCTTAGTTTCAAATAGAAGCCAATTGCCACCTCAAAAATATACAGAAGAAAACAAACATTTTTTTATACTTAATCGTAACTTAGTAAGAGAATATCTTTTCTGTTTCAATTTATATTTTCATGTAGAACAAATAATCCCCACATAAATGTCCAATTGCTTTTGCTGACTAATGTATTAAAATCCTGTAAACCTACAAGAACCCACTGCTTCTCTTCTCTGGATAACTCCATGGCCTTCATTTTCTCTACTTGGAAGTAGATCCCAAAATCTCTTCCCATTCTTTGGTTGTCCCTTCAGGTGAGGACAGTTTTTGACATTATGTCTACTTTCTGATTACATCGTGTGCTGAAATCTGTCACTTTAACACAGTTCTCTGGACATTGATACTCAGCTTAATGGAATGGAGCACTCCTGATCAGTTCCATTGTTGTCCTTTAATTATATCCCAGGACCTACCTCAGTTCTTAATCTGTGATCACCACATTGTTACTTAGTATGTAATCTAAAAATTTTAAGTAAGATTACCTAATAACAGAATCATATATTTAGGATTCTTTAGCTTCTAAGAAACTTTGTACTCTTAAAATGTTATATGAACAATTGTTTTAATTAGATGAAAAATGTAAAGAATAGAGAATTTCAGACTCATGTGAATGATAGTTGTGTTCAAAATAATAGCTTTAAGTAAAATTGCTATAACACACTCTATTAGTTTGCTAAGGCCACTAGAGCAAAGTAGCATAGACTAGGTAGCTTTGACAATAGAAAATTTCTCACAGATATAGAGCTAGAAGTCCAAGATCAAGGTGTTGGCAGATTTGGATTCATCTGAGACTTCTTAGCTTGCAAATGGCATGGTCCTTATATGGTTTTTCCTCGGAGTGTTCACATACCCCACTGTTTTTTTGTGTGTGCCCAAATTTCCTCTTATAAAGACACTAATCATATTGGTTTAGGCCAACCCTAATGGCCTCATGTTACCTTAATTACCTCCATAATGGCCTATCTTCAAATTGTCACATCACTGATGATAAACACATGATCCAGATGTTCTCCTTAACACTGTGGTGGTAAGGGAAGATACACGTTAAGTGACTCTTTTGGAATAGAGGGTGAGCCACCATTTTCATCTTCTTGCATTATTTTTCAGTCAGTAAGAGTTGGGTTAGGAAAATATAAATGTATCTGCAACAAGTAGTTTGTGCAATTTTCCTCTTGACTGGGGCTGTCCTCTTACTTAGTTCCTGATTATCATTGCAAAGTTATCTTCTCAATTATCCCTCTTCTCTAAATCTATTACATCTGGAGTCAGGAGGGGGGCTTATCTTTCAGTGATTAAAAGTAATACATCCTGTAAGGGGAGACAAATGTTGGCAATATAGTAAATTAAAAGTTTTCTATCCAGATATTACTGATTCAGTGTATATCTGATCCATTGTATTTCTTAAACCAAATTGTTGCTGATATGTGAATGCTGAACATTAGCATGACCTGTACTTCTCTCTTAAAAGCTAAAGGGAGGGGGATTAGACAATATTCTGCCTGGGAAAATTTGCAATACACTTGCTTGTTCATTTCTTCACGGCATTAGGGGTAGACAATCACAAATAGAGCCTAGAGGAATATCCTCCAAAACAGTTGAGAGAAAGTAAAGGCTTATTGGAGTTTGTATTCTTATTTGTAGGCACTCAAAAATATTAGATTCAAAATGAGTAAATCAATAATATTTAGAAATTTTAAATCTAATCATGAGTATTGTCCTATGCTTGGTTTCGTAAAAATCACTTGAAATACAGAATTATTTATTCAAGTAAAAATTACTTGAAATACTGAGCGCCTGGGTGGCTCAGTGAGCTAAGCATCTGCCTTCAGCTCAGGTCATGATCTCGGGGTCCTGGGATCGAGCCCCACATCCGGCTCCCTGCTCAGTGGGGAGTCTGCTTCTCCCTCTCCCTCTTCTACTCCCCCTGCTTATGCACATGCGTTCTTTCTCTCCCTCCCAAATAAATATTAAAAAAAAAAGAAATACAGATTTACTTAATATTCTAACAGTCTGAATTCTAGAAATTAAACATATTTGTTGAAGCATGTGGAATCAATTTTAACATTCTGTATATGCTGTATATAACCTTTTGGCTACCTTTTACCAAAAATGAAAAAATGGTTTATTTTGTCTTCCTTGCTTCCAATTGTGGCCTATCAAAGATGTTTTTGCTTTCTCCTCTAACTAGTTATATTCAATAACATATTTACTCTAGTTTACTCTCTGGAAGTAAAGGTCACAAGGAATGCTGAGAGTAAGTGACACCAAGTACAAAAATGCTAAAAGTGGACAGAGGTCAAAAGCATCAGGGAAAGCAAATAATCTTCCAAATTTGCCTTGAAAAAGATATTGCTAATCTTAATAAATAACTTTTGATGAAATAAAACAGGTGAGAGCCATGTTGAAAATAGTTCAAGAGTTGGCAACAAGGAAAGGAATGCGAAAAGTATTTAAAAGAACAGTAAGTGCTGCCTGGAGAACATGGTAACTTTAGTATTCATTTCCAGAGAATGGAGTAATTCATAGATGCTCTTGTATAGACCTCAGACAATTTGAGATCAAAGAAAACTGCAAACAGCTTAGATGTTAATGGAGTTTCAATAGGATCATAAAATAATTTATAAGATTTTATATAGGGCGCCTGGGTGGCTCAGTTGGTTAAGCGACTGCCTTCGGCTCAGGTCATGATCCTGGAGTCCCGGGATCGAGTCCCGCATCGGGCTGCCTGCTCAGCGGGGAGCCTGCTTCTCCCTCTGACCCTCTTCCCTCTTGTGCTCTCTATCTCTCATTCTCTCTCTCTCAAATAAATAAATAAAATCTTTAAAAAAAGATTTTATATATATTTTGTAGACAAAGACATCTATGGCGCAAAAACTCATTAAATTTTCTCTAAACAAGAAATGACTATATAATAAGAGGCAGTGTAGGAGAGTAGGCTTTTTAGAGAACACATATTTTAGAGCTTCCAATACCAGTCCTGCCCTTTGTCAGCAATGTGATGTTGAGCAACTTGCATAACCTTCCTGTATGTCAGTTTCTTCACTTTAAAATTAAAATTTGTAGCTGTAACTTACCTCATGGAATTGTTATGCATAAAGAAAATAACACTGCAATATGAAAAATAATGAACTCAATGTCTGGTGCCAATAAAAATACCCAATATGGAAGGTTTTTTTAAATACTGTTATTGTTTGTTATTGTCACTGTAACTTTGAATTAATAAAGACAGTAGACATTCCACTCTCTGAGTATAAAGCCACCTACTCAGCACCACATCTCAGGTGGAATGTTACCTATTCAAGGAAAAACTTCTCAGGGATCCCCACTTGCAAAAGTACAATTGCAATTCCTAGTTCTATTATGTTATGTTTATCATATTACATTGTGACTCTTTATCTCTCCACCAGTGTGTCAGATAGAGTTCCTAGAGATAGGGTATTATTCAGCTTGCACTTATAAAACTTTGTATCATTCCTGGGATATAGTAAAGCACCCAATAAATATTTGTTGAGTTGAATATTGTTCCTTTTTAGAATCACTGAGACTTGGGTTTAGGACATCTATGCTAGTTCCTTTCTATATTGATCACTCATTTATTCCTTTTGATTTACATGTACTTAATTTATATAGTTTGGTTTCTTTTATAAATATTAAAGTAAAATTAATAAGTATATTACATTTCATTTATTCCCATTATATTCTACTTAAAGAAATAGATGCTGATAATGGTTGATTACAGTTTAGGTGAATTGGAGGTATAGAAACTTGAAATTGTGAGAAAAATAAATATTTATAAAGCTTCAATTGTGGGGAAATTTTTAATGTAGTTGACTTTTTTTTAATTTGACAAGTTTCATAATTTCAAAGCTGTTGATCCAAGTGAGTTTTAAAATATGTTTAATGCTCTTGTATGGTGGGGCTAATTCAGGTATTTAAATTATCCATTCTCCTTTGTCAGGATTACATTATGCGAGGTCTTCAGGCACTCACCCTTTTCATCTAATATGACCATCCTGAACTGTAATTCCCTTTTGTAACAATAAGGCTGATTCAGGTGCAGAGAGGATTAACTGATTGCCAAAAGTTAAATAATGCATACAAATTCAGTACGTAGATTTTGAAATGACATGGTTAAATGGTATTTAAACTAATCTGTAATAATTAAGGAAGGATGCTCTGTAAAATGATACATGAAGTGTTATATGAATGTGAAGAACAAGAGATTGAGATTAGCATGGAGAAAATATTAGTCTTGGGCAATAAAATTAATTGACAGAATGGGTATTTTTAAAATAATTTTTACTAATGTGATAAGAAATTAAAAAGTAAGAAAATAATTTGAATTTTAAAAATAAAATAGAGTTTATATATATTTTAGGGAGCCACAAATTTGTAGGTATTTAACTGACAAAATAGCATGAATAATTCTTTTTCAGCCTGACAGCACTGCAAGTGTAGAGTTAATACCCTAAATTCGTGACGTAGTCTGTAATAGGAAAACATTACATCTGCTGGGCTCTTTTCCCAGAAAGTCAGTGAAGAAAGAACTACACGTATCAGGATAGAGGGAAAAAAAGAAAGAAAAAAGATGACAGTAAAACAAAACAAAACAAAAAAATGGAAAGAAAACTAGATGGTCAGATTTAATGGGATAAGTAGAAAAGCTGTACATTTTATATGCAGTCAAATAAAATTTCCCCTAACTTAGGAAGGACTACACTCAAAGCATAGACCAGAGTTTTCAGTTATGAGAGGAAAATTCAAATACAACTTATTTCATGAAACTGTGAGGAAAGAACTTTATAACTGTGCTTTTAAACCTTAAGTTGAGCTTAAATATATTTTGAAAAGTTATGTTCTGGTATAACTGAAATACTCCTATCACCAACTTACTTCCAAATCCATTTGGCAGTCTAAGCATGTGTCTATAACTTACTAAGAGATTGTTCTGAACAAATTAAGGGTGAAGCCAATTCCTATTTGGGGCCTACTTATTAAATTATGATGTTGCTTAAAATCCTGATCCTGTCTCTTAGCCCTCTCTTCCTCTTGACATATTTTTCCTAAGTAACCACATTCACTCTTGGTGGCTGTAACCTGGACTATTTGCTGATGGTTCCTACATCTCTATCTCCAGCTCAAGTCTCTCTCCAGACCTGTGTGTCTGTTCACTTATTGGATATTTTTACCTAAATATTCTTTAAGTTTATAGATATGTACAAACAATGAATTCATCATTATCTTTATTCTTCCCTCTCCCACAAGCTAGTTTCTTCTGCTCTGTTTTCTAATGGCACTTAATTACATGATTTCTTGACAATCTCCCATCCCAGGAAATATAGAACCAACCTCATTTCTTCTTTCTCCTTAATGTCCCACATCCTCAAGGTCATTATGCAGTCTCCCCTCTACTTCAGATATCTCTTTCAGTTATATTTTCTCATGTCTAGCCCATTTCCATTGAAGGAATTTGGATCTTCATCACCTCTCAAGGGAAATACTCCAATAACCTCCTAACTGGTTTTCTAGCTTCTATGTTCTCCCATCTCCCTTTTACACTCTACACTGTTGCCTGAATATTATGAGACTTCCTTGCTAAAGAATGTTACTATTTTCCTGTCACACAATGATAAGGGCTAAACTCCTTAGCACATAAACCAAGTCTTAGCCTTAACTTACTATTTTGGAAATCTCCAAATTTCCACCGTTTCTTCTTCAATACAATACAATACCCAATACAAATGGTATCTCCGTTGGCGAACTGAGTTACCCATTCTATAGTATATTCGCACTTTTTCTTATTGCTATGGTAGAAATAATTACATTTTGTATAGTACTTGGCTAACATATGCATGATCCGCTAAAGCCAGAGCTTCTGTGAAGTAGGTGTTGTCTTTTACATCTTTGAAATCCTCAGAGTTTGACTTAAGAGCCTGGAACACAGGAGATATTTAATAAGCATTCGCTGATGAAATGAATGCATGATGAGTCGGAAGACAGGCGTTACAAGGGTGACCTTCTTGAGTTTTGCAAGAGTTACCACTAGATGTCACTAGCACATTTCCAATAGCAATTTCTGAGGCAAGGAGACCTAACATTTATTAAGCACCTACTATGTGGCAGTCCCTTTCTAATAATTCTGAGAAGTAGGTGTCTCCATTACAAATTTACCTTAGAAACAGATGCTTAGAACGATAAAAAGAGTATACAGCTAGTATTAGGTACAGGTGGGATTAAAATCTATCTTTATTGACAAATTAAGCTATTACTGGGCTGGATACTTCTTAAGACCCTTTAAGTTAAAAGACAGTGACTTTGCTTCACTGATAAGCTTTTCCTGAATATAAAACAATCATTCAGAAAAATCTTTTTAAATCAAATGTAAAGATACAGGTTTTGAACAGTTACAGGTAGATTTCTAATATATTACTATTTTTTCCAAATAGCATTTGAAAATTGAAATCTACTGTATAAAACCTCATTTCTTATTTTAGTTCTATAGGAAGAACAGAAAAAGGTATTATCTGTAATTTGTATCATTCTTATTTAGTTTCCAGAAAAATTCAGTGGCCCCTTCTTTATTATCTATATTTTTAAGTCTTGCCATCTATGATATTTCAAAATATAGGACAAATTATTTTAGCATTACATGGTTCTAAATTTTATTATATATCAGATAGCAAAACACTAGCATTATAAAATCCCAGTAAATATTTGATTTTCCTCTTGATATACCCAGTAATCAAGATTTTCTTCTAAACATTATTACTATGCTAAAGAAAGATGCATGCAACTATATGTATGAGTATGTATGTATTTAAAAGTACAAATTAGGGGGTGTCTGGGTGTCTCAGTCAGTTAAGCATCTCCCTTTGGCCCAAGTTTCCTGGAGTCCTGGGATGGAGCCAGTATTGGGCTCCCTGCTCACGGGAAGTCTGCTTCTCCCTCTCCCTCTGCCTCTCCTCGTGCACTCTCTCTCACTCCCTCTCTCTCAAATAAATGAACAAAACCTTTTAAAAAATAAATAAAAGTACAAATGAGAAAATGTTAATTAACAATATATTTGTTTCTCTTCTTATTTGTAGTAATCTGTTTATGATAGAAGTAACAATTGCAGTTATAGCGAATAATCTTAAAGTTTCTTTTAAACTGGATAACTTCATAGAAAACGACAGCATTGAGTAGAAAATAAACTTTTATGGATAAATACCTTTTTAAACATCTCCAAAGAATGCCTTCTGTTTCCATGAACAAAAGCTTCATTCATAATTATATTCCAGTGTTCTTTCTGTTTTGCATAATATTGCAGCTTTCTCATTGATGTAAGTGTTAGACTATGTCATTTCGAAGATGAACATTACGATCAACTCTTTCCAATAGTTTTTTGTAGAAGATGTTTTCTGTAGTGAAATTCAGGTAAATTGTTCAAATTTAGAAACTTTGATAGCATAGCCTCATTTCCTCCACAGTCTAGGTAAGGAAAATATGCTTTAGGATTCTCAATGAATGTGCCAGTCAGTGTTTAAAAGACAACTTAAATTTCCTTCTTCAAAAAAGATGGAAAGAAGTGAATTATTGAAGTTGTAATCTGCAGTTTTGATAGTCATGTATAAAAGGGGGCAGATGTTCTTTTCTGCTAAATCGTTCCCATAATACACTTACCCTGTATTCAGAGATGAATATGCTTACTGCCAAGCCTTGGCTGAAGGTTTCAGGGAAATGTTGATTAAACTCCATTGGAGAATAAAGTAGAGAAGAAAATTAGTCATTCAGAATGTAGTGCTGTGGTGTTCCACCTTTTCTTAGCCTTTCCCGTCCTACCAACTTTGACTCATGGTAGTAAGCTTAAAATGAACCATTATTTTAAACATATTCTCAATCAAAATTTGTATATATAATATAGTGGCCAATATCAAATCCATGAGAACATTCATTTTTCACTCATATTTATGGAATTTTCATAGCCTCTAACTATATTTTTGAGATGTTAAAAAGAGAATAAAATAAGAGTTAATGAACAAATTCAAAATACAGTTTCTATAATCAAAATGAATGGTTGGTTAAGTCAGTTTTTCAAACTGGAGGTAACTCTAGATTGCTGGCTAATAAGTCATTTGAACTGATTATGAATAGATAGAAAAAAACAACAACTTTATGAATATTTACTATTACACAGATTACTAGGGCTGTCTTCAAAGTCTATAGAGATACATAAATTAATAGTTAATTGGTATATGGTAGGTGGGTGGATGAATAGATGTGTTCATACATGGGGCATATTGTGTAATTTACATTTGTAAATATATGTGTGTATAGCATATTTTAAAAAAATAATTTCTAGTTAGTATATGATGAAAAAATTAGTTAAGAGGATATGTTAGGGACTGGGAAAATTTAGAAAAGTAGAGAGTTTCCAAATTTAATAATGTCTTAAATAATCTGGTTTCACCTCCATAATTTTAAAGATTTTAAGTAAAACTGACTTGTACAAGTGAACTTACGTGAGGACTAAAGCAATTTAAATATGGCCTAATATAAGGGATATTAATTATAAGAAATATATTGAAATGGGGAAGCCATTTACATGATTTAATAACTATTTGCATCATAATGACTTACGTATAATATTCAGCATTCAATGGCAATACCAGTTTTCATCCATTAATTCAGGATTTACTAAATTCTTGTTATAATCAAAGAACTCTATTTAAGTTAAATAAATTTTGAACATGATACTTGATTACAGTGAAGTACAGTTGAAGCGAAATTTGGCTTTGGCTTGGAGGTAATTGAATGAGGCATAGATTTCAGAAGAGACAGATTTCCTCTATGTGATTATCTACTTATTCTTATATCGAAACATGGTGATGATGAAAATTGAAAGACAGTGAGGGCAGGGTTAATATGAAAGATGATTTGACACATCTTAGAAACAAATTCAGTGTTATTTGAAAGGAACAAACAAAGGGCCAACCAACTATTTGGCAAATGTAAGGAAGCTCAGAGGAAAGCTAAACTATGGGATGATAGTTTAGTTTTAAAATTTATTTATTTATTTATTTTTAAGATAAAGTGAGTATTTATTTATACTCACTGCTTGGTTAATGAGAGGAATCTCTCAGGAGACAGAATAATTTGGGGGACAATGCTAGAGGTCATCTTCAGTCTGTGGATAGTTGAATCCAGTAGGGAAATTGAGATCTTCCAGGTATAGAGAAAAATAACCAGATCATCCAGCTTGACTAGGGAGAGAAACCTGAGATAGAGATGAAAAATAACAATCAGAAATAAACGAACAAACAAGTACCAGGATGGTGTAGTGATCAGGGGTAAAGTTTGAGGAGGAAAGAATGAGTACCTCAGAAACATCTGCTTGCTTTTTTGTATTCTAAATAGATAAATCTCTCTGTCCCTCCTTCTCTTCCCGCATATTCTGACTTGGGCCATTCAGAAATGGGTGTTTAATAAAAGTGTTGATGTTCTAATTTGAATATTTGGGCTTTTTAAGCTAAATTCTGCATATGTAGTATATCAAGTGTTTCTGCATATGTAGTATATAAAGTATATAAAGTTTGTCCTCCTGTGGAGACTTTAACGTCTCTCCTTACCTCCACCCTCCACCCACCCTGGAGATTTATATTATCATTGAGCTCAGTAATGCAAATTAATACTTGAACCTTTTTCCTGCTATTACCAATTTGATGATTGGTTTCATGATAGCAAAATAATAATGAAAAATGATTTATTTTTGTTTCTAGTCCACATTCCTGAATATTAATAACATTATTAATATAGATCAAAGATTTGTCAATGTTCTGCCACTTCCAACAAAGTCTACTATTAAAAATCTATCTGCTGTGTCAGCTGAAGAAGTTGTTAGCTAAGAGAAAAGTGTTCCATATTTTCTCCTGTTTATAGTAGAAGGGTATGGCTATTAATTAGTTTTATCATTTAATGACAGGTGACACAGCGTATGAATAAACTGAAGATATTTCATGTGGGTTATGTGCTGAATCTACAATAATTGAGTGAAAATTTCTTTCCCTCATTTTCAGAATATACATTATTAATTTTAGTATCTAATCATAAATACTGGATTTTGAGCCAAAGTATATTTACTCATTTATTCAACTTTTAGGTAAATTTATACCAAGATTTTTAAAATACAATCTTTAAAAAGGAAAGTTGCTTTTTTAAGATTTTATTTATTTATTTGAGAAAGAGAGATAGCAAGAGAGAGCACAAGCAAGAGGGTGGGGGTGGAGACGGATGCAGAGCTAGATCCCAGGACCCTGGGATCATGACCTGCACCGAAGGCAGATGACCTAACCAACTGAAGCACCCAGGCAACCCAAAAGTTTTTTTTTAAGTAGTTAATTTATGCTAACAATATAGTTACTTTTAATTATTGAGAAAATTTTAGCTAGAGTATCTATTTACTTTTTCATAGTTTCTTCCCCAAAGCTATCACTTATGTTAGATATTTTTAAGAATTTAACTTTCTGGGCAAAAATAAGTTCTCTCAAAAAAGAAACTATGTGCAGTTCACTTTTAGGGCACAAAACTAATATCTAGAGGAGATCAAACTAACTGAATGAGTAACCAAAGTCTTTTTTTTCCCCCCACATTTTGCACTCTGACAGGTAACATAACCCACAAGTGTTTTATTTTCTCTTATACACTTTTAGGATAGAATGTAGACTTGTTGCATACATTATATTTATACTGTAGCTGGTAAAAGCAGGTATATTTGAAATGTGAAATGTTTCCAAACCTACTTTTAGTTAAAACTAAAATACATGTATAATTTTTTCTGATATTTATTTAAAGCTATAATAAAAAGAAAACTACTCTTTACTTTTATTCTTAGCCTTTTATTATCTCTTGTATCCCTGGTTTTTTTTTTTTTTTTGGTCACTCATTTAAATATGGAGTATTCTTTCTTCTCAAAACTATTGGAGAAACTTATCTGGAAAATAATTAAGATTATGCTACCTAAAATAATTACTATTTGATTTGTTTTGATACCCACAAATAGATCATTTATTTCATCATGATTCACCATATATATAATATTATTACTCCAAATCACTTTATGTGTAAAAAGTCATTTTAGGCAGAAGATTTTCTCGAATTTCAGAAAGAATGAAGAAGAAATTACTTGTGTGGTTTGTTTCTTCCCCCAAATTTTTGAAGTTATTTTGTAACATTTTTAAAACATCCCATTTTAGTATTTGGAGTGGAATTTGGATTCTGAGAGACCAATCCTGATTCAGGAATATATGCATGTTTTAAAACTAATTATAACAAATGAGTTCTGATTGTTAAAATTTGGATTCAAAAGTCAAAAGTGAATACTAATGGGTCCCTGGAGACTGAGTCTCAACCTGATTTCTGTCAACTTTACAGACTTGTAGTTACAGAAAATTGTTGACCGAACTTAAGATAATTGACTATGGACACTCTTTTGTTGAGCTTAATGGTCGACAGTTCTTTGCAGGTAGATAACTCGTTACTGGTGTATATTTCAGGAATTTAATGTGTTTTTTTTTTTTTTCAGAGACTTCCACATATTTTGCCGCTCAGTAATGTACAACGATATGAAAATGTCAACCATATTTTCTCTTATTTAAAGATGATTCTCAAAAGATTCTTATTTTTAAAATGACACAAGCAAAACTAGAAGGAGAAACCATATCAAATATAATCTGGAGCAAGTGATAAACATGACCCATCACTGTGTAAATATGAATCATATTCCTTTGGGAGAGTTTTTGCTCTTATTCCAAGGAGATAACCATACATTTAACTCATACCAGGAAGGTCAAAGACAAATATTTTTTTCTCTGTGTCAGACCCTGACTTAGCATATATATTAGGAAAAAGAGCATATATAAAAGGTATAAGATCTGACCACATTATCCTTCTCCCCTAGGGGCACATAGTCACCAAATACAGGCCTGATCTGGACATGTGAGAAAATTTTAACTTGAAGGAAGACTGTAGTATTCATTACCATCTTAGAATGGACAATTTTAATATTAAAAAAAACTAAATGTGAGCAGAAAGGGAGACAAACCATAAGAGACTCTTAATCTCAGGAAACAAACTGAGGGTTGCTGGAGTAGAGGGGGGTGGGAGGGATGGGGTGGCTGGGTGATAGACATTGGGGAGGGTATGTGCTATGGTGAGTGCTATGAATTGTGTAAGACTGATGAATCATAGACCTGTACCTCTGAAACAAATAATACATTATATGTTAATTAAAAATAAATAAATAAATAAATATGCACAAAAATTCTTGAGACCTGGCTAAACTCTCATACAGGGCAGGCAGCTTCTCCACTGAATAAATATTAGCAGAAGAGTGGGATCAAATTATAGTTGGGCCTTTATTATGATATAATTATGCTTGTTAAATGCTATCTTTTTAGTAAAAGCAAGTATATTTTATTTTAGCTATTTTACTATATCTATGCCAATGAATACATCCATGAATTTTATGAACAAATTGATTTGCTTTCAAATAGCATAGTTTTCATTAAATATTTCATTTTGTCTCATTACTCACTTTGCAGTTTGATTAGATTCATTACAGCACTGCTACTTAAAATATTTTTCATTCAAAGAATTGCTCATGATAAAAAATACAAAAGAAATCAGTAAAATATTTACCAAAATACTTTAATTCTTTGTTGTAATCTAAATGCCTTTCTAGGAATCGGAACTGTGACAGAAATGAATGTAATTTTACTAATAAATGTAGGAACTTATTTAATATGAGATATTAATCTTTGTATTGCAGCAATTTAAACATTTAAATGTCTCATGTTATAGTATAAAGGCAGGAAGCCTAGAGTCTGACACAGAGTCTGCACAAACTAGGCACCCGCTCAATACTTCTTAATTTTGTCAGTCTTAACTTTGACTCTGGGCAACCTGCTTAATCTCTCAGTGACTCATTTTTCTTATCACTAAATGCATTTGTGTGATATTCTTTCTTTCAGAATAACTATATAGTGTCCCTAGTTCTATTCCTTTGCAATAGCTTTTGTATTAGTTGAAGGGAGTTAAAATTTAGGTGTTTAATTTTATCACTGTACAGTTTACAAAAGGAGAATACCTGAGAATTTGCTGTATATAACAGAAAGATTTATGTATTTATGAAATTAAAGTCAGTGTTTTGGAGCTAACATTGATATAGTGTCAACCTAATTTAATTAAACCCGGAACTAGTGTGTTGGCTTTTGTTTATCTGATTATATGCCATTATAAAGAGTTCATATTCACTGTGAACAGAACACACTGGCAGATTAAGTGCAATAACAGAACTGCTTTGTATGATGGTGCCCATCTGTTCCATGACTACTGTGAATTTCATTCCTGGAATGTTTTACTAAAATATAATATTTATATTATGCTAAAGTAAAGTTAATGCATCTTTTATTTTCTGACGCATACATTGTATACTAATTGTTAATGCATTTTCCCTTTCTAAATGTTATTAAACTCTAATGGAATATTACTGCCTTCAAAAAATTCAGATATTGTCCTTAATCCTCATCAGAAGAGACATACATCTATGCAACTGAAAATACAATATAAATATAATAGTATAAGAAAAAATGCAGTGTTTATTTTAAAAGCTGTCTGGCTTAAAAAAATGTTGCATTTTTTTCCTGTGAGACTCATTCTACTGAACTGAATATATCATTTCTCATACCTACGTGTTTTCACTCATGCAACTGTTATTCTGCCCAAAATGCGGTCCATTTGTCCTTTTCACCTCAACATTTCCCTACTGGCTCACTCTGAGGGATGCTTTCAGGTTGATGCAAGCACCACCGTTGTCCCTTGCCTCACTCAGACTGACCTAGCTGCTGTTCATCTATTCTCTCACTCTACTACACTCTTGTCTCAGTCATGGCACATACCAAAATATATAAAAATTCCTGATTTGGCTCATTGTCTTCTCATAATTTGACAAACTCTTTCAATTCAGGACCTGTGTCTTACTCATTTTTATATCCTAGCACCTAGAACAATCTTTGCCATAGAAGTAGATACTCATTTAATGTATGTGAAAGGAGGAACAAATAAGCCAACATAGATTTCCATGGTTGGTTTACCTTGTCTCAGTAGCCAGATTTGGGAAATGTCGCATGAACTTTAGCATCACGAGCTGAGAGTCAAAGTCTTTCCTAGATGGATTTAAAGTTTATGATATCAAAATTTGATCTACCTTAAACTTTTTCACTGACTTAACTTGAACAAAAGAGCAGCCTTCTTTTATGGTTAACCTAATTCTGTTATCCTCCTTTGAACTACTTTCTCTACATGTTACTTGTTTTAAGGGAAAGCAAGGTTAATATATTTTTAAAACTTCATGGAAAGTAAGTCCTATGTGAATTAAAAGTGAACATAGAAATATTCAATTTGAGCTAAATTCTCTCTAAAATAAACTTATAATTTTATTTCTTCTATACTTTCAAACTATTACATGGGATTAAACTTTACTTCTATTTCAAATAATATATTGAATTAGTACATATTTTTGAAATGTACAGTTTTATTATAAATTTAAATTGTTTAAATTAGTATAATTTTTAAATAATGCATTGTATCAGGAGTTATGAAATAATTACTACTTATTTTATATAAGTAATACATGCTATATTTTAATTTCTATATTGTTTGCATGAAACATCATGTGAAATAATGTATATTGGGAAAAATTCTCATTAAAAATAGTTTATACATGGAAGCTTGCTTTGCAATAAAATCTAACATTATTCCTGCTAAAAAAAACAACATATCTTGGCAATTTTATTGTTATTAGTGTTATAAATATTACATATCAGGAGTTCCTACAGTAAAAAGTATTACTTATGCAGCATTACAGAACCATACATACCCTGCATTGAAAATATGTAGTTTATGAAAATTCATATTTGTATAGCAAATTAAGAAGTATCTGCTTAACAAGAGGATTTTTTGCTTTAGAATCTATTTCCTACCTAACTAGCTTCCCTAGTGCCTGTAAATTTAAGAAAAATGTCTTAAACAAAAATTTCAGAAATTCATCTGTTACATCATACAGATGTATGGTTAAACATAGCCTAGGGGATTCATCCAGAATGGATCTATTTTATCGTTATGAATTAGAAAAAGGCAATGTATTTCAAGTTATAACCTAGAGAAATGAGAACTTTTGCACATAATTGTAAAATTAAACTGCATACATAGATTTTTTTTAAAGTCTACTTAACCAGACATGAGAATTAGCTCTTTTTATTTTATTTTTTAAAATTTTTATTTAAATGCAATTTAGTTAACATATACTGTATTATTAGTTTCAGGAGGAAGGATTAGCTCTTTTTAAAACATATTTTAATTTCAGAGATCCAATAAGCCACAAGAGGCCTAATGAAAGTCTGAATTTAAGCCTGGAAAATATGAAATGAATCTTCTCCTTTCATGTAAATTTTAGATAGTAAATAGACTGTGAAGGTATATTCCAATATTAGACACTTGGTATATACCTATTTATTTTGATCATGGAGGAAAAATTTATGGATAAATTAGAGTGAGATCTCTGGCTATTTTTCTATTGGAAAATAAAATTTCCATACATTAATGTCTTAAAACTACTTTTTTCTAATAAGAAAAGCAATGCAAGTTTATCGTCATGAGTTTAGGAAGTACATGTAAACAAAATGAATAAAATAAATATATCTGTAAAATGCATCCAAAAATGCCTCTGTTAGCCCTCCAACAAGTAGGAGACTACTCTCTATTTTCCTTTTTTACTTACACAAGAAAATTTAGAAGATGAAATATACCAAAACCCCCAAAACACATGAATGATTTAATCACTGTCCACATTTCAGTGTTTTTTTCTTCTGAATATTTTCCTATTTTTCCATTAGTCTATTTTTGTATTAGGGCCCCAAAGTATTTGTATTTTTATATTTTATAAGGATAAGAATTTCTAAACATGTCAGTTTCCACATTCAACTAGCAAAAATATTTTAGTAGCTGTTACCAAAAAATATCTTAGACAATCATAGGAGAAAAATAGGAAAAGTTTGCAAGCATGAGATTACAAAGCTGTAGGGTAAAATGGAATATATGCCACTTTATTTATTAGGAGATAGTCATATTGTGGAATGATACAGTACTTTTAAAGTTATTTCACATATTGAGTTATAGACCAGACAAGGTGAGAATGGACATTTTCATATGAATTTTATTGAAGAATGGCTGAAACAATTGAGATTAAAACAACTGTTCTGTCACAAGTTTGGGATTATCAGATATGCTATACCTATTTACAAACTATGTAACACTATGTACTTCACAGCAAAGTATGTGACACCAATATGAATGCTTGTAAAGTAAAAAATAAATCTGATATTGAAGATATAGTGCCTGTATACAAAAACTTGAAGTGGACAAAATAGGTTTTTCAGGATTTATTTTTGTTGTCACTCAGGAGGAAAATAGAGTCAGGAAAGCAAGAATGTCTAGGAAGATGCCTTACAACAAAGATCATTTATCCTCAGTTTGGAAAGAGCTCTTTGTAATTGACTTAGTCCTTGCTCTGCCATCATCCCCCGAGAGCAACAAGTTGAACCATGTGTCATCTCATATAAAGTACAATCAGAGGGATGTGGTTGCCCAAAAAGCTACAGTGGTTTCAAATCAGAATCTGCAAGTAATTCACAAATCCCTATGATTTCACTCTGAAATTACCAAGGGCACTTTATGGATAAAATAAGTCCAGGTAATATATGAGATAGAATTGAGAAATCCTGAAAAATATGAATTTAATCATTTATATTCGAGTCTCTCCTTCTCCTATTTCAAAACAGGTTCCTGTAACCATCCTGACCATGTGCCAAATAATCGGCCTCCCCTTGTTTGTCATTCTGCTGCAGGTGCATTTCCTTAGAAAGGCCATGAGCTTAAGCATTATCATTCACACAGAGATCAATTTCTTTTGACAGCAAAGTGTTGCAGGCACAAATTTGCATTTGCAGTGTGGTAATTTTTAAAAATTCTACAAATTGGAGATTTTGAGGGCCCTTGCTTCTTCTTTTAGTACCTTTTATACTTATTGCTCCTAAAACAAACAAAAACCTCTGCTCATGTCTTTTAAAAGGCATTATATAGTTGAATTTATTTTATAAAATTGTTTTGAAGTTAATAAACTATTTCCCAATTCAAGGTAGTTCTGCCCCATGAATGATGACCAAGGATGTACTTGACTGGTCATGGTTAATCAAAGAATTAGACAAATTTATATTGTTCATTCAAACAAATAGTTACTGCATATCTACTAGGTATAAGGTATTGTTATAGATGCAGAAGAATATAGATGTGCCGCAGATGTCAACAGTCATATTGCTTTTGGGCACATATAAGGTCACATTAACATAAATGCTCAAATTTCCCAGTAGGAATTACAACACTCCCAGACCCTTAGCCCTTCTGAAAAGTGCCCCAATAAAATATTTCTGGCAGGCCCCAGAGAGTCTGAGTGTCCAAACATGTGTCCAATCCTGCTGTTTCTGTTACTATTCTCCCACCTGAAGTCATGGGCCTCTTCTATGTCTGTCATCCGGGCTTTGCTGCAAGAATGATGTTCAGTGTCATCTTCCACTTAAATCTGCTTTGACCCAGTCCCACACATTTCACCTAAATCACTTCCTTCAATTTCTGCCTCTCTAACCTTTCCCCCTGTGGCGTCAACAAAAACAAACACAAACCAACCAAATTCATTCCATCTTTTTATAATCCTTAGTGGTTCCTTTATTTCATTAGGCTATTATATTCAATTCTATTCTCTCTTTCAAGATAAAAACATATCTGTACATTTTACAAAGATAAATAGATGTAAACTTCAACATTTCATTTGTCACTGCCTGAATTTTCCTTAGGCTTAATTGAAGCCGCTCCCACTAAACAAAAAGAATTTATACTTTAGTGGTCTAACTGGCAGAGTTACTAGATGCAAGCATGATGTGATTCTTAAAGTAAAACATAAATAACTTGCTTTGGAGATTAAAAAAAAAAAGTAAGCAGCAAACGTTTAGTTCTAATCCTAAGGGTCAAATAAGATTTGGCATTGGAGATAGTATGGAAATTGAGGATGGAAGAATGAGTCAGATTTTAGGTTAATTAGGAGAGGGGAAAGTGGAGTGGCAAGCATTGTTCACTCACAGTACAAAGGACACAAAGAAGTAAAAGTGCCTACAGCTCCAAATTTCTAAATGTTCCCTGAATGGCAGGCTAAGGGGAAAACAGTCATGTGTAGATTGAGTTACAGTAGAGCCAGATTGTGATAATTTAAGGTACTTTGAATTCTATACCAAACATTGTGAATTTTCTCAAATGGGTAATTAGAGATATCATCAGGAATTCTGAATAGAATAAAGTATTTATGCCTCAAGTAATAGAGGAAGGCCTGACTAAAAGAAAAATTAGGACATTTATTAACTCACATAACAAGGAGTTGTAGAGACAAAGTGGATCCGGGGTAATGAATTCAATCATTCAGGGAAAGCATGACTTCAACTCCACTTCTTTGCAATTCTTTCCCCTCATTATTTCTGTGTGGCTGAATTAATTTCAAGCATCACATTCTCAAATCAACAGTGTCCACAGGTAAATGTTAAAGCTTTTATTCATTTTCAGGTTTTTTGGTAAAGACTTTGCCTAGAAATTTTACCCAGTAGATTTCTTCTGTGTTGATAGCCAAATCCTTCCATAAGCCTCTTTAGAAAAAGATCACTAATTATGTGAATGGAATTACCAACTCCGAGGTGACATATGATTCCCAGATTCCTCAGAATATGAGATACCCAATATTGGAACAAAATCAGGGTTGTATTAGCAAGGAAGAAATTGGAAGAATGATAGATAACTAAGTATGACAAGGAAATAAAAAGATGAAATTCTGCATTTTAGACACCTAACTATGGAAGTAGAGTTTGGGATAAGAGGGTGTAAAGACAAGAAGCAAAGAAATCACAAGCGTTTAATGCAATAATGATGTAAGAGATAATGGAAATTTAAGGCATTAAACCAAAATAAAATTGAACAGAGAGATTGGTTAAAGAATTTCATCAAGATAAACAGCTTTTGCACAGCAAAAGAAACAGTTGACAAAACTAAAAGACAACCTACAGAATGGGAGAATATACTTGCAAATGTCTTATCAGATAAAGGGCAATATCCAAAATCTATAAAGAACTTATCAAACTCAGGGCACCTGGGTGGCTCAGGCATTAAGCGGCTGCCTTTGGCTCAGGTCATGATCCCACAGTCCTGGGATCGAGCCCCGCATCCGGCTCCCTGCTTTGCGGGAAGCCTGCTGCTTCCTCTCCCACTCCCCCTGCTGTGTTCTCTCTCTCGCTGTCTCTCTCTGTCAAATAAATAAATAAAATCTTTAAAAAAAAAAAAGAACTTATCAAACTCAACACCCTAAAACCAAATAATCCAGCCAAGAAACGGGCAGAAGACATGAACAAACATTTCTCCAAAGAAGACATCCAAATGGCCAACAGACACATGAAAAAATGCTCAACATCATTCGGCATCAAGGAAATACAAATTAAAACCACAATGGGATACCACCTCACACCAGTCAGAATGGCTAAAATTAAGTCAGGAAATGATAGATGTTAGTGAGGATGTGGAAAAAGGGGAACCCTCTTACACTGTTGGTGGGAATGCATACTGGTATAGCTACTCTGGAAAACAGTATGGAGGTTCCTCAAAAACTTAAAAATAGAACTACCCTATGACCCAGCAATTGCACCACTAGGTATTTATCCAAAGGATACAAACATAGTGATTTAACGGAGCACCTGCACCCCAATGTTTATAGCAGCAATGTCCACAATAGTCAAACTATGGAAAGAGCCCAGATGTCTATCGACAGATGAATGGATAAAGAAGATGTGGTATATATATATATACACAATGGAATATTACTCAGCCATTAAAAAAAATGAAATCTTGCCATTTGCAATGACGTGGATAGAACTAGAGGGTATTATGCTAAGCAAAATAAGTCAATCAGAGGAAGACAATTATATGATCTCACAGATGTGTGGAATTTAAGAAATAAAACAGAAGATCATAGGGGAAGAGAAGAAAAAATAAAACAAGATGAAATCAGAGAGGGAGATAAACCATAAGAGACTCAATCTTAGGGAAAAAAACAGGGTTGCTGGAGGGGAGGGAGGTGGGGGATGGGATAAGTGGGTGATAGACATTAAGATGTGCATGTGTTGTAATGAGCACTGGGTATTATATAAGACTGACGAATCACTGACTTCTACCTCTGAAACCAATAATACATTATATATTAATTAATTGAATTTAAATTTAAAAAGGGAAAAAAAAGCTAGTAGGGCTTGGGACAGGACAGGAGGTTGCCAATATGATAGGACTGGTGGCTGTACTGGCGGTCACCAAGATATGAGAGTAGACCCAGTGGAACCAGATAGAATACCATGAATTTGTATGTGATAAGTTCTGTGAAGTCAACTTGCTGACAGAATGTAACAATCTTAAGAATAGGCTATGCATCCCAAATGCCAAATCTGACTGACTAGGATGGGTCCATAGTACTGCTAAGGTTTCCAAGGCTGAGTCAACAGAAATGAGTGCTAGGATCAATTAGCAATGTCTGTCATGGGTATGGAGAAGAGAAATGACAACATGTATGCCAAAGATCTGTAACCTCATTATCCTAAGATTAAAAACAAAGAACTGTGTTTCATAACATCAAAAAGAAAAAAAGAAAAGGAGGGCCCTTGAAGTAATGAGCACTGTGTATAATACGCAACTGA
This sequence comes from Callorhinus ursinus, assembly GCF_003265705.2. NCBI lineage: Eukaryota > Metazoa > Chordata > Mammalia > Carnivora > Otariidae > Callorhinus > Callorhinus ursinus. The sequence goes on from NW_027397066.1 coordinate 74,262,087, forward strand.
TGAATCACTAAACTCTATCTCTGAAACTGATTTAAAAATAAAAGAATTTCAAATGAAATACAGACATCACCAATGGTTTCTTCTATGTGAAGTGTGAGGGAAAGACAAAAGATAACTCCAGGGTTGAAAATGGAAATTTAGGGGGGCACCTGGGTGGCTCAGTCAGTTGAGTGTCTGCCTTCGGCTCAGGTCATGATCCTGGGGTCCTGGGACTGAGTCTCACATTGGGGTCCCTGCTCGGCGGGGAGTCTGCCCCTCTCTGGTGCTTTCTCTCTCTCTCTCTCTCTCTCAAATAAATAAATACAATCTTAAAAAAAGAGAAAATGGAAATTTAGGGATAACTGAGCTGATAAAGAAAACTAGAGTAGAACGGAGAGAAATGGTTACTATTCACATAGTAATGTGCTGATCTTTACTTTGAGAAAATGAATGATGAGTCCATTCTCTTCTATTTATGCGGAGAAATACAGCTAGAGCATGTACTAATCAAGAATTTTTAAGTTCTGGACATTAAGTTTTCCCATAGAAGTTAATTTACCCTTCAAATTCAATTCAAGAAACATTTTATGAATAATACATATTTTTTATTATGTTCAGTTAGCCACCATATAGTACATCATTAGTTTTTGATGTAGTATTCAATGATTCAATAGTTGCATATAACACCTAGTGCTCATCACAACAAATGCCCTCCTTGATACCCATCACCAGGCTACCGCATCCCCCCCACCCCCTCTGCTCTGAAACCCTCAGTTTATTTCCTGGAGTCCATAGTCTCTCATGGTTTGTCTCTCTCTCTGATTTCTTCCCCCTTCGGTTTTCCCTCCCTTCCTCTGTGGTCTTCTGTGTTATTCCTTATGTTCCACATATGAATGAAACCATATGATAATTGTCTTTCTATTTTAATAAATGTTATTGACCATATAAATAGAGCTCTGACTCTTCTCAGGTATATAGTTTCAACATATACTTTTGAATACATATTATTTACAAAAAAAGCTAATATGATAGCAGTACCAAAAAAAAAAAAAGAGAGAGAGAGAATGTAATTATGTCTGTGATATTTAAATTCAATTTTAATTGATTAAAAAATTATCAGAGCCTATGTCAGTAGATTTGGAAAAAAATGTTTTATAAAGAACAAACTCCAAATGGCTTATTTCTACTTATCGTTTTAAGTATATATATATTAATATTCGGCAACAAAGAATTACTGTTTCAATCAAGGCTTTATAAGTATAATTGATGAACATTCATGGTATTGTCCAACTAGAACTTATAATGCTCCCCAACCTGCATCCAAATTTCATTATATTCCACACTGTGCAACAAGATAATGAAATTGTTTTATGCTTGAAGAGGTCTTTGTCAGTTTTACAGATTTATTATGGTGATTTGCTTTTCTCCCCTTCTTGGTCCCCATGGTCATTTCTCTTTCTCTCTTTTCTTTCTCATCTTTACATTCTAATATATTTGATATAAATACATTTTTAATATATGTGATGCTGTCAACAAAATAAATTTTATATGTTTAATAATCTCAATCCATACATCTCTGATTCTTTGAAAGGCTTGCTTTGTATATGACTGAATAGCTGGTCAAAAAAACCTTGTTTATTGTAAGAGAAGCAATTACTGTCCCACTATTAGAAAGGAAATAAACAATTGTCTTTTATAAATTGCTAATGTTAATAATAACTAGTTAAATATCTGAAGATATTTAATCTTATTTAATCTTATCTGAACATAAAACAAAGTTTGAGAAATTAAATTGCTCTTTCTTTTATTTTCTTTTTTAGTTAGGCATACCATTTAGGTTAAAACATTTTATGTCCCTAATTTTTTTCTCCAATGCTCTATCTACTTATGATACTTTGAAGTATCATAAAAAGACTTATAAACATTCACATTCTATATTTATAAAAGGAATATAAACAAAAAAATAAAAGCACATGACTCTTTTTGGTCAGTATATGTATGTGTATATATATTAGGGAAAACATAAAAGCACAGTTCCTGTGAATCTGTAAAGACATTCACATTCTATATTTATAAAAGGAATAAAAACAAAAAAAGAATAAAAGCACATGATTCTTTTTGGTCTGTATATGTATGTATATATATTAGGGAAAACATAAAAACACGGTTCTTGTGAATCTGAATATTTACACATACAGTTTTAGAGAAAACAGTGTTATAGGCACACTTACTATTTTCGTTCTGAAGAATAGTAGTATGAATAATGGAATATTATCTAATATGCCACCAATATTCACATTTTCCCAACTGTCCTCAAAATGTCATTCATAGCTGTTTTTATTTTTTTTTATTTTTTCAATAGAGGATCCAATTAAAACTCATGTACTATGTTTAGTTTCCATGGTACTTTAGTCTCCCTTCATCTAGAATGTCCCCCATCCTTTTTTGTGTGTCTTCTAATGTTAGTATTTTTAAAGATTCCAACTCTAATATTGTATAGAATACTTCTCAATCTGGCTTTGTCTAATAGTTTCTTCATTGTTTGATTCAGGTTAAATATTTGTGGCAAGAATACTGTGAATACTATCAAAATATAATTTCCTGTCCTTAGAGTTACATGTTGAATTATTTAAGTGTGAAGCGTTATGGTATATGCAACTACTTTCAGATAGTTCAGCAAAAGAAAAAAATTCTATATGCATATATGTATATATCTATATCTCTGTATTATCTAGAGATAATGTGAGAAAAAGAATCAGATACAGAGCAAGAGGCAAAGCAAGTGGAACAATTGGTGAATCTAGGTGAAGAGTATACCAATAATGATTGAACTAGCCTTTCAACTTTTCAGTAGGTTTGAAACATTTCAAAATAAAAAGCTAGGGAAACAATTGGGGTGAGATTGTGAAAGGCATGTGATATGGAGTTGATACACTAAATTGAGTAGCCATCCAGCCACTTGCTGGCTGTGTGATTTTGGATAAATCATTGAAAGTATCTCAGCTCCTATATCTCATCTTTAAAATGGAGATGAAAATACTGAATTTAGATGTTGTTTTAAAGATTAAAAAAGATAACTGATACCAGAGCTTTACACATACACATTATAGCTAGATATAGAATACCAAGACAACCTAGATTCTTTTCAGACTGCAAGCCCAGTGTATTCTAATATCTTATCGAAAGACCTGGGAAATGAATAAGCAACATATTTATCATTTTGGAAAATGACAGAAGTTCACATTTGTTTGTTGTTCTATTAGAGAAATGAATTTTGCATAGTTCAACTGACCTTGGTGACTATAAATAAAATGAAGTTCAAGGGTGAGTAGCATAGAGTTAATTAATTTAAGAAATCAATTAAAAAAACTCCACACAAACATAAGATGGATAAGGATTCTTATAGTATACAAAAGGTCATAGAGGGCATTAATGTAAACATGTGAATAATGTAGTGCTGAATCTGAATTAGGAAACCAATGCTGGGATATATAAGTGCTAATATTATAGAAATAGAGAACTCCTTCTAGCTTGAGATTGACTTCACAATTGCCCTGAAACTAGAATGAGACCTGAAGAACTGGTTCATTCATTCTATGGGTAAATATGTATGCAGCACTTTTATTTTTTTTCTTTCTAAGCCTTCTGTTAGTGTTGTAACAGATGACCATTCCTGCCTTCAAAGACCTCACAGTCAAGCGGAGCAGACCTATATAGGCAATTACAAGAGGTCTTCCTTTGGAGTAACTACTGGACTTGGGTGCTCATTTTGGGGAAGTATCTAACCATTTCTTAGAGTACTGGGAGAGTTTTGTGAAAGTAGTAATATTTAAGTTGAGATAGAACTTTTACTTTAGATGATTTCAAATGTGAAAGGGGAAAAACAAAACTATTCCTGATCTTAAAATATATGACCTGTTAGGGACTTAAGATTCCTTCACTCTTAGTTTTTATAAGTTCCAGGTCAATAAGAAATAAGAAAGTATATACAGAAATATTTTTTCTTTCTAATAAACTTTAGATGTGTACTTTTGTGGGGCAGAATCCCTGCTGCCTGATTTGGTTGGGGCTTTATATTTGAAACTAATTCACCAGTGTGTTGAAGCTACACATTTTCAAATAGTATTTAAAAGACTGAAGAGTCCTGGATGTTGTTATCTAAGTCAAAATTTTTGTTTTTATCCTTCCTCTTCCTCATCTTCTTTCTTTCCTTTTTAAAAAATATTGATTTGTTCCTTCTTCTCTTCTTCCCTTTCCTTCCAGCTCTCCTTTCCTCCCCTTCCCTTCTTTTGAAGAAAGGTCTGATGAGTAAGGAACCATTAGAATTCAGGGTTAAGAAGTACCATGATCATCGGTGGGCCTAAGGAGTTATTGGGGTGAGGAAGCAACTGATGGCGTCAGAGATTAATTACAGAGGAAACGAACAGACATGTAAACACACTAAAGATTAATGGGCATCAATTTCTCATTGTTAGTGAAGAGGTTTACAGATATGGATGTACTGAAGGCAGATCGACATCTGTTGGTTGGATTGAACGTGGAGTCATTGGTGTGAACTTTTGAGTTTTAACATATGGAAAGAAATATAGAGACAGATGTCTTTTGAGAGGTCCAAGAAGCAATGACACCCAGAGGAAATTATTTCACCAAGCATGCAGAACTTAAATACCATTCTCTACTCAAATACATAAGGGTTCTTGGAGTAACGACTGGTTATAAAAATGGGCTGTGAAAGTCCAAGATGAGCCAAGACTATCCTGTTTTACAAGACAGCATGCAAAAAATGATGGGTTATTGCCACCCCCCCCCAACATTGTAGAAGCCAACTTGAAGGATCTTGACTGAGCAAATCTGGGACAATTTGAGCTTTAAAATAAATACTAATAATAACAGATTATTACCTATTAAATAAAATAGAAACCCTTGAGTATCCCTACTGACATAAATGAATAAATATTAAACAAATGGAGGGAAGGGAAAGTTCTCCATTACAGTAGAATGACAATAAATGTAGAAGGAATTATGCATTAGAAAATCACCTTTTGGCAACCATTATAACAATAATTGATTTAGACAAATATTGTCAACAGATGCTAACTTGAAAGTTTGTTGAGAATAGAATATTTGCAGTCTTAAAATAGGCCCCCTAAATACTCATTAATTACAAATGGAAAAGTGTATCTTTGCAGCAATGGTTGAAGGCATCATCTTAACCAAATGATCATTAGTAATGGGGCAGATCTACATTATTTTTATAATACACCTAATAAAACTACAGAATCTGAAAATAATCATAAAGAAGTATCAAACCAGAACTGAGGGGTATTCAATAAACTAATTGGCCATACTCTTAAAGCATATTAAGGTCACAAAAGTAAAGGTAAGATTTAGGAACAGTTCCGGATTAAAGGAGACAAAGGATATATGACCAAAGAGCGTAATATGTTTTCTTGGATTAGAGTCTAGGCCAGAAGGAAAAAAATATCTAAAGAGGAAATTATTGGGAAAATTGTCAAAATTTGAAGAGGATATATGTATTAAATGGCAGTCTAGTTGGTGGTATTGTTTTCAATGTTAATTTGCTGATTTGGATGATTGTACTGGGTTATGTAGGGAAATTCACACTAAAATTTTTAGCAATAATGGGATCTTGTATTTGCTTTTTACATTCAATTGATTCTGTAAGAAATATCCACACATCCACACATATTATACACACACAGGAATGACAGAGAGACAAAAAGAGGAAGGAGGGAAAGAGGAAGAGAAGGGTGTAGGAGAAGCAGAAGCAAAAATAAATAAGATATTTACAAGTGGGGGCCATGGACGCTGGATGAAGGGAGTTATTTACATTATTTTTACGAATTTTCTGTAAGTTTATTAAAAAAAACCCTCCTAACTAAACTAAATTAATCTATATTTTATGGCCTTGGAAATCATGAGCATATTGGTGTAAATGTGAATTAAATGTCCAAATAATTAAATGCTGAGGTAATGATTTAATGCATTATGTAGTAAGATTCCATCTTTACTGCCTATATTTCTTGGTGTTCAAAAATATGTGATATGATATTGATTATAGTGATTATTTCTTAGTTCCTCAATCCATATTTTCTTGAGGATAAAATTTAATCATTTTATCTTCTAAGATCCTTCAAACCCTGATGTTTTTGAACTTTTCACCCCATTATCTACTTGTATCCCACATAAACTTCTTGCTGCAACTGCACTGAACATCCAGCATTCCACTACAACATTACCCGTCATACCTCACAAACTGTCAGTACTTTTTCTTTTATCTACCACTTCTTCATCCTGTCCCCACTCATCATCCTACTTCATCCTTCTTCATCTTGCTAATTCCTACTTTCCTTCCTTCCTTCCTTTCTTCCTTCCTTCCTTTCTTTCTTTTTCTTTCTTTCTTTCTTTCTTTCTTTCTTTCTTTCTTTCTTTCTTTCTTTCTTTCTTTCTTTCTTTCTTTCTTTCTTTCTTTCTTT
>NW_027397066.1:74268662-74501942 GCF_003265705.2 Callorhinus ursinus
TCTTTCTTTCTTTCTTTCTTTCTTTCTTTCTTTCTTTCTTTCTTTCTCTTTCTTTCTTTCTTTCTTTCTTTCTTTCTTTCTTCTTTCTTTCTTTCTTTCTTTCTTTCTTTCTTTCTTTCTTTCTTTCGATTCATTTATTTATTTGAGAGAGAGAGAGAATGGCCACATGTGAAGTGGGGGTGGGTGTAGGGAGAGGGAGAGAGAGAATCCAAACAGATTCCCTGCTGAGCAAGGAGCTTGCCTGGGAGCTTGGTCTTAGGACACTGAGATCATGACCTGAGCTGAAATCAAGATTTGGACACTTAACAGATTGAGCCACCCAGGCGTCCTTCTTACTTTACTTTAAGGCTTAGTTCAAGCATCACTTCCTTCACAAGGCTTCTCTTTATTCCACCTTTTGTTTGTGTTGTTTCTTTCCCCTATGTGTCCAACCTGTTCTTACCTCTCTAATAGCATTTATGATCCTCTGTTTTAAATGAGTTTACTTGGCTGAGCTATTAGCAGTCTGTGAACTTCTTTTCTTTTTTATTATTATGTTATGTTAATCACCATACATTACATCATTAGTTTTTTTAAAATTTTTTATTGTTATGTTAATTGCCATACATTACATCATTAGTTTTGGATGTAGTGTTCCATGATTCATTGTTTGCATATAACACCCAGTGCTCCATTCAATATGTGCCCTCTTTAATACCCATCACCAGGCTAACCCATCCCCCCACCCCCTCCCCTCTAGAACCCTCAGTTTGTTTCTCAGAGTCCATCGTCTCTCATGGTTCATCTCCTCCTCCGATTCCACCCCCTTCATTTTTCCCTTCCTGCTATCTTCTTCTTCTTTTTTTTTTTTAACATATACTGTATTATTTGTTTCAGAGGTACAGGTCTGTGATTCAACAGTCTTACACAATTCACAGCACTCACCATAGCACATACCTTCCCCAGTGTCTATCACCTACCCACCCCATCCCTCCCACCCCCCACCACTCCTGCAACCCTCAGTTTGTTTCCTGAGATTAAGAATTCCTCATATCAGTGAGATCATATGATACGTGTCTTTCTCTGATTGACTTATTTCGCTCAGCATAATACCATCCAGTTCCATCCATGTCATTGCAAATGGCAAGATTTCATTCCTTTTGATGGCTGCATAATATTCCATTGCATATCTATCTATCTATCTATCTACCCCACATCTTCATTATCCATTCATCTGTCGATGGACTTCTTTAAAGTCTTTTATCTCAGTTTCTGAATTCAACCTTCATCTCTTCCATCTAACTCCCCCAATCTACAATAGATGCTCTAAAAATATTCCTTTCAGTACGTTATTTAATTTATAAGTATATATAAATAATAAGTCCCTTGCCATTAGAAAAATTCTCTTTTGTCTGTATTTTCTGAACATAATGTTTTATTTTTAAACTATGAGGTAGTATTACAAGGTTGCATCTAGAAAAAAAATTTAAAGTATGTGTCTATTCCAGCATGCTCCCAGCTGAGATACCAAAGATAATAAAGAAAGATTTTATTTACTCAAAAACTATTTCTTCATTGAGTATTGTGTTTTGCTTTTACAAAATTATGGGTGAATTTTGATTTTTATTTGTTGTCACTGTCCATGTCAAATTATACAATGTGACAAAAACTGAGGTTTCCTTTTTCCATTTTTCCAGTTTTACTGGGTATCATCCATAAAGTTGTATTGAAATACTTTGATTTTATAACTAAAAAAATTGGAATTAGGTAGTTTTCTTCCAAACTAAAAACTCAGACTAAATAGAACATTCCAAAATTAATTTTAAATGGTTATGATGCAAATGCTGATAGCAGTCCTTCATCATGCATATTATTTCCTATTTGTAAAGAAGTGATAATTAACTTTCATTTTCGATATTTTATGTGACATAATTGTCACTGGAATGAATTAAGAAAGAGTTTCAATTCAGGACCCATGTTTTTAGAGAATTAGAGGTGTTTCATTGTTAGGCAACATTGTTGAGCATTCTGCTGGAGATTTTTACATTATACACAATCTTTGCAATTTGGGAAATTGTTTTTTTATTTTATTCTAGTCTATATTATGGTTGATTATTTTACTACTCTCTAACCCACGGTTTTGCATTTATTTTGGGTTTAAAGTCCATTAAAACATATTTTCTTCTATAACTGTCTTTAATAGATTGATTTCCTCTCATTACTAACAGAATCTAAATAGCCTCTACATTTGCTGATAAAACATCTCTTGGCATCTTCATAGAGTTCTAATATGTTCCAAATATTGAATTAGTAAAATTAGTAAGATTTTAGGAACAAAAAAGAGGATGGGAGGAACTTACCCTTCCCTTTCTACTTCCTTTCATTTTTCCTCTCATCTTCCTTCTTTGTTCCTAAAATTTTACTGTTACTATTTTAGGTCTTTCATGCCATTTTATCCTCTGTTTGGCATGAACAGAACTAATCAAGATACATTTAAAAACATCAAATAAAACGCAAAACTATTTTCATTGCTAATTCCTAATTCCTTCCTTAAACGTGTATCAGTACATGTGTTTGTATTTGTGTGTGTTCTAATATGATTACTGTCCCAGGATTCAAGGAAATTGGGATTGAGTTTTAATTCTGAATAATTACCTACACGTTATTTATTTTCTTTATATTTTAGTTTCTAAAATTTCAGAATATAACTAATAAAATCTGATTCATTTTTCTCACAAAATGGTCTTATTACATTGATGACTATGAACTTATTATAAACCATAATCAGTTTTGATTGTGTACAGCAGTCATCACTTCGTTATAAATGAGTAAGATTAGGAAAGCATAATATTGGGAATTGTAAGTCCCAAATATTTGATAAATCCCCATAGTAGTCATGAGGCTAAATTTCGGAGAGGCCTCCAAAATTTCGGAGCCAAGTTCCTTTGAATTCTGTATGTTCATTAAGCTTTTCCACATTAAATTGCAAATTAATAGAAGTGGTCCACAGGCAAATTCACCATGTCCAAGGTATAGTAGCAGCTATCTGATTAGGTGTCTCTTCCTTTTTTTCTATCCAATTTACAAGGATCTGCATCAAGAAAAAATGTTTCACTATCTTATTAAATAAATTAAATTCAAATTAACAAAAATTTTCATCGTGTGGCGGTAGGTATTTCTACTTTGTACTATGAATCTATTCAAATATATATTCTGATTAATTGTAAGATTGTTTGAAGCACCTGCTAGGATACAAATTTAAAATTTCATTTATGCCAAATTTGTAAATCCCAAGTAGTCCTGATCTTTTTTGTTTGTTTGTTTACATTTAAAAAATAAAGCAATATTTTGTAAAGCAATAGTTTTGGAAAAGAAAGTGGTTGGGTGAGATAGTGATAGGTAAAAAAAATACTGTTAAAAATGTGTCTGTATAGCTTCCTGTATATCTACCTGTTATGTGGAGAAGACCTTAGGGAAGATGGCCAGAAATACAAAAAAAAAAAAAAAAAGTTAGACTTTGGGATTAAATACAAACAAATAAGGAAAATGATCCAAGCACTATTTATTATTTATTTGTGCTAAGCATTTGAGAAGGATTTATTTTTCTCAATTTGTGGAAGAAGGGAGTTAGAATGAGAAACTTTAAGTCATATTTCTAAGTGTTCTGTCTGAGATTTGCATTTTTTTTTAGCATATATTAAACACTAAGAGTAAAAAGACAAGAGGAAGCAGAATCCAGAGAAGGGTATAAATGTATTCTTTGTAGTGCAGATCTTAGTAAGAGTGGAGTGTTGGAGTCCTGAAGTGTTCTGATTAATAAAAGGTATCTTTCAACATGTCCAGCAAAATTCATAGAAAATATCGCAAACATTTGAGTTAACATTTAAGAGCAGAGTGGTAAGTGAAACCTAGAAAATTTATATTTGGGAAAGATATTAAACTAGACACGTACCTAATGTTTAAAATAGATTTGTGGTAGGCAAGAAGAACAGTGATTAAAACTAAGGGCATCACAACTGATTCCCTGAAACCCTTTTGTATAAATTGGCCAGCTACTGTTTTTCAGCTGGTCTACTGAGACTAGTTTGCTTTACAGCTTCTTGTTTTGAAAAAAAGAGAAAGTTCTTGTTCATGAAAAAAGTTAGCTTAGGAGAAATTACATATGCCCTGGGAATAAGTGAAATATTTCTTATTGAAGTTTGTAAAATGAAATGACTCTTACTAAGTAGTTCCTCCATAGACGCACAGAAATAGTGAAAAAGTGTGTTTATTTCTAATAAATAAATGGTTAGGTAGTGTATATTCATATGTGAAATTTCTTTTTTAATTTAGACATTGGGCCCTTTTTCATATTAGACAAATTATTTGCCTATTTTTTTCATATTTTGAGACCCAATTTCAATGTAGGGGAGCCAGGGCTTCACACACAACACCAAGCAATTCTCAGACATAAGGAGGGTGTATGAGAATTTAGCTGAATTCTGACACCATCTATCTGGAGAATCAGATTCTGTGGGTAAGGGGCTCAGTCCCACAAGACCATCCTCCACTTCAGATACAGGTTGCAGGCTCAGGTTGTTATTTGTGCTTCTGGCCAACTGACTACAAATTCTAAGTTCCAACAACCCCTTCCAAATCAAGAAGCCAATTGCAAGTTCAGGTTGTTACCTGTATATCTGATTGGCAATAAATCTGAGGTTCCCATGACTCCTTTCTCAGGTTTAATTAATTTGCTAGTATAGCTCACAGAAGTTGGGAAAACCTGTTTACTCACTAGATTACCAATTTATTGCAAAAGATATTAAAGGATATGAGTCAGTAGCCAGATGAAGAGATATATAGGATGAGGTCCCGAACAAAGGAGCTTCTGTCTTCATGGAGCTTCGGGCCCAGCGTGGTAACAGTGGAAGCATTCTGGTTTCCCAGTGTGGAGGCTCCTCAAACCCTCTCCTTTGGGGATTTTATGGAGGAATTATTATCTAGGCAAAACTGATTAACTCACTGGTCATTGGTGATTGATTCGACCTCCCCTTTCCTCTTTCTTCCCCAGAAATCAGGGTGTGGGACTGAAAGTTCCAACCCTCTATTCTTGGTTGGTCCTTTGGTAACCAGCCCCTATCCTTAGGTGCTTTGCAAAAGTAACCTCATTAATATAAACTCAATTGGGGTTTGTTATGAATAATAAGACATCCATTTCACCTTGATGACTCTGAGGCATCTTTTCAGGAACTGAGGACTAGAGACCAAATATTATAACAAAAGATGCTCCCATAGATCTTATCACTCAGGAAACTCCGGGGTTTTGAGAGCTTGAGCCAGGAACTATGAATGAAGGCCAAATACAGGAGCAATATATTTTTGTTATCTGAATGACCAATATATGTATTTCTTATAAATCACAATATCATACTCCTTATACCACATTATTTGAAAATATAGTATAATAATGAAGAAAGGATAATAAAGCAGAAAATTAAAGAATAATTTTTATTTTTATTTTTAAGTTTTTAAAAGTTTTTATTTATTTGAGAGAGAGAGAGAGAGTGCATGAGATGGGGGTGCAGAGGGAGAGGGAGAAAAGTCTCCCGGCCAAGCAGAGATCCCAATGTGAGCCTCCATCCTGGGAACCTGAGATCACGACCTGAGCCGAAGGTAGATGCTTAACTGACTGATAAAACCAGGTGCCCCAAGAATAACTTATTTTAGAGTAGCTTTAGAAACAACATTCAAAATACCAAATATATTTGATTTAAACTATTAACTTAGTGATATTATTTAATAATGCTCTTTTAGAACTCCAATAATAAAATTATTTTCTAAGCTTTTATTTAGTTTTTCAGATTAGGGTGACAGTTTTATGGGGAAGATGAACCATGAGAGACTATGGACTCTGAGAAACAAACTGAGGGTTCTAGAGGGGAGGGGGTGGGGGGATGGGTTAGCCTGGTGATGGGTATTAAAGAGGGCACGTATTGAATGGAGCACTGGGTGTTATATGCAAACAATGAATCATGGAAGACTACATCAAAAACTAATGATGTAATGTATGGTGATTAACATAACATAATAAAATAAAATAAAATAAAAAAAACTATGCCTTGGAGGACACTTAGGTGGCTTAGTTGTTGAGCCTCTGCCTTGGGCTCAGGTCATGATCCTGGGGTCCTGGGATCAAACCCTGCCTCAGGCTCTCTGCTTGGTAGGGAGCCTGCTTCTCCCTCTCACTCCCCCTGCTTGTGTTCCCTCTCTTGCTGTCTCTCTCTCTCTCTGTCAAATAAATAAATAAAATCTTTAAAAAAAAAAAAGCTATACCTTGTGAATTACACTGTATTTTTGGTATCAGTATATATTTAATTGTATTACCTTCGTCTGAGTCAATCTAAAATAAATAATTACTTTTGGGATTCAAATAAGTATTAATCTACACGTTGATTTAAAGAGAGACTTTTGAACATTGCATACAATCTTCACCTTCCTTCAAGTGAAAACTATTCAGTTGGAGGGACAACATTTGTGGCAATAAAAGTTAGGGACTACAGACCACATTTTTACAATGATGGCCTCTGATGACTATACTGCATTCCCACATGATGTTCTAATGCAGCTTGTTATTGAGGAAGCCATCTAATTAAGTCCTATTTTAATCCTTCACAAAAAATACAAATGAAAATTAGAAAATGTATCATAAAATAGTTAAATATATTCATAGCAAAATGTGACATCTGCTAAGCAAGACAAAATGCTACACATAAAATACTAAAAATGTTAATTGAGGGGATATTTTAAAGTTTAACAGCTACAGTAAATTCCTAGGCAGGATACTTTCACATACAACTATTTTATTCCTTAAAACATAAAATTTTCTAATACTCACTATATATTTTCTTTAGTAGAGACAGAATTTATTTGAGGATGCAAACAAAAGTATATCTACCTAGAATTCAGGTTTGTTTTAATTGCATGTTTTACTCTTAGGGTAGCATGAGTAATATCACAGAACACAGAATCGAAAAGGTTATTATAATGTTTTTGATAATTTAAGTAAATTTATGATAGTACAATATACATAGTACAAAAATCTTTACCATAGTAACTCTTAGAGCTAATTCTTACATCAGTGATGGAACACTCTACATCTTTTGAGGCAGTCTAGTCCATTTTTATATACCTTTAATTGCTCTTGTTAAGCACAACAATTCAACTGAGTAAATTTAAAGATCAAATTGGCTTTATTCATCAGTTCATGAATTGGGCAGCATTCTATCTAGCAAATAAAAAGGATCTCTAAAGAGCTACAGCAAAGGGCAGGTTTTTAAAGGCAAAAAAAGGGGCAGGAAAAGGAAGTTTATTAACGAAGAGTAGATTGTTTCAGGTTAGGTTTCTTACCTATGGGGAATGGAAACAGTCTTATCATTGTGCAATACCTCACTAGTGCCGACCAGGTAATTCCAGGTGGACTGGTTAAAGAATATATTCCTTGTATTGCTACATTCCTGGTTAGGTATTAAGTCTTGGTTTGCTGATGTGGGGCTTAGCACAAGTGACTTTGATTTTTGTCCAGTTGTTTCTTTTTAATAATCCCCTGCCTTTTAGATCAGACTTTCAACTAGGAAATGTAACCAGATATGAGGTATTAGTGCCATTCTCAGCTACCACTCTATAGTTCTTGCAGCCGTTTAAAAATGCATTGTGTGGTAATCAAGGTCAGGACTTTTTGCTTAATCTTTGTGATATTAACAGGCCATGACTTCAGGTTCACAATTTTTAAGTCAGTCATTCTCTTTGTTCCTTTTCTAACATACGAGTTTTAGGAAGATCATTTGCATGGTGACTAGCAGCTATGAACATGAATTTAGAGGTCTTGAGAGAATATAACACACCAGGGAGATTATTCTGATTATTATAAGCAGAATAATTTCCAATATTTTAGTGTACTTTGGAGCCATGGTCCCCAAGACCCAAAACAATCAAAATCAAATAAATCAAAGACCCAGTTGAAGGAGCCACCTTTTTAATCCAAGTGGCTTGCTCAGTGATTCTATGTTACTGAGTTTTGACTTTCACAGAAATGTTAATCCAAATGGTATTGGCCACAGCACAGGCACCATCTTGCTCAGCTGAAAAATAAGGGCTATCTTATTACCAAGGACAATTTTGGCCAGAGAATCTAAGAATTTCTGTTGGACAGCTATTGTCTTAGCAGTGGATTCTGTAATACTTCCAAGAGTCAAGGAAAAATTCCTTATTATAGCCTCATTTACACTTACTCCTAGACATAGGAGCAGTCATTTACCAAAGGAAGCTAATTTTGAATTATGAATGCCCCCTTGTAGATCCTTTCTAACTCAACAATGTAAATTCAGGGTAGTTGACCAATAAGGTGTAACAGAGACACAGTTAGATAACCTAAGAGTCATTGCCTGGCTATACACCAGCCATCCAGGCATTCATTTGCACAAAGAGAATGATCACCACCACAGGCAAAGATAAATCTTTTTGAGCACAAGCCATTTTCACTGAGATGGCACTGCTAATGGATTCTTTTGCAGATATTGTTGCATTTGTTCATTCAAACCAGGGGTCAGTTAGGTTTTCTTCTAGCCTGATACAGAAGTTGTTCTAAATTCCAGAGTTTACCCCCTATTCCCAATGGCCTGGGAGGTAAAGATGATGGTGTTATCTTTCCAGGTCAGAGCAGAGTAAAGGGAGGAAGGGTTTCATGTTCAGTTAAAGTAAGAAGTCTTCATCTGGCATCTTGGGAGGAAGGGGTCTACCTTGATGGCAGCTACTTATCTTCCTAATTTGATTTGGAGGTCTCTAGTTTTTGTACAGGATCAGATCTCAGGTGGAGCTTTCTTCAGCTATCATATGTGTAGTAATAATACAAGTCCCCAAAGTTTGGCAGTCATCTGGGTAGTGTTAAAAAGCTGGTATAGTCTGTTTCAAGGAGATTGAAGGGCAGTCCTTGTTCTTAGTGATTCCAAATCAGAAGGGTGACAGAAACTAGAATTTGGGATCCAGTCTAACTTACAGGTATGTAAGAAAATATCAAAGATGATTAACAGGATTAGAATCTAATATCTACAAAGACACAAACTTAATTTTTCTCTCTACTATTGAATCAGGAGAGCAAGATTCTTGTATCGTGGAGTCAAAGAATGACTCTTATGGACAAAGGAGAGTGAGTAAAGCAATAGAGTTTTATTAAGCAAGGATAGAGGAAAAGCTCTCAGGAATGAGAGTGGTCCTGACAGGTTGCCAATGTGGGGCTCCACTGACAGTCTTTTATTTAGAATTGACCAGGGAGCTTGTGGCCTTAATATTCTTTTGATTTCTTGGTTTGAGTAAGGACTGGTGATAACATTCTTTAATGGCTTACTTCTTCTTTGGAGTCTGGTTATTCTTTGTTGTTCACAAGGTGACTATCATAAAAAGACCTCACCTCTGATGTCCAGGGCAGCATTTTCTGGTTTGTTCCCTTATTTCTGGTTTCGTTATGTCCCAGCATTTCTGGGATTTCTGTGAGCCTGATCATGTAGCCCCCTACCTATCTCTCCCTACCTATCCCTGCCTATCCCTTACTCAACGAGCCTTTGGATGTATATCGATGTGTCATATACTTGGGGGATGATTGCCAACATGTATCTTAAGGGGTAGAAATAAATGAAGTTTCCAAAGGAATTTTTATATGTTAAAGTAGACTTATAGGATCCTGGGGTTCAGGCCAAGATTGCCTTTAACCCTTAGCAAAGTGTCAGCATCTAGTCAGTTGAGTCCCTAGGGGAATGTCACTCTTCCTGTTTCAAGGACTTGTCATTGGGCTGTAAGTAGTAAGGGAATTTAATAATTTTTCTTCTGGCTTTGTTTCCCAAATCACAGTTATCTCCACAGTAGAGCAAATTTGTTTGCATTAAACTTGGCCTGATTATTTGCATAAGTGCAGTAAGACCAGTGATTGACCATACAGGGTCCTTTAAAGACTGCTTTGCTGGATCCTTATAAGCAAGGTACCAGGCTGATTCTTCCAAGGGGTTTTTATTAGCTCTGTAAAGTCAACCATAGTTCCTTAAGCTTATCTGGTTGTAAATAAGTCTGTGCACATCTTTCTCAAATATGACATTCCAGTCAAAGCCTTGGTAATATAACCAATGTTTTGGATTGTGTCCTGTTATAGACAAAACAGATTTTTTTTTTAAGATTTTATTTGTCAGAGAGAGAGAAACAGAGAAAGAGCGTCCAAGCAGGAGGGGCGGCAGGCAGAAGGAGAAGCAGCCTCCCTGCTAAGCAGGGAGCCTGATGTGGGACTTGATCGGGACCCTGGGATCATGACCCAAGCCTAATGCAGACGCTTAACCAACTGAGCCGCTGAGGCATCCCGAGAAAACAGATTCTTACTGAACTATGTAAATAACTATTTTGCCATGAAAAGAATATTCAAGAGTTTCTGAATTCTAGAGGTATCAGGGAAGAAGGAAAAGTAAATGTTTCATCTTTGTTTACAAAGGTATGCTTTTACCAAATTGTTGTATGTCATACACAGCCTAAGAGAAAAAGTTTACTTAAATATGGAAAAACAAAACATTAAGGAACAAGTAATGTTTCAAACAAGAAGTCATAAAAAATCATAATCACTCTCAGTTCATGTAGTTCTGTGTAATTAATACTTGATCTACTTGAATCCAGTTTTTCCATTAGATCTAGAAACTCTTACCCACTTCAGTTTTCTGATCTTAAAGTTATCAGAGACTTGTGTTCTAGAGTACCTATCAGAGTCCTTTCCATGGGTCTCTTTGAAGATGAATCACTTTACAGGAACACTTTTGCAAAAGCATCAGAGTAAAACAGTAAGTTCTTGTCAATAATAAAGATTTAAAAATAGCCATGGTTAGAAAATCTTAAAGTTTACTACAATACAGTTGACAAAGAAATTTGGTTATTTCACTGACAAACATTTTAAGATAACATACCAGGATATGTCACAGTTTTTTTACTTGTTTGACAATGTTTCCCATGTAATTTAACATGTAAAATAAGTCTAATTAGTGTAACATCTCTCTTTTTATAAGGCGAGAGAACAAGTATTTTGAGATGTTCCAGAGACCCTCTTGAATATTCCAAAGTTAGTTCGAGGTCAAAAGTACTTCATTTAGAATTTGATTCTGGGAAGTTTGTCAAAAATATCAAAAGGTTTTAAAATACTTCTTAAAATATGGTCATAGGTCGCTATGAAAGAGTTCTTGGTTATCCATTTACCCATAGTGATAGTTAAAAACATTGCAGGCAAATACAGAAAGTTAAATAGGTGTCAAAAAACCTTTATCTCTTTTAATAAAGAAAACTCATCTCTCTTAAGTAATCAAAGACCTGATGGTAAAGATAAAATAAAGCACAGAAATTTTGACAAAACACAAAATCTTTGCTTTTTAGGCAGATTACTTAAAAACGTAAAGAAAAATCTTTTACAATTTTTCATCAAGAGCAGACCAATAGTTTGAGTAAACTTTGTCTTTTTAACAGAGGGAAAACCAGATTTTAATTTTGCACCAGCTTATTTTTGATATTAAAATTCATTTACTTAATTAAATTCGTTCTACTCTTAGGCAGCCCTGATCATGCATAAAATCCTTTTTCAATGATCCCTTTTCTACAAACCTTCTACAACTTCCTTTTTCTTCAACAAAAATACATCTCTATTCCTCATACCTTCTTTTACTGAAAACACATCTTTCTTCTCTTGCATATGGAGAGGTTTCTCTTATTATTTCTAGTATCTTTAATTACATATTATAAGTTTAACACTAAAAACCTTAATCATCAGTGACAATAAAAAAGTTAACAATTATGAACTGTCTTTATATTAGCTTTCTGTGGCTTGAAAAACATAAAAATACTTACAATTTTAGAAACATGATTTCTCATAGTAAATTTCTCAGTATGACACAAAATATTTTTACTTCCTCTATAAAAGGAAGCCGAAAATGGATAAACCTGTGTTCAGTAATTAATATTTCAGTATTTTATCTTATTTGGAAATGATCTGGATATTCAATGTGTTTAACTTATTGTTTAACTTGGCAAAGCTTTAAGGCTTCAGGTTACCAAAAAAGATTTTGGGGAAATGATTTAAAGAGTTTATCTACAAACTTTTTATTCTATTTATATCTATTTAGTTTACTTGTTCTTAACAATTATGTTTCAACCACCTATAGAAAGTTTATGAGACATTAGACAAAGTGAGCCATCATTCCAAGCTATTTTTCTTGCTGACAAATTTTGTGAGAGGTAACATGAACTTATTTGACTAGTGAATCCAGATGGAGTAGAAGTTTATGTCTGCATGATATTTAATGCTGGTAACTCTTTTTTTTTTTTTTTAAAGATTTTATTTATTCATTCATGAGAGACAGAGGGATAGAGAGAGAGAGAGAGAAGCAGAGGGAGAAGCAGGCTCCCAAGGAGCAGGGAGCCCGATGCGGGACTCGATCCCAGGACCCTGGGATCATGACCTGAGCCGAAGGCAGATGCTTAACCATCTGAGCCACCCAGGCGCCCAATGCTGGTAACTCTTAACACATGCCTATTATAATTAAACCACACTTAAACTAGCTTTTATTTGCCAAAGATTATCCCGGATCAAGTGAACCCGATCTGGTAGTTGGTTTAATTTCTATTATATCCAAGTAGTTGGATTAATTTCTATTATATTTTGAGAAGTTTTATAGATAATTCATATACGAACTTGATTTTCTTTAAGCCAATTGAATAGAATTATTTAAAAATTAATTTTGGCAATACCATCTGGTAGTAGAAAATACCACATATCTACAACACATACATATATACATAAACATACAGGCAAATGTAAACAGTAACCTTACAGCTTTCTTACACTTAAGATTTCCCATTAGTCTGGGGTGCCTGGCTGGCTCAGTTGGTTAAGGAGCAGAGTCTTGATTTCAGTTCTGCTCGTCATCGCAGGGTCCTGGGATAGAGCCCTGTGCAGGGATCCATCCAGGCCTAGGGCTCCCTACTCAGCAGGGAGTCTGATCTAGTATTCTCCCTCTGCCTCTCCCCACAGCTTGAAGCTATCTCTCTCTCTCTCTCAAGTATACAAATAAATCTTGAGGAAAAAAACAAAACAAAACGATTTCACCCAAATTCCAAATGGCATTTCCCAACCCCTTCCTTTTTGTTTTCTTTTGATAAGAATTATTTCCCTGATGTTTGTACTTTAACGTTTACATCTCAAAGGACCGGGGAGAATGCAAGTTATAAGCTTTTTAAGAGAAGCACGGGACTAGTAAAAATAAATAAATAGGTTTGGGGACTGTTAAAAAGGAGTAGGTGAACTTTGAATTGCCTATAGAGCTGCATTTCTGGTTTTGCAAAGATTTGTTAAAAAATAAATAAATAAAAAGAAAGGAAAAGGACAGTTGCTTAATTCCTCAAAGAATTGGATTGCAACTTAAGTGACATCATAGGTTCATCTACCCATAAATACTTTTATAAGAGCTTTAGAAGATTTTTCCCTTTCCTTCTGGGTATAGTTTTATTTTAGCTTAGGGAAGAAGGCCTTAAACGAATTTCTATCAGGCTCTGCAATTTTGGCCAATTTCAAATAGCCACAGAGCTATTTTGTAATTTTTAGCCAAGACAGTAAATATCTCTGGCAGTATTGAACAACCCCTTGGACTTAAGAACTATCTTAAAGAGGGTGAAAGAGATATTTTATTTTCCCTTTTTTGCTGGGTACTACAGGCAGAAATCCAGGAGAGCTGCTTCTGGGGAAGAATTATTACCCTTAGCTAGTTTCTGCCGGTTTTTCTAGGATCCCATCCATGGCTGTGGTATTTACCAGAATTTGGCAAGAGCTTTCATTATTTTAAATTTTAGTTTCCCCTTCACCGTTTAATGGAATGATGTAGCAATTTAGCAGAAAATCCCTCAAGAGTCTTATTAATTCTGGGAGGGGCACATTTGGCCCCTTTGAGGATAGGTATAGGAGTATTTATAAGACCACTAACTCAGCAGACTCGTTTACAGTGGGAAGGCAATTAATACAGAGGATTACTAGAATGCGTACTCAAATAAAGGAGAGGAAAGGGGAGCAGTAGGAATTGTGTCTGTTAAATAGTCTTGTTTTGGGTACCCCTTGTGTCTTTAATTTTTCATTATTCTTTTGCAACAAATCTTTCAACGAAGCTATTTTCGAATTTTGAAGTCTTTTCAAGGCTCCTTCATACCTTTAAAATAGATTTCCATTGTTTGTTTAGAAGCCTTGCTTTTAAATGCACTTCCTAAGTGATCTTATCTAATTGGAACATTCCTTACAATACCCATTGTAGTTCTATGTTGTATTTCTCCTTAGGGCTACCAACAGTTTGGGAATTTAACCCACATTTTGGGTTCAGCCATATCTAGCCACAAATGAGGTATAACCCACATCTCTGGCTGGCCTTATTTTGATGTCCTCTACCTTATGGTTACCAAGACAAATTCTCAGGACACAAAATAAGCTTAGTAAGATTTTGCACCCCCCCCCTTTTTTTTTTAACAATTACTGGTTCTGGAACCATAGTTCTTAGACATAAAATAAGCAGAAATGCCAAAAGTTAGCATTCTTAACTCTTTAGATTTTTAAGGATCCCGTTTTTATTATTCACTTGCTTTAGCCTTATTATTTTATTAATTTCATTTTATTTCCTATTTTTTTTATTTTATTTTTGTTGCTCAGAGCCAAACTAATACCTAAAAGGGATGTGCTGCTGGGTTGGGAATTATGTGCTGTTTTACCGGGTATCTCATTGCAGGGAAAATTTCTTGAGGTTGATAGGAGACCCAGGGCCAATCTAACCCGTTCCATGACCAACTTATCCTAACAAGGGAATCCTTGGGCTAGGTGGTTAGTGCTCTAGCAGCGATTAAGTGCTCAGCCCATATCCAATAATTTTTGTGGCTTTTTGACTTCTAAGATTTTTATTAGCTAATAGCCTTAATCTACACAAAACAAGACATGCAAACATGTGCACCTTAACACACCAGCAGTAACCAATGGACTGGCCAAGAGAAGGCCCTGCATATACCACCAGTAATGCCTACGGAATATGGGACTGGGGAAAGGATTGAACCAGCAGACCTCAATAAATGGAGACTGTGGACTGAGGGCTCCACATAAATAACTGCAAACTGCCACTAATAGTTCTCATGTAGATCGTGGGACAAAATCGAGGGTTGGGATTTCGAATCAAAATGGGAATTGTGGACTGAACCACAGGCTAGGGACTCAGGTTCTAGATGAAACTCTCTGTCAGCTCAAGTGGACCTGCTAAGACCTGACTGGACAGGAAGAAGATTGGTAGCTCAACACAAAGAAACCAGAGTTCAAAACAAAGAGAAACTTATCCATGCCCTTGGAAATGGTGAGAAAGAGAGTAAACACGAAGGGCTTGTGGTGTACCATGCCTGGGTTTCTTGTTCCAAATGTCATTAGAAGTTTGCTTCAGATCCCAAATGCCACCAAATCTGCTAAACAACAAAAACTCAACTGAGTAAATATAAATATCAAACTGGTTTTATTCAATGATTCATGAATTGGGCATCATCCCATCTAGCAAATAGAAAGGCACTCTAAAGATCTACATAAAAAGGGAAGTGTAATGGCTGGGAGGGGATGGAAAAAAGAAGTTTATTAGCAAAGAATGGATTGTTTCAGGCTTAGGTAAACCTTAGGGGATTACCTCACTAGTGCTGGCCAGGGAATTCCAGGTTGATGAATTAAAGATTACATTCCGGGGAGAGGTTGAAACTGCAATTAGGTTAGGTATTGTCTTGGTTTGTGGGCTTAGCACAAGTGACTCCATTTTGGACCTGTTGTTTCTTTTTATCACCGCTAGTTCTCTCTTCAACTGAAACTCGTTTATTCATTGATCAAAGGTTTATTAAACTTTTGAGACATTCCAGATACCATTCCAGAAGCTAGAATCCTATCAGTGAATCTGACAGACTGGGCTTTTGCCTTTGAGGAGCTTGACTTTGGTGGAAGCAGATTTTTTTTTTTTTTTAATTCTTTTAACCCATATTTCTCTAAAGCCTTTTAAAGGTCAGACATTATCAAAAACAAATTTTAAAAAGATATAAATAAGCACATACATATTAAGAAATAATGACAAGGACTTTATAGAGATTTGAAATTGGGTGATGTAAGCATATAGATGCCTAATTTTTCTTTAGTATTGATTTACGTCAGGCATCATTTTAACTGCTCATTTAATCTTTTTAACTGTGCTAGGTTGTAAATTAACATAATCCCCAATTTACAGATGAGGATATAGGGGCAAAAAGAGGTATATAACTTGCCTAAAATCATATAGCTATTAAGCAGAAAAGCTGGGATTTAAAACCAAGTAGTTTTGTTCTAGAACTCATGTTTGTTATTTAAGCTATATAGGCTTCCATTAGTCTTTGTAGCATTAAGAAGAGAGGGAGTAATCCTAGAACCTAGAGGCCTACAACAACATACCATAATTCTAAGGGCTGGTCATGGTAAATTTGAGATACCTACCAGGTATTCATTTGGAGATGTCAAGAACTTTGAAAATATGAGCCTGTATTTCTGTTGAGATAACGCAGATGAAGATATAATTTGAGAGTCACACAGATGTAGAGACGGTCAGCTTTCCTGTGACTTTCATCTAATGGTCTTAGGTTTGTCTTATGGATTGATATAGAATAAATCATCTTTCTCTTCTGCTTGCTAAGTCTTCATATATTTGAGTGTAATTATATTTCCCTTTATTCCATCAGTCTCTTGCTGAAACTATTAAAAAATTGCTAAGGTAGAAAGTGGAACAGAACATTGAAGGGGAAAAAAAACCTATCAAAATTAAAGAAACAACATGTAGAGTTTGGAATGAGTGACAACTTCCATTAAAGGCCATTTATAAACTAGACCATATTTGGTTAGAAACATAGAAACTTGTGCTTAAAAACATCCTTAAAATTGAAAACTCGGGACGCCTGGGTGGCTCAGTCGGTTAAGCGTCTGCCTTCGGCTCAGGTCATGATCCCAGGGTCCTGGGATCGAGTCCCACATCGGGCTCCTTGCTCAGGATGGGCCTACTTCTCCCTCTGCCTGCCTCTGTGTCTCTGATAAATAAATAAAATCTTAAAAAATATATATTTAAAAAAATTGAAAACTCATATTAAGAAATATTTTAATATTATTAAATTATAAATATTTTAAAGTTATGCAAGAAAAACTATTTTTAAGATCCCTATCTTTTAGAAATAATACTAAATATTTATAGATGCATTTATGTAACATTTGGGACTATTTCAAAATAAAATAAAGAGTAGGTAGTTGGATATTATTTATAATATTCATGAATTATTAATTGTTGAAGTTGGGTGATGGCCAAATAGGAGTTCATTGTACTATTCTATGATTATATTTGGAATTTACCATTATAAGAATTAAAAACAGATTGCAATACAAATAATATATTTCAGAATGAATAAATGCTATCCTTTGATGTTGTCCAGTCTGATCACCCATTATATGCTTATTCATACTCTTCAAGATTGCTGTTACATTATTTACTCTATCCTTTACTTTCTCTAATAATGAAAAACTCCTTACTCTTTGGATTTTGGAGATTGATTTTTTTTCTGTATCATACTTGTAATCTCCCTATAATTTCACATACTTACTGTATTTGTTCAAGGCTTTTTTAGAGACATCAAAATAGTACATTTTAATTTTAGAAAAGCTTTAAGATCTTCTGAAATATTGAACAATGGTAAGGGTCCAACTGAGAGGACTAACCATAAATAAAAGCTAAAAAATGGAACTTCACCTTTCCAAAGCCAAATCCATAAATCTCCCTGCATTTGCACACATTTTCTGTTTTCCCTCCTGTTAAATGCAAAACACGTTCCTCCTCTTGTCAAGACAGTTTCTTCACTTTTGCCCTAAATTTCATTTGCTGACACCTTTTCTGGGATATCTTTTGACTTATTACTCCATCCTTCTACATCTTCATCCTCTTCCTCTATTGACTTTTCATTAGGACATGTATCTTTAATATTGAAAAAAACTTTTTCCTCTTCTCTATATTTTTTTTCTGCATATTGATCTTCAACTTACTATTTAATCACTTTGATCTGCCTTCAGTTTCAAACTTTTAAAAAACAGTGGACTCTTTCAAGGAAGAGTATTAGGGCCTATATTACTTGTCCTGCCATCCCTCCTCTCTCCTCTAGACAACCCTAAACTTGTATGCCAACTACTTGCAAATATTTATCTGCAGGCTAAATCTGTCTTCTGCAACACCCAATTTGGTTGCTCTTGTTTACCTCAAAATTAACTTGATTGTCACTGAAATTTTGGTCTTTGCCCTCAAGCATGGTGCTTTTATTATAGTTGCTCCCAAATCAGTAGGTTACATAATCATCTTCATATCTTATCTATCACCAAGTCCTAGTCACATATAAAAATGTGTATCTTAAATGTATATTTAATATCTGACTCCTTGTCATTTTCACTACTCTTAACTACCATCAGGAACAGGTTCTTATTGACTACCATACTTGAAAGAATAGGCAGAAATCCTTTCAAAATACAAATCAAATATTTCACTCACCTGCTGAAAGACCTTCAGTAACTTCCCATTTTATTTAGCATAAAATCCAAGTTAACAAAAAAAAATTAATTTGCAGCTTTAACCTTTATTTTTCCTTTAAGTTCCTTTCCAGGGAGGCTGTACCTATAATTGCCATTCATTGTTTACAATAACCAAGTAAGTTTTAATTATCAAAAACTGGCTTTGTTCGTTCATTTATTCAATAGCTCCATTGTGTAAAGTTACCCTTACAAGAAAATAAAATTACACTAAACTTTAAAATTAACTTTCTGGTTAAAAAAACTGTATATCTCTTTTTAATCTAGAGAGTGTTGAATTGTCAAGAAGAAATGCAAATCACTCTTAACATTTTTATTGTTAAAATAACGTTCCCCTACAGATCTTTAACTAAAAGAATAATGCCTGAGTATAGTTTTTGTTGCTAAATTTTTAGGTTAATTTTACAAATTTCAATTTAGTTGTTTTAAAATTACTTTTACTGGATTTATAGATGGATACAAGGGTAAAAAATACACAAAATATATCTAATTTAAACATGATATAAGTACAATTTTCTCCAAGTCATCATTATATAGATAAAAATTGCACAGGTAAAAACTTACATCAATACTAGCAAAAACCTATACGGGGCTTGCTATGCTAGGTACTATTCCACATATGTTACATATATTAATTTATTTAATCCTCATGCAACACTTTGAGGTAGGTATAATCCCCCTATTTTATGGATTAGGAAACTGGGGCACATGGTTAAATAACTTGCTTAAAGTAAGTGGTAAGGCAAAATTGAAGTGATGTATGTAGTTAGACTCTAAAATCTCTGCTCTTAACTGCTATATAACCTGCTTCTCAGTAGGATGATGGTAATGACTGTGATTATTTTCATCATCTTTATTATTTCATATACATTGGCAGTTTAATTTCTTTAATACTTTTTCATATTTCCTTTTACTGTGTTGAGGTCTCTAGTATTTTATTTCCCTAATTTTAGTCTAATATATTAGCTCCCATTTATTCTCACTCAGCAATCTTTACCTTTTGATTAAATTTTTTAATACTTAGCTTTCTTATTCCCATGCTGTTTCCTTCTACCTCCTGTGAGCTTTGCACTAGAAAATTTCCTATCACATTTCTTTATTATCCCTGGATTGAGATGTTGTTGGTCATTATATAGTCTCTATAGAGGATAATAGTAGGTCCTTTTTTTAGGAAATCAGGAATCATCTTTGATCTACAACAGTTGTCAGCAAACTATAGCCAGTGGGCCAAATGTAGCTTGCTCCCTGTCTTCTGTTTTTGTATAGTCTGCAAGGTAAGAATATTTTTTTTCTCTTTTTAAAAGGCTAAAAAATAAAGAAAAAATATTTTATAACACAAAGTTATATAAAATTCAAGTTTTAGCACCTATAAATAAAATTTATTAAAACATAGACCTGCCAAAGCTTTAGCACCCATAAATAATATTTATTAAAACACAGACCTGCCCATTACAGATATTTACAAATTGTCTGTGACTACTTTCACAGTCCAGTGACAGGGAGGTTATGACAAGCACTATGTCCCACAAAGTCTAAAATATTTACTCTCCGATTTTTTACACATAAAATCTGTCAACCTCCAATCTAGAACCTTTTTCTTCTAATTGTGTTCACTCCTTCCTTTTACATGGAGTTCAGTCTCTGTTGGAGAGTGTTACCCAGTTAACCTACCAAACAGCTCAGACCTTGCTCCTATTCAAACTCCCTCTAATTCTTGTGTATCTTGCCTGATGGAAACATAAACCATTTTAGAAAGAATAGTCCCATTTTCATCCTTGTTAATATCCTTGAGCAGCCAGAATTTTATTGTATTGTTCAGAACCAGACTTATTTTGCAGAACTTCAGTACTAATAGTCATTTTAAGAAAATATTGAGAAAGAAAATGCTTACTGCTATAGGTTGAGATTAACAAGTAATAAAATACTTTTGATTTTCCTCTTTTCACGAGTCCAGCAGCTTTATAAGGCATTTATTTTTGTCTAATTATATACTATTATGTTGAATTTATTAGGTTTATCATCTTTCCAGTAGTGATTTTGTTTGATTTTCTGTTAGGATTTAAATATGTTATCTGATACGTAATGATAACAGATACTTGCTTTTTGTTGGTTTTGACATTCAATATGCAGAAATCTTAAACTGAACATCAAATACAATTCAATGCAACAGGTAATGGCATGCGCTTCATTTATATTTATATCTCCATCTATATGGTAATGTCAGGGACAGCACTTAGAGAACCTACTGCCACTTGGCTGGGTCTTGTCTTTCCAGCATTTGTAACTTTTATTGCAAATGAAATGTCAAACCTGATGGCCTGAACATGGCACCCAGTCTGAGAACCCTATCTTTCCAGCATAGAGTATTCTTCTTTACAAGTAGCATAATAAGCAGTCATCATTGTTTTGGTTGTCCATGTTCCTTTTTCAAAGTCTTCTTATATGTAGTAGAGAATAAGGCAGAGAAGATCTCCAAAAGTTATTAGAAGAAACCATTTTTTTTTCCAGACAATAGAAGGATCTTATTATTTACTTACACTGAATTCATGTTAAGTTATGGAACAGGGTTGAAAGTATTATATTCCACTTCTCAGAAAGCTGAATTTAGTAAGATGAACTGTTGATTCTGATACTTAAATCTACTGATCTTGCCATCTTTGTGAAATGAAAGAAGGATTTGTATTAGATCAGATGATATTTCATTGTTAGATTCATGGGCACCAGTGTTGAATGCTTCTCACTCAAAGCAGCAAAGGAGCAATATTTTGCACTTACAAATCATCTGAATATCTGTCAGTTAATATTAAATATGCTATCTGAAGTTGAAAATACACTGACTACTACCATATTATGCCCTCCCTTGCCTAACATGTAATGACTCTGAGAGCACCCTGCAAGGCAGTATCTTTTTGCAGCTCAGCAGGGAAGGATGGTATTAGTGGGTCCTCTTTTCAGAAAAATCAACAGTCATCTTTGCTCTAGAACTGCTGTCTTCAAATATACTCACTTCCTTCCTACTTTGCAAATTTTTCCCCCTTTTATCATTAGAGAAAATTCTGCTCCGTTATCATAATATTGTATACCACATCCTCTCTACGTTATGGCACATGGTAAAATTTTGTGTTCAGTTTACTGAAAATTGCCTGTAATATGAAATGGGAAAATTTGAAAATTTAAAAAATTTCTCTCTGTCTTTCTGTTACACACACACCCACACACACAGGTCTTTTCAAGAGTTTAGTTTTGCTAGTGTCTCAGTAAGTCCCCTCTGCACCTCAAAGTTCATTAGTGACTCCCTTATTCCTGGCTCCATGCAGTGATGTCCCACAAAGTAATAAATACCACTGAAACAATTAACAGGAGAGTCACAAGACAATTAGGACCTAGGAATTACTGGGAACAAAATTTTGCTTTAAACTTGTCTTTCCTCTCATATGTTCCCTGGGAAGCAACTTGTGCTTTCCCACTTTGGGTAATAAAGTTTCCTCTGATCAGAAAGTGCCCTTTTATAACTCTGCGTGTCAAAATCTCAACCATTCTTTAATGCCTATATTAAATCAGAGCCACGCCGAAAGCTTTTGACCCCAATGAAATGGAAAACCATATTAACTCATTCTATGTTCCACATTAACTCGTGCTGTTCTCCTGTGTACTTTCATTATATCCTTCGGTAGGAAACACCTTCCAGAATTAGATAAAGGCTGATATTAAAGACGAAAAGATATTATGCCTGCTAGTAGTACACATAATCTTTTAAAATAAAGTTGGAAACTTGAAATATTAGTTACTAAGTTCACAGCTGAGAAGTATTATTTGTCCTTCAAGAGTGAGAAGGATTTCTTCCATGAATATTCTTTTCTAATTGGGAGCAAATAAACCCCTCCCATTCTTTAGTAGTTTATCAGAAAGTCTGTGCAGTAGAAAATTATTTTTGAAAAATTAAAAACTATACAAATGTTAGAAGTTTTTTGTTCTGCATGGGTAAAAATATAATTTTAAATGCAACTGAGAATATTTTTGAATTCTAAAATGAATTCTAAAATTCTTAAATTCCAAAAGATTTTAAATATTATAAATTTGTAGTATATAATCATGATTTTAAGACAATTCTAAAATTTTAAGATTTTTTTAAAGCTAATTTTTTGTACTGAGGTCAGGAGAAGAAGTAAGGCAGTCTTCAGGAATTAAACATAATAATTAAATTTGGCTGCATCTAAGTAATAAAATTATTTTGACAAGGCCATACTGGCTTATACAAGCTTAACATACAATTTTAAAAATTTAAATCTTACTCTATAAATTATGTCATTTATGTCACTCATTTACTAACTCATTCTTTTTTTTTCCTTTCTTTTTTAAAGATTCCATTTATCCATTTGAGAGAGAGAATGACACAGAGAGAGAGAGCATGAGAGGGGGGAGGGTCAGAGGGAGAAGCAGACTCCCCGCTGAGCAGGGAGCCCAATGCGGGACTCAATCTTGGGACTCCAGGATCATGACCTGAGCCAAAGGCAGCCGCTCAACCAACTGAGCCACCCAGGCGCCCTAATTCATTCTTTAATTCAGCAAATATTTGTGCACTGACTACACGCCAGACAAAAACTATGCTACATGCTGGTGATAAAAGTGATCAAAATAGACACGTATTTTGATATAATCAAAAGTTTATTTTAAACTGATGCTAGTTATACTAATGAGGAATATTGCCCAGAAAGTCTAATTAGCTTTCAATTTATCATGAATAAATAATTAATTGTGACATCTTATGAGCACCTGATTTAAAAAAAATGAGTTAAGATGAGGTTTATAAAACAGGGTACCACACATACTTAATAATCATTCTAAATTATAAGTCAGTTTTTGTATACAGAACTGTCAGGGTGACATCTTATTTTCAACATTTTTTCTCTCTCCATTTTGTGGCATGTCACTAGCAGTATTTTAGGGTTGGATGAGAAAATATTTTCAGTGAAAATAAAGCTTGTTTAATACATTTCTTGACATGAAACCCGTCTCATGTAAAGAGAACTTTGATTTACTGGAAATTTAATATGGAAATGTAAATTAATACTTTCATTTCTTTGTTCTAATTCTTCATTTTTGTTGGTGTCACTTCTTCACTTACTAGGCCAGACAGCAATAATTTTTAAAAAAACTGAAAAACATTTCCTTGTAACAAATGCCAAAATACACATGATTTTTCAACTTGCTAGTTTTCCCTAATTTTCTGTAAGACTTCATGAAGACAAGATAAAATGTTGAAGCAGAGGAAATTATATAAAATGGTGCTTATAAAAATGACAGACAATAAAATCCAAAGTGTTAAAAATACCAATATGGTATGGTAAGCTAGTTTTTACTCCCTAAGGTACAAGTATGAATATCTATAAAATAGAAATTATTTCATATATGAATATATTTTCTATTACATGTTAAATGGAACCATTTTCTAAGGCAGCTGCCAGTGCCATACAAGTTATCGGGCATGATAAAGTTACATGATTCTTAACTATGTTCAGAGGCACAACCCAGTCTCAGGACACTTGCATGCCTTGCTTGAGTAATTGACCACATGGCCCCTCTTCACTCATACGTGATTTCTGAGTACTTCCATACAAAACATACACATGTTGTAGTTTTTGCAACAGTGGGTTTCAGATCTATCTAATTCCAGGACAGACTTTTTCCCAAAACAGGCGGAATAGAAACATCTTTGCAAAGTAATCAGCTTATTATCAAATTCAAAACATGACTCTGAAGATTACAATGAGAAAGTAACTCTGAATACGAGCATATATTGTATTAAATACATTTCATCCCTAAATATTTGCCCTTTTGTCTGATAGGAAAATATTGCTTGATATTTAAGCTACAGAATTATGCCTAGAGATCTAAAAGTTTAAGTTATTGTTTACACAGATTCAACTAATTGTTTGATGTAAATAATTACTTAGCAGGTGATATCAGCAAACATCTGTTTGCTTAACTTTAGAGAGGTTTCTCTTGAGTAGTCTAGCTTCATAAATTAATGCTGAGACTTGGCTGAGTCATAAAGTAAACAAAATAAATATTGATTGTAGTCAGAAGCCACAGAAATATTAAAAGTCACCGAATAATTTCTGAAATGGACTTTTAACTAATTGTCAGCTGATTTTCCACCTCCTCAACTTGCAAACATACAGAGTATCCTGAAATTTATGTTTTTAGAGTTTTGTCTAAACTATCACAGTACCCCAGGCCTCAAATAATTTGATTCTCTTGTACTCAATTTTTCATTATAAGGAATATGACACTTCTCTGTACTATTTTTTATCTAAATTGTACATCTCATATAAAATAGTGGAATATTTGAATGTGCTCTTCACCTGACAATAGGATGTAATAAAATAATCTAATATACATAATTATTTTGTTAACCTATGAATCATAAAACTGTCACAATGAAAAATAATAATTTTGGATAGGACAGGTTTAATGCACTTTAATATTTTTTTTATTTTAACTCATTTAAGTTTTTATGATATTCTCCTTTTTGAGAAATTCAGTGTTAATCTTTGCTACTTGATACCTGATTTTTCCCCTAAAGGTATTCTCATCTTCTTTATATTGAATAAAATATAAATTCCTAGGTTCTGATATATTTTACAAGGCAATGCACCTTACATTTTTAAAACTAGCTTTTATAACGGTCCAGTGATATAAATTGATATTTTAAAAATGTCATATGTAGTAGCAATATAAGAAAATCCATGACCTTCATAATGTCATATCACATGTTATTAATAGATTTTAATTTAGAAATGGGTATTCTAAATTCTATTAATCTGATTTCTCTTTTTAGTGACTTGAAGAGTCAATATAATCCAGAATATTAGGGACATACACATTGTTAAAAACAAATTTTGTTCTTCTACACAAATGGATAAGAACATATTAAACATATTGATATCCAAAAATAGATCTAAATAATACAAAAGTTAAAAAAAAGACATTTAGTTAATTCTGGCTCCAGAATGCATTTCACATATTTTAATAGCATATTTTAGTTAATATTTTTTGCCTATTTTAGTAATAAATTTAAGTTATTGAAAAAATATTGATTAAATAAAAAAGGGTAGCTGATCTACATTTTTGTTTTTGCATTGTTGATCTTCAAAATGAAATGTTCATAGAACCAACATTATACTTATTGACTGATAACTATGTTTAAAGAGGCATGTTATGGGGCACCTGGTGGCTCAGTTGGTTAAGCATCTGCCTTTGGCTCACGTCATGACCCCAGGGTCCTGGGATCCAGTCCCACTTTGGGCTCCCTGCTCAGGGGAGAGTCCGCTTCTCCCTCTCCCCCTCCCCCTCCCCACTCCTCATGCTCTCTCTCTTGCTCTCTCTCTCTCTCTGTATCAAATAAATAATAAATAAAATCTTAAAAATAAGAGAGGTATGTTAAGTAATTAGATATGAGGCTAAAATGAAAATTTTGTTAAATTTATTTTGTGACTTTAAAGCAATTGAGTAAATGTTTACCCAGATCTCTCTAGTCTCATAGGAAATGGAAGTTATTCAAGGCAAATCTCATAAATAAATACATAAAAGTGATAGTAGACTTTCAGAGGCATTCGGAGGCCTATCTACATGTCACTGCTCTCTCCAGGAAACCTGGAATCGATCTACTTTATACCTCTCTTCCTGAAAATAGGGGAGGTTATTTCTTCTACTTGAATTTTGCTTCTTCATTCCAAAAGGTTAAAAAAAAAAGAGAGGACAGTGGGATAATATAACTTAGTATGTGGCTACTCAGTAAACTTACACTGTATTGCCTTTTCTCCAACCAAATTTAAATGAATCAGACTAGAGAAAAAAGTAAAGCTAAAAGTATATTTTATTTTGTTACTTGTTCAATAGTCTTAAGATGGCAGTTTTTAATTATATATTTGAACAGAGTTTATTTTCATAATTATAGATATTTATTAGAAAATAAATTAGAAAATAAGAATAAGCAAAAAAAACTGCTTCTAATGCCAAATATATCCTCCGTTAACTGGGAGACAGTGATGGTTAAGAAACTGAAAGAGATGGGGAGCCTGGGTGGCTCAGCCATTAAACATCTGCCTTCGGCTCAGGTCATGATCCCGGGGTCCTGGGATCGAGCCCCACATCAGGCTCCCTGCTCCGCGGGAAGCCTGCCTCTCCGTCTCTCACTCCCCCTGCTTGTGTTTCGTCTCTCACTGTGTCTCTCTCTGTCAAAAAATAAAATTTAAAAAATAAAAAAAAGAAACTGAAAGAGGTAAATACTAATGAGAATTCTCAGCATTTAAGCCACATCACTTTGAAAAATTGTTTAAAGAGGGGCACCTGGGTGGCTCAGTCGGTTAAACATCTGCCTTTGCTCAGGTCATGATCTCAGGGTCCTGAGATCGAGCGCCCATCAGGCTCCCTGCTCAGTGGGGAGCCTGCTTCTCCCTCTCCCTCTGCCTGCCACTCCCCTTGCTTATGCTCTCTCTCTCTCTGTCAAATAAATAATTAAATCTTTAAAAAGAAAAGAAAAGAAAAAATGTTTAAAGAGTTAAACTGATTCCTTAAATAACATACTTTTTCCTTTTCTGTTTTTTTTTAACATAGTTTAAAATTATGCTCTTCGTATTGTAGGACATTTATATTATCATCATTACACATCTTTAATATCTCAGTATGGCATTATTGATTTATGATATAGACTTCTTTTAATGGAAGAAAATAATTATAACTCATCTCACCCCAAAAAGAGCATTTGATAAAACAAAACTTTTACCAAGATACTATACTTCATTATTTTCATAATTTGAGTTACTAAGTATGTACGTTTCAAAATTATCTTACTTTCTAATGTTTAAAAAAAATCTCATGCTTTTGATAAAATCAGATAATCCCAATTAATTTATGTTATGTTTCCTTAAATATTCACTCATATTAAACATTTATTGAGCACCTGCTGCAAGATTGGCACCATGCTAGTTTTTGCAACTAATACGTGTCTATCAGATTATTTTTACCTGTGTGGTATTAAAGATAGATTTTTAAATCTTGAGGGGATTTTCAAAATTATAGTAAAATCTGATTTCTCATTTTGA
This sequence comes from Callorhinus ursinus, assembly GCF_003265705.2. Lineage (NCBI taxonomy): Eukaryota > Metazoa > Chordata > Mammalia > Carnivora > Otariidae > Callorhinus > Callorhinus ursinus. The sequence goes on from NW_027397066.1 coordinate 74,296,428, forward strand.
ATGTAAAAAAGTAACAAAATAACAAAGTCCTAGAGAACTTTAGTGGTTTCCCCAGTGGATTGATAAACAAACTCTCTGAAATAAGAGTAAATTATGAACAGAGATATTAAGAAATTTAGCTATTTCTGTAAAATCAAACTAAAATTTACTGGAGTTGGCAAGGAAAGGAAAATTATACATAAGAGTTGGTTTTTAATTATGAAAACAGGTTTTTCCCTAATTTGTTTAAGGTTACTATAATGGTTATCCTCAAAATTTCCCAATAGAATTACCATAATATAGTTACAATAGTTACAGAGAGTAAAAAATTTTTTAAATATTTTTTAACCAAGCTCAGGAAAGGAATAAATATAAATTATACTTAAAAATGCATAAATAAAAGAATATCCATCATAATTTTTCAGCTGTAGTTGTTGACTAGTCTTGGCTTTGCATAAAACTCGTCACTTAGGTAAATTACTTATTTTTTAGTTTAAATAAATTGAACAAAAATTTAAAAAAACACTGGTGCCTGGGTGGCTCAGTTGGTTGGGCATCTGCCTTCAGCTTGGGGCATGATCCCAGGGACCTGGGATTGAGCCCCACATCAGCCTCTCTGCTCAGTGGGGAGTCTACTTCTCCCTCTGCCCCTCTCCCCACTCATGCTTGTGCTCTGTCTCTCTCTTTCTGAAATAAATAAAAATCTTTAAAAACAATTTCTTTTTAAGGTTTTTATTTATTTATTTTTCAGTGAGAGAGAGAGAGAGCACAAGCAGGGGGGAGCGGCAGGCATAGGGAGAAGCAGGCTCCCTGTGATGTAGGACTCCAGGGCCCTGGAATCATGACCTGAGCCAAAGGCAGATGCTTAACTGACTGAGTCACCCGGGCATCCCTAAAAAAAAAATTAAAAATAAATAAAAAATGAAGATGAACATTAAAAAAATAAGTGTCCACACAGATCTGGAAATAAAACCAAAGTTAGTTTGAGTTGTAAATAACAAGTAAGGATTAGGGGCACAGTTATCAAAGGTTTGTCTTTTAATTTTGCTCTATCATTTTTAAAGGTAACATTCCTTTATGATATCTTTTAGTTGATATAGAAACATTATATATAATTTGTGTTATTGACCATTTTGTCTCTGTGTTAGAATTAACACATAATTTCTTTCAGAAGAGAATTTGTCTCTGCTAAATGGACGTCTTAGTGGGAAATCCTTATAAATCATAGTGTTTTTAAATTTAAATTCAATTAATTAACGTATAGTATATTATAAGTTTCAGAAGTAGAATTCAGTGATTCATCATTTGTATATAACACCCAGTGCTCATTACATCATGTGCCCCCCTTAATGCCCATCACCCAGTTACCCCATCCCCCCACTGCCCTCCCCTTCAGCAACCCTCAGTTTGTTTCCTACAATTAAATCTCTTATGGTTTGTCTCCCTCTCTTATTTTGTCTGTTTTATTTTTCCTGCCCTTCTGCTATGCTCCTCTGTTTCATTTCTAAAATTCCACATATGAGTGAAATCTTGTGATAATTATCTTTCTCTGATTGACTTATTTCACTTAGTATAATACCTTCTAGTTCCATCCACATCATTGCAAATGGCAAGATTTCAGTTTTTTTGATGGCTGAGTAATATTGTAATATTCCATTATACACACACACACACATGCACACACACCACATATTCTTTATCCATTCATCTGTCGGACAGCTGGGCTCTTTTCACAGTTTGGCTATTGTGGATGGACATTGCTGCTATGAACATTGGGGTGCAAGTGCCCCTTCGGATCAGTACATTTCTATCTTTGGGGTAAATACCTAGTAGTACAATTGCTGGGTCATAGGATAGCTCTACTTTTAACTTTTTGAGGAATCCCCATACTGTTTTCCAGAGTGGCTGTAGGAGCTTGCATTCCCACCAACAGTGTAAGATGGTTCCTCTTCCTCTGCATCCTCACCATTTGTTGTTTCTGACTTGTTAATTTTAGCCATTCTGATTGGTGTGAGGTGGTATCTCATTGTGGTTTGATTTGTATTTCCCTGATGCTGAGTGATGTTGAACATTTTTTCATGTGTCTGTTGGCCACTTGTAATGTTTCTTTGGAGAAATGTCTCTTCATGTCTTCTGCCTATTTCTTGATTGGATCATTTGTTCTTTGGGTTAAACGAGTTTTCAAAAAAGGAAATTCATTCCACTCTTGCTCTGCAGTGAACTGGCTAATAGAACCTCTTCCTCTTCGTAACCACAATCCCAAACTCACTGTTGCTTAAAAACTTTTACATAGCTTGCCTGAGGCAACATGCTCAATTCTTCCATTTCTTGACCTCCTCTAACAATCTGGTAAAGGCTAATGATGCTTAGATAAAAACTCCTTAGAGAAAAACACACCTACAATGTGCACAGTTGTGCCCCTGCCCCCAACCAATTGTCAGGAAGTTCACAGATTTTTCTGATTCTGAAACTGCTCCCCTAGAAACTCTAAAATCCTCTTGGGTTAGGGCAGACACACAGCTGGCACTGGTCTTCATCTTATTGGTGCTCTGTGAAATTCCTTTTATTGCATCATATTCTTGTAAGAAGCCATCAACCTTTATTGAGGTGCATTATAAGAAACAATCTCACAAAATCCATCACAGTGTTTACTATAAGGATGGTTTAGAGGGTGGTTTATTATATTAAACAGTAACTTTCTGTGAGGACATACAGAAAAACATCTCCCTGGTATCAACATCAGGAATCATTAGACTTAGGCAATTTGTTTGTTTTACCTCATGAACCCTGCAAATGATCCCTTTTCCCTCTTCCAGAAAGCTCTGTGACCCTACTTTAGCCAGGCATAGGGACTTCAGGGGGTACATATTGTATACTCATTTAATTCTTGGCACCGCCTTATTTTCCTATCACTATTTTCACATTGCTTCATTTTTCAAAATTTTAATTTATTTCTATATACTATATTTTGCTTTGGAAGCTGTCCATTTTAGACAAGGAGGAATACGAATTAATAAAATACTCTGGATTTATTTTTCTCCTCCAATTTTCTTTTTCTTTTGAGGAAGGAGGAAGAAGGTCTAGAAGATTTTTATGGTTTCAATATTTCTCTCCATTAACAACATTTTGAAGTGAAATGTCCAAGGTAAAGACATATAATTATATTCTATTTATGAAATTCAAGGAAAAGATTTCTTAAAAAATAAAACAAAAATAATACTATTCGAATATCACACAGGACTGATATAAAAATGTTAACCAATCATGTATTTTCTATCTCTTAATAACAAAACCTGAGGACATGGGCTGTGATTGCAGGAAGAATGTAAATTGGACATACAGACAAGTTATTCATTTAACAAACATATTGAGTACCTACTGCAAAACAGAGCACTGGACTTTGTGACCATAACGATGAGTAAGACACCATCCCTGTTCTCAGTAGACTCATGTGACGAGGTGGTAATGCAGGGCGGTATGAGGAGCAAGCAGAAAGTCTGTCTGGGTTTGAATCCGTATGCTTATTGCTGTATGACCTCTCTAAGCCTCTTTCTCATAGAATTATGAAGTCAAATAAACGAATGTGATGCGCTGAGAAGAAGAGATAGTCACTATTTATTAAAATCTAGACCATTGGAACTAAGCAACAACACAACATCACTAGAGGCTGGATAGAAATGACCTAAAACAAAAAAAGTACTGAAGTGCTATATATATCAGAGACCACAGAACCTCAGAACTGATAGAAAGAACCAGACTGGCCAATTTTGTACAGGTCTGAACAGTTTACAAAGTGTTTTCACACATAGATTATTCTATTTGTTTCTCACACAGCCCCATCTTCAGAATGAAAAACTGAGTCTCAAGGAATTTGATGCCTTTAGTAATTCATACTGTGTGGCCATTAGTCCTCCTGGCTGGAAATTTAGTGCTCTTTCTATTCAGCATGAGATCTTGGGGAACATCTAGCATAACTGTCTCACTTTAAAATATTTGCTTCTTATGTGGATCAGATCAATCTCATGAAAACACAGCCCATAAAATATAAGCCCATGCCATAAAAGTTTATTGAAACAGCCATACTATTATTTTTTAAAGATTTTATTTTATTTTAGAGAGAGAACCTGAGTGGGGGAGGGGCAAAAGAAAGGGAGAGAGAATCTCAAGCAGATACCCCCAAATTGTATATATGGTGATTTTAGATCTATATGTGGGGTCTCTACAGTAACTTAAATATCGGGTAGTTTTTAATAGACTTTGTGGTACTTAGCAGTTAAGAGATAGCTCCTAAAACTTGCCATAGCCTTAGCTTAATAGTCAGGTCATTACAATCTTGCTTTTATAAAAAAAAATGATTTATGATTATAACTGTTTCCTATTCTTCATTTGACATAGGTAGAATCCAAGTATTTCAATATATATGGTGCCCTGGATTTAAAATCAGGTTTAGAGAACATAGATCTACTTATTTTGATGCTCCTGTATTCATTCTTAATTAGGACAGGAGATGCTGAAAATTTATTTAGTGATAAAGTTAATAATTCTCCTCCTGTAGCATCTGGTCTCCAGTGGCCTGGAGTCATTGTCTAACCTGAATTTGAGAATAGTTGAGAAAGGTGTTCTTTATGACCTCATTTGAATTTTAGTCATTGATATAGCAAGTCTCTTTAAATTTATCTGGAAATTATCTGAATATCCTGGTGTCCTTGGCCCAATATTTCTGTAAATCCAAATAAAATATCTGAGGACCACAAAGAAATACAATTTGGTTATTTTTGTAAAAAATTCAATTTGTAATTTGTTCCTTCACAGAGGATTATATATACACATATGTAAGCTTATGATTTATAGACATATGGATAAAAAAAATGTAAAACATAAATTGAGCATTTGCTATTTGAATTTTTAAGTTTTAATTAATAACTTATTAACACTTGAATTTAAATAAGTGGTTTTATTTATTTTTTATTTAAATTATTTTAATTATTAAAAGTATTTTAAGTATTTAGAAATATCAGATCTAGGATAACTGAATGATCTAGTCTTTACATGCAGTTATATTCTAGATATAAAATACCTAGAAATATAAATTCACTTGAAAGTGATAAATGCAAAAATTTTGTGTTCCAGATGGTTTGTTTCTGAGAGCAAGAAGATGTCATTTTAAAAACTTTATTTAACTATTTAACATCTGTTGTGTGTTCAAATTTACTACAAGGATTGAATTCATTTAAAATTTAAGTGATAGACCCTTTTCTAGGCTTTAGGTATCTTTTAGAAGCAGTTTATTTTTACCCATTCAGGGTAAATTCACTAGGGTTAGTTCACTTAGTAGCTACTTTAAATCTCTGTTCTTAGCCTCTCAGACCAGCTGCAATCCTCTTCAATATCAACTGTTAACTTTCCCAGCTAAAGCGAAAGGTATGAGACATACATTATCTCAGATTTTGCTCCGACCATCTCACCCACTCATTGAATCTCCTTTCCTCTACTCCAGTTTCTTTATCCTGGGATACTGTGTGGGAGTGTTCCTCATAGCAGCAGAAGAACATGGTGCAAGTATTGTCCTCTTCAGTCCTGTGAGCAGGTCACTCAGTAGCCCACACAGATACCTGCTGGACACTGCAGTACATGTCTAGTCTTGTGGACATCCCCTTGGTGCCTGCCTTCGAAATCTGGGACCTCTGCTGTCACGTTTGTTTACTACGGTGCCTGTACTCCATGAGTCCCTTATCCTAAACCGAGTCCCATTCATGCCCATTAGTTCAGGTAGAACGTCTGTTTCCTTCGCCACGATTGCTTAGATAGCTAGGCTGAACAGGAGGCATACCCTCAGGGAAACCCCTCCTATCTTATACAGTGATAGATACATATTGGGTTTTATCCCCAATTATCAGGCTTCTTTGGAGAATTTTAGTCACCTCAGGGACTCTAGCATCATCTTATCCCTACTCTGATCCCTTCCAAATGTCTGCAAGCTCCTTGAACACCACAGTGGCTTTTACTTTTCCCATGTGGCTACAATGTATCTTCTTATATTTCATATCTTCTATCCTTTCTATATACTGTGTCTTACAGCAAAACTATTAATAAAGACATCTAAGCCTTGCTCTTGATAGGTAAAGGGAAGCATTTGAACTTAAGAATTCTTTTTATGCTCCACAAAGGCTGACTTTCAAGACTATGTTTTTTAAGGGCTTCAAAAAAGAATCTAAATAGAAACTCAGAGCTGAGCAACGACCTCTCTGTTTGAGACTGTACACACATACACTCCCTACAGAATTTTGAACGTCATCAGTTAAAGGGTGGGGAGCTGTAGGCCAATATAATTTACAGAAAATAAAAAGTACATTTGTTTCATGGCTTCAAAGTATCATCCCTTTTCAATGTGCATTGCTTTTCCTATTATTTTATTTTAGATATAAAGGAAGTCTTGGAATGAGATAAAACTCAGTTTGAATACTAACTCCATGGATACTCCCTCATCTGTAAGATGTCAATAACAATACTTCCCTGGTTGTTTTAAGAATTAAATGAGTTAATTAGAATAATGTCTGAAACATAATTGATGCTTTATAATGTATACTGTTGATATTACTATCAGGATAGTATTTAATATCTAGTACTCAATTGTTGCTTGATGATTAAAAGTAAAAATACAGGTAAATTCCAAGCACCATATTTGGCTTTTAGAAAGCTCTCTAAAGAAGTTAATTAGCTTTCTCCAGCTTTCCTTTTTGTTTTCAAAGCTGACTCCCTTACCTCTGCTCTATGTAACATGATTTTCTGCCTCCTAAATAGGCCTGTTGTCATTCAGTATCTATTTCTATTGTATATTCAGTTTCTCTCTTTCCATTGACTTTTCTCATGTTTAAGTCCCCTCTGTTCTAAAGAAATTGCTAATTTCTACCTCAAACTTTCTTCACTCTAGTGCCAAACTTCTTGGATACATATTGAACATGTATATTCCTTTGACTTTACCCAGCCTTTGAAAATTCTTACTAAATTTGTGGAATTTCCCTACTTTATGAATCTTGGTAAGACAGCATCTCTCACAAGAGAAGCTGAAAATGCCAGATATTCCTCCCCACCCCCACCTTTACTACTAGAGTGGGACACATGACTCAGGCTCCATTGAACTGTTATTTGTTTTTTTTTTTTAAGATTTTATTTATTTATTTGAGAGAGAGAGAGAATGAGAGATAGAGAGCACGAGAGGGAAGAGGGTCAGATGGAGAAGCAGACTCCCTGCCGAGCAGGGAGCCCCATGCGGGACTCGATCCCGGGACTCCAGGATCATGACCTGAGCCGAAGGCAGTCGCTTAACCAACTGAGCCACCCAGGCACCCCATTGAACTGTTATTTGTATTTCAAGGACACAGTCATAGCTAGTCACAGTCAAGGCTGTTTTTCACAGTTTCAGGGAGACTAAGGGCCTAGGGAAATAATTACAGTGGTGTTAATGGTGTTAATCCTTTGTCCAGAGATGCTTTGGCTTGAAAGTGCAAACTTTGCTATCTGGTACTGAGATGTGATAGCAGTGTGTGTCCTTGTTGGACCCTGACTATGGGGTGCATGGCCTTGAACTTGGTTATCCAGTCCTTCTTTCAATATGGATAGCTACCTAATATCCTTTAAATAAATTCATTTTCTGTTTCACTCAGCCAGAGTTGGTCTCTATTGCTTACAACCAAGAACCCTGACAAATAAACGAGTAGCCTATTTTTGCTGCTTCATCTCCTTCCCTTCTGTTCTGCCTTTGACTCACTGCCAACTGGGATCATCTCCACAGAGGCTGGTCTCTTCTATGGCAAAGTGACCCAACTATTGCCAAATAAAGAAGCTGTACTCCTAATCCTGCCAAGACTTACTGTACTGCAGGATAACATTGATCTTTCCTTCCCACTTACTTCCTCTCCTGATTCTTTTCCTGCCCTTGACACCGGCCTTCCAGTATTATACCTTGTCTGCTTTCCATGGATTTGCATTTGAAATGTGGTTGTGCTCCCTGATTTGGCTATTTTCTCACCATATCCCTGCATTGTTCCCTGGGAGAATTTTTTCTTCCTCCATAACCACAATTTCTCTTTGAGATTCCCCCACTTCAAATCATAAGCCATACTTTTTTTTTTAATTTTAATTTTATTGAATGTCATGCCAAATATCATGCCCATATTTCAAAATGTTTGTGAAAAACCGTCTACCATGCATATACCTCAGACTCAGTATGTCCCAAATTTGACCTTCCCACCAAACCTGCCTCACCTAGGAGATTCTCTGTTTTAGAGTTAATGGCATGTTAACAGTTACTGAGAATTGTCAAATGCTCCTTTCCCCCTTTCCTTTTGTCCCTATTCCTCGTTAGCAACAAAACTTGTTTCTGACCCTGAAATCTCTTTTATCACTGAGTTTTTGCCCATCCCCTGGCAGAACCTTGGTTTGGCTCTCATATTTTAATTGCCTTCTGTTGTCTTCAATTCTGTCTTTCTTGAATCCATTCCCACATTTTTGGCAGGATTATCTTCTTAAAATACAGCTGTGATGATGTTTCTTTCCTAGTCACAAAAATCTAGTTTTTACAAAATAACATCTAAGTTATTTATCCTTAAAAATTTAACCTTAATCTTTCTAATAATGTCCAGTATGGACAGTGTCCCTGGTGTGCTGATGAAATGTATTCTCCTAAAAATGGATGTTCTAGCCCACATCTTTTGATTAAGCTGTTTTTTTCTGACTGAAATGTCATTTCCCTCATATCAACCTTTCAGAGCCTTACACATCTTTAAAAGCTGAGCTGACTTTCTACTTTTTCTAGGAGACTTCCTAAAATTATACATGTAGAATTCATATTTTCTTTTCCTATGTTCTCATATAATTTATTATCAATATTTACCTATTTTTTCTTAACTATATTGTGTCTTATCTTTCCTAGAACACCCAGACACAAACTTTTACCTCAATATCATTTGTTTATTTGAATATAAATACATTTCTGTTCAGAGAATCATATACTTCTTTTCCCTGTGTGCCTTGTCTTTGCAAAAATATTTAATCCATGCAATCATCTCCCACAGTGATCCACTTCCATGATAACTGAGTTTTCCTTAATGGAAATTAGTAATGGAAGTAGGATCCATGTTCTGTATCACTTATTCATAAGAAGTTAAAATCAACTTCCTTTTTACTCTTAATATTGTTAATATAAAGACTGATAAAGGAAAACCATTAAAAAAAAAAGTTTTTCTCTCCCATATGGAAAGAATCTTGGACAACTTTTAGCTCTGCACTCAGTTTCAACCTCAGATAAATCATTTAATCTCCCAAGCTTAAATTTATTTGCAATAATGGCAAATGTAGAACTACTGTAAATGTTCAAAAAGATATTGTAAGCAGAAGCACCAGGAAAGCTATAAAAATGTGATATGAATAGTGCCATTGTCACCAAAGCGTGTTGATGTGTTCCTGTCTAGGTCCCTATTTTGAACTCAGTGTCACCTCTAAGATATCAGGACCCCTATATGGGAAACAATGCCCCTCTACTTTCATATTTTCACTTTTACTCTAGAATCAGCTTCTTGGTTTATTTATTTATTTTTAGAGCCTCCTGACCTGATGTCCCTTAAGATTGTTATGATTTTGGTAATAGGGGTTTACAATTGTGTTTCGGTTTGAGTCAGTCTTGACTGACTCCACAAGAACCCGAACTCTGTGTTTCCTATTCTGATTTTAAATGAGTGCTGACTCTATTTAGCCAATATATATTAAAATGAACAATGTGAAAGGTGCTAGTAATGTAGTATAGATGATAGCTTCTTATAAAAATGAGGGATAAATCAAGCCAAAATATGACTGCAGTACAAACAAAAATTTAGTAAATGTCTATAAGAAATAAAAATAAAATTCTGTTAGGATTCAGAATAGAAGGAGATCAAATCTGAGGCAATAATAACAATCATAAAAACCCTTGTATAAAAGTGGTGGCATTTAGGATGGGTCTTACAAATTGAGGAAAATTTTATTGATTTTCACAAGCACTCTTAGCCAGCAAATCACATCATATAAGTGTGAAAAAAGAATATTTTTAATCAGCATTCTAAGTTTCCTTTGTTTCATTATAGCAAAGGTATGTGGTGGAAAATACACACCCACACAGATGATAGGTGTCTGCAAGTGAAATGGAATTTTACTTAATTAGCTTATGATGCATCCGATGAAGTTTCATATTTGTCAGAATAAGGTTAAATGTGCAATCTATACCCTATGTAAAGACCATGGCTTACTTGTATTCGGGGAATCCATTGGGGTCTTTACCACAGGAAAATTTCTAAGTGTTTTTGTTACCTTAAAAAAAAAGCTCGCATGCCTTATCTACAAAAGTGATTTAGTTATCTGAAAACTTATACTTGAATATCATTAAATAAAGGAAGAAAGTGATACTGAAGCTGCTATATTTCTTTATTTTCCTAATTGTAAAACTTGAAACATTTTTAAGTAAATTGTTAAGTGTTGAAGTATGTGGTTTTGAGTGTCAGTAAATGGTCAGTAGCTATAATGATTTTTCCTAATAGATGTAGATTATTTGTGCTAAGGGAGCTATTAACACTGGACCCTGATGCAAATGTTTCAACTGGATACTAATACAATTTTTTTTTGAAGTGTGTGGAGAGGTGAGTTTCATTGGATGTGTTCTGGCAGAGCCAATATGGCAGATATTAAAATGTTTTTAAGATTCTAGATCTCCCCTGGGTTATAATTAAAATCTGCCTTGTGCCAAAGTCAAATGCATAAAGTACTGGTATTTTAGCAGACACAATGCTAATTTTGAGATCTGCTAGGAGTAGGGAGGTAAACAACTTTTACTAACTTCATGGGAAATTTTAGGGGACAGTGTTGCAAGTGACATTACAGAATCTTCCTTGTGGTCTACTAGAGAATATTAATATAATCTATCAGTAACATACGGGAGAAATTGATTTCATGGGAAGCCATATTCTGAAATGAGAAGGTGCCAAAGATTCTTTTTTTTTTTTTTTAAAGATTTTATTTATTTATTCATGAGAGACAGAGAGAGAGAGAAGCAGAGGGAGAAGCAGGCTCCCCGCAGGGAGCCCGATGTGGGACTCGATCCCAGGATCCTGGGACCATGACCTGAGCCGAAGGCAGATGCTTAACTATCTGAGCCACCCAGGCGCCCGGTGCCAAAGATTCTTATACCTACTGTGGCTTAATTATGTGCTCCGCTGCTCAAGATTTTTGTAATGCATCCATTTTAGTTGTTATTCCTTATTTACAAAAATTATAATGCTTTTAATTTTCATACTTAAGAAAAACAAATTCAAAGATGTCTCTTTTTCCTGCCTCACATCTTTCTATGTGGATTATTGGGTACATAGGCACCCAGAGTCTTCAGACTCAATTTTTTTCCACTCTGCAGTGTTTCACACTATTTCTCTTACAACTCAGCAATGACTTCTCCTTGCTCTTAAGACAGAGCCCTGTTCTTTAACTAGACCTTCAAAGACTTGGCATTTCTCTTTTCCCTTGTTTCTCGCCCAGCAAGTCCAATGCAGCTGTAGGATGAATTTACCAATATTCTGAATTGACTGAATTTGTTAATTTGTCCAAAGCTTAGAAATATTCTTCCTGATTATAGTCAGTGATGTTATCAACGTGAAAGATTAGGGGAAAAAAAAAGTGTTCAACTATAAAGAACTAAGGTCCGGACATTAGATTTCTTTAAAAACTATTCTTTTTATGAATTTATTCTTTGTTTTAAAAGTCTTCTTGAATATGTTCATAAATATTTTTATTAATGAATAGATCTCAAATCTTAGCATTTTTTTTTTCAAATCTTAGCACTTAAAGAATACTTTAGATTGGGTTGGCCTCAGATCCTTGCTGTTTAGAGGAAATTAGAGAAGAGAGAGGACACCGTCTGCTTTTGTAAAGAAACAGCAAGGCCTTGGCTGCCGGTGCCAGAATGAGTCTGAGTGGCTAAGGGTGGGAGGTTGCAAAGACACAGAAAGGGAAGACAGGCACAAGGGAAAAAGTGAAAGGTCTTGACAACCCATCCGTCCAACTCTGCTAATTCCTCTAGGCATCAGTATAAGCTTTATAAATGACTATAAGAAACAAGATATTGGTAAATATATAAATTTGATGAATTGATCATTTGGTGGATTGTTGCTTTCACTGAATTGCCCATTTTGTGAAGTGGCTTTTAGTGCATTGAGCCATCTGTTTTAAGGCAATCTCACTTTTCCCCTTATTATTTTAATGATACTCCCCTCCTCTGGGTTCCTCTAATTAGCATTTCCTCCTCTTTAGCAGCATTTCTAAATATATCCTATGGTCCAAAATACACTTCCTCTTACTAATCTGCAGAATGAACTGGCGTAGAAGTCTGTTCTCTGGGAGATCTTCTTTAGTCCCCCTATTGATCAAGGATCCTGGTTCAGAAAAGAAATCTCCTCTAACAATTTTACGCACAAATGGATTTATTAGAGTAATGCTAGCTCTTGAAAATGTGGAATTGGCTGAAATAGCAGACTCTTGGCTGATCTTTTAAGAACAACAACTGAAGACAAACCAAAGAACTATACTGCTAAGGGATCTGTGTCCTCTGTCAAGATCAAGAAGCTTCATTATCAGGAAGCTGCCACTGAAGCTCCTGGCCCCAGAACCATACAACTCCTACCATGATCTGTGTCAGCAAAACATCTGCCATTTGCCCTTGCTTTCTTCTCACATAATTCATTTCTAAATCTAAGCCTTATGTGAATACATTTTGATCAGCAGGACCCATCCTGGCTTCTGGGGAGACTTGAAAATAGAGTTTTAAGCTCTCCAGCCTCTGTTTTACAGGAAGACATTCTAAAAGGGGGTTGAGAGAATCAAAAGACTATCCTAGGGGCGCCTGGGTGGCTCAGTCGTTAAGCGTCTGCCTTCGGCTCAGGTCATGGTCCCAGGGTCCTGGGATCGAGCCCCGCATCAGGCTCCCTGCTCGGCGGGGAGGCTGCTTCTCCCTCTCCCTCTCCCTCATCCTCATCCTCACCCAAGATGAGGGAGAGGGAGAGGGAGAAGCACCCTCTGCTGCATTACGCTCTGCCTACTTGTGTGCGCGCGCTCTCTCTCTCTCTCTGTCAAAAAAAAAAAAAAAAAACTATTCTAAACTCACTCATTGTAGTGGTCCCTGGCAACACGTGGTTATTGGGCACTTAAAACGTGGCCAGTGTGCCTGAGGAACTGAATTTCTTACTTTATTTAATTTAATTTTTTTATATTCAAATTTTAAAATGGAAGTAGTACAGAATACTTTTCTATTCAACATGAGTTCATTGTTTGTGGAAGACTATGTTTCACTTTAGCTGTTGCATTATATAAGATATTGCTGCTTAATCTAGTGTACATTTATAGTTTACTTCTTTAATGTGGTTACTAGAAAACTTAAAATTATATATGTGCCTTACATTACACTTCCATTCATTTCCATTGGACAACGCTACTCTAACCCCCTAGACAGGGGCAGGTCTGACTATGCATAAACAGAGTAGCTATATATCCCTAATCCTCATGTTTGTTTGTTTGCTTGTTTTTCATAATAATCACTGCTGTATGTATTTGATCCCCTAGCTTGTAAAATTCATAAGTGGAAATACTACATCTTTTTGGTCACCATTATTTTCCGTAGCACATTGCCCACAAAAGTAGACAATAAATTATACCAAATGAATGAATGAATAACTCTAAGAATGGATGTTAAGAGCTAGGAATCTTCGTAGCTCAAGGTAAACCTTATGTTAGGATTTTATTATTTTTTAATCAATACAGCTATTACTTTAAATAAGATGTTGAGATTAACCTTTTCATTGCATTTCATAGTTGCTTAAATTCCAAATAATAATTGAACATACCTTTTTTTACACATGATATAACTTTCTGTTAGTTTCCTTTTTAAAGAAGAGACAGAGAAGGAAAAAGAGCTTTCTGGGATTTTTCACTAGAGATGCCACACCAGTATTATAATTTTAAAGATAGATTTCGATATAGATGCAACAATGTGACATAAACCAGTGCCACCTACAGATGAGTGTCTCAGGGAGTTAAAAATAGCATTTTGCTGTTTCACTATGAGAGAAAATTTATGGTGTTAATTGTAGTACAAATGAGAGATTAAAATAGTTATTTCAACGGTGTTGCAAAGCATAAAGAGAAAAAAATGATTCACTCTAATAGGAAGGTTTTTTTTTTTTAAATGAGGAAGCCCTTTGAAAAATAATATTTCCAAATTCTTGTGCTTTAATGAAAATGAAGGAGGAGGTTATTTGTTAGAGCCTTAGGAGAGTATTGATAGAGGGAGTAAAATCTTTGTCATCCCGTATGTAAATACAGATATGAAAGAGCCACAGAAATGAAACATCACAGTGGGAACATCAGAAATCATGGGATAAATATGGGACTACTAGGAGTATCAATTTTTTTCAAAACAATTTTTGGAAGAGGTAGGGTGAAAAGAAATGTAAGTATAGGAAGTTCTCATCAGAAAATAATTGAGACCAAATTTAAAGTGAATCTACTTAAAATTATGTATCACCTAAGACTTTCAGTTTAAAAGAAATTTAACTGGAGTTTAAGCAAAAGTACATTTATTTCCTAAAAAAAAAGTACATTTATTTCCTGATGTAATAAAAATATTTCTGAACCAATGAATTGTCTTCTTAATATTAATTGATGAAGCAAATAAACCATCTTGCATTAAGTCACTCTAAAATAATTCAATAACAGTAAATGAGGATCTTATGTTTCACTGAACATCACAGCAATAATCCTACAGGCAGAGTTACTTAATTAATTGGACCCATATACATTCTTTCTCCTCAGTGGTATTTTCAAAATGTTTGGACAATATGTATGATTAATACCCTTGCTGTTTTATTTAATTCCTGCTGTCATTCTTTATGTGCTGTGTCTTTTTTGTTAATTTTAAATTTGCACAAGAAAATATATTTTTAAATTATTTTGTATTTAAGGAAGTTCTATATCATTGACTATTCAAATTAAGTATTTTTACAAGATATTTTTTTGAAAGATAATCTGCACAAGGTATTTTTGTCAAGCTAATAAAATATACTTCAGAAATGTCCATATGGAATAAAAATGGAGCAAAACCATAAATAGCAAAACCATAAACATTGCAGTTGGGGTAAGTCACTTATAAATTATAAAAAAAAATAATCAGAAAGTACAATGCTTTTTAGTAAATACACTGTTCAGTAACAGGGATGGGACAAGGAAAAAAAAAGTGAGATTTTGGTATGTCTTCAAGCTGAGCACAATCCAGAAGCATTCCGCTTTCTATCCAAAGCCATGTCCCTCTTTTTAAATTCTCCCAAATCTAGGTGGCAGGAATAAATGAGAACAGACTTGAGGGAGGACCATACCCTTGGACTCTTCAGCATTCTTGTGAGTTAATTAAAAGCTACAGTTATATTTAGAAATTGTTGCTGATAACTCTATGCTCTAATGCTTAAGAAATAACCAATTATAGAAAATTTAAGATTTTTTTATTTTGTAATCAGTATATGATCTATCAAAAACAATTTTACTAGCTTGACATGAAACAAGTAGGGTGGATGATTTTTATAAGTTTGGAACACAGGCAATGAATAAGCATTTCACAAAGTCAAATGGCAATATAAAAAGTCTAGGTAAGAAATTTGAACTTCTCTTTCATGACAGGTTCCTATTATATTTACATATGTACATTAATTTTACTCATAAAATATATCTGATTAAATTTAATTTAGCTAATAGACTAGTACACAGTAAATCTTACAAAGTTAATATATAGTAAACTTTAGAAAGTTATATCAGTTGTTAACCAACTACAGTTCTGATTTTATAAGATCTATTTAAGAAAACAACTTCAGGATTTTAAAAAGTATCTGATTGGCTAAATGGAGCAGAAAAGTGTTAACAAGAACAGTTTACTAGCACCATTTATTAGAAGTTTGCTATACCCCTGACATTGTCTTAAACACTATGCTTACCAGTCTCAGTGAATCTTTACAATACTCTGATGATGTAGCTACTTTCCAACATCCTTATATATAGTGGTACTCCCCAAATACTTATTTCATTTTGGATATGCCACATATTGTAAGGATCAGACTTACATATTTTTCCAAGGAGTTGCTAACCAAATCACTATTTAGTAGTACTGGATCTGGTTGGCTGAAGCCTGAATCTTGATTAAAGCACAGTGAGAATGGATCTTCCACTTTATATGTAGAAATAACTTAGAAGCTCAGCTTCTGTGAATAAATGAATTTTTGTTACGATGCTGAAGTATATTGGATACAGGGCTCAGTCACACAATCTACAACTATTTCAGATGTCAATGAGATAGATGAATTAAATGAAGTTTCTGTTGCACATGGAAATACAAGCCGTCATTATCAATGTGAAGGTTTATATAGGCTGTAAACTCACATTTAAATTCATAGATTGCACTAGAGAGTCAATCTTGCAGTATCATACAGACTTTTTTTCACTGCATGAAATTTTATCAACTTTCCTATTAGTTGAACTATTGTTGTAAACTTCAGGTTGGTGATATGGGTCTACAGATTTGATTACCTGTGATTTATATGTTCTTAGTGTATTGATTGGTGGCATATGTATATGGGGGAGAGGGTATTCTTGAATATGGTCATAAGTGCTATGATGCAGAGATTTTAATATTTCCTGCTAAATTGAACTCAGTAGATGAAGTACTTTGTTTAGGATAGTGAAATTGCACTAAGGTCATCATATCATAACAACTCACATATGAAAATAATAAAACAGCAGGTATGCTATGATTATTAACAATAGGATATTACAGTTGATCAGATCATGAATTCACAACTTTTTCCTTGTGATGAGAACTCCCTTAACAACTTCCATATATGTCATGCAGCAGTGTTAACTATAGTCATCATGTTGTACATTATATCCGTAGTATTTCTTTATCTTCACAACTATTAATGAGGTATAACACCTTGCTAGAAT
This sequence comes from Callorhinus ursinus, assembly GCF_003265705.2. NCBI lineage: Eukaryota > Metazoa > Chordata > Mammalia > Carnivora > Otariidae > Callorhinus > Callorhinus ursinus. The sequence goes on from NW_027397066.1 coordinate 74,313,459, forward strand.
TGACAAGATTGCTCTTCATAACTCAGGTTTCAAATTGCCCACTTCACTTCTTTTTGTTCTTCAGGACAGAGTTCCAATTACGTACTAATCTTATTTTTAGCACTTTTTGTGTGTTATAAATGCACTCAATAGAACTGTGTCTAATGTAAATATTGATCTCTATTGGTGCCTTGCTTGTATTAGTTAGGATATTAGTTGGCTGTTCTAACAGGGATCCAAAATAATTATCAAAAAAAAAAAAGGGGGGGGGCAAATGGTAGGGAGAATCTGCCTACAGAGTATTCAGGCTCCATGTTTCTTTTATCTCACTCTGTCCGGCAAAGGGATTGCCTTCCTTTTCATGGTTTAAGGTGACCCTGTATCACACTCAAAGAAAATGGAAGTTGAACCACACATTTCCACTTGCCTCTTTTCATCCAAATCTTAGAATCATGGTCACACCTGGCTGCAATGGAAGCTAGAAAATATTGCCTTTACTCTGTGTGGTTATAAGCTTCTATGAAAACACGCAGATTCCATAACTCAGAGAGGGGAGTATGGACAATGGGAAACAATGAGTAGCTTTTGCCACAATGTCAAGGACATTTCTCTATTGTCTACAGAGGCGGAACAGCGTGTTTTCTCTTGTTGTAAAAGAAGACTTCAAAGGCACAATTTCTACAAAGGGCAATGGGCCTTGCAATTTGGGGTTGAACTTCCAAAAATATAATCACTAACCGTGGATCCAGTAATTAAAAGAAAATGAGACTATGTTTAAAATATAATTCCTTGGTTTAACCTCCTCCCTATGTAAGCTGTAAGGTACCTGAGGTAATTAGGTATCCACAGGACATAAACAATAAACACTGAAATGAGAGTCAAAGAAAACAGGGAGATAATGCAAGGTTTCTCTCTCTCTCTTTCATTCTATATATGTGTGTGTGTGTGTGTGTGTGTGTGTGTGTGTGTGTGTGTGTGTGTTGTACTCCACAGTTTTTCCTTTATCTATGAAGATAAACATTTTCCTGGAAAGAATGTGGATCAAGAATAATGATTTAGGTCCCCAGTATTAGGACACTGAGAAATAGTAGGCAATATCTTCTATTATAACTCTATGAAAATACATAAGAATATGGGGCAAATTCACAGACCTTTCTGCATAATCTTGGATTAGTTGAGGCTTAAAGATCCTTGATTCAGACATTGTATGAGAAATTATTTTTAGTAATCAGTGGCTCTCAAACTGAGACAATTTTTCTACCCCAGGGACATTTGGCAATATCTGGAGACTTTTGCAGCTTCCTTGGACAACAGAGAATTAGCCAGTTTAAAATGAAAATAGTGACATTGTTGAGAAATCCTCATCTAAATCATACAGCAATGTGAATTTGCTATTAGCATGGAAGAACCCATATTTTTTGGTTAGATGTAGTCTATCTGGTTGCTATGTCCATAGAGGGATTTCAATATGTATTTGTTAGGAAATTATATTTTAAGGATAATATCCTGTTAGATTTGATGAGTTAGTCAAAAAAAGGTGTGTGATTATCTGGGAGTTGAGCATTAACATAGTCATTTCACATGAACCATTTCAATATTAGCAAGATCTCTACCACATGTATGGATAAGTTTTGAAATAAATTAGTTTTAGCTTTCGATTTTGCCAATAACTAGCAAAAATATATACCTTGAGCAGTATCAATGTTTATACTCTTTTTATTTTTGCTATATTTTGCTATAACTACAGTTTACTAACTTTTATCTAATAAGGAGATAATTTTATCAAATAAAGTTTTTTTCTACATGTTTCTGAAACAAATTCCATTTGAAAAATAAGTTAAATTTTATTATATCTAATATTTACTCTTCAGCAAATGCACAGCAATTCCTTAGTACTATACTTCTGTTCTAGGTGTTGGAGCTATAGCAATAAATTAAATGTTTTTGTGGAGTTAGATAATAAGCCTACACACACACACACACACACACACACACACACACACACACCCATACACACATATCTATATAAATACACCTATGTGTATATAAAACATATACATTGATAAAAATATATGTGTATATGCATGCATATATATGTGCATAAATATATACACACATGCATGCTATGTTAAAATATGTGTGTATATGTTCTATGCAAACTATAAAAAATAAGATAAGTAGAAAACCAAGCGCTTATGTAGAAGAATAAAGACCTTTGTGATAAAATGATATCTGAAAAGAGACCTGATGAAAATATAAACACTTTGAATCAAGTGGCAGATTTGATCAGATTTTGATCAAGGATTAGTACTTGGTTATTTCTTTAAAGTCTATAACTTTATGACTATAAAATTACTGTCTTTGAATATAAAGTTCATTAGATCTAAGACTTTAATAACGATTAGTGGTAAAGGATTACTGTCTAATTATATAAAACGATTTGAATAATAGGATTTGATAAATCTAAACTAGGCAGAAAACCTTATGGAAATTTTATAATAAATTAATATATGTTTAGTGCCTCTTGATGTCAAGTTATTGACAGACATAATTTTTTTATAACTGATTAAATAACTAAAGATTTGAATAGAAGATAATGCGATTGTCGAAGCAAAGTTTATTATTACCTCAGTTTATAATGTGAGCCAATTTAGTAATTTGTCCTTAATATAAAGCCTAGGAATGACCTCTGTCCTCAAGGGAGTACTTAAAAATAAATAAATACAGTAAAGAGTTGTGCAGGGCACAGTGTAGACACAAACTGGGGAATATAATTCTACCTGGGGAAGCAATCAGAGACCTCTGACCTGATTTTTGAACTTATCAACAATCTTGCATTAAATCGTGAATGAGATTAACTTATACCACAGAGGACTATAAAGTATTTAATTTCAGCCTGCTTTGTGATAGAAGTCCTTAGGGTTGCATTTAGATGTACCTTTTCAGGAACACCCACATTTATATATATGATACAATCCCTTTAACGATCTTTTTATATGAAAACAGAATATAAAAATTTCAGTTGGTATATAAAAGATCTACTCTAACTAATTACATCTCAATCCCTTAAAACTTCATGCAAGATATTAAACTTTTACTTTACACAAGGATTGTGTACAAGTACATGAACTGAAAAAAAAATACTGCCATTTTAATCACTAACACACTCCCATGAAATTAAGGCATTGTGCTTTCTATAAAATACATCTTTAACACATGAAATCATGAACAATATGCATTTTCCACTGAGCCCCACATCAGGCTCCCTGCCCAATGGAAAGTCTGCTTCTCTCTCTGCTGCTCCCCCTGCTTGTGCTCTCTCGCTTGCGCACTCTCTCTCTCAAATAAATAAATAAAATCTTTACAAATATATGCATTTTCCAATAATATACACTATTATTGTTGGAAATGTATTCTTTACCAGCATTTAATATGAGGTGTTATTTTTGACAGAAATCATATTAGGAAATTATAAAATTATTATTAAAGAAAAATATTGAAATTACACCATTATTATTTATTTGAAAATAACGTTTGAAAATAAAACATTTTTTATGATCTTTAAAATGAAAAATAGCACTAAAAAGCTGATATAAAGTTATAATGTTTCTTTATATTCTTTAATCTAGCATTCTTATTCCATTAAGTTTTCCACACAGACAAATCAAAACAATGTTCATTATTGTATATAAAAATGTTTCTAAGTTACCTGTGATTTACAAGGCCATTTACTTTGAAATTGAATGTGCAGTCAAATACTTACCAATAATGAAATTTGAAGGCACTCTTAAGTTATTGAGATACTCTGAATATACTTGAGATGATTTGGTAATTAAATTTTCCCTTCAATATTAAATTAAAATTAAAATCTTTAGCTGACAGTTTTTCTCATTAAAAAGCACTTAAGCCACTTACTGTGTATAAAATGTACACACACATTGTTTCAGGAAGAAATACATGATCTCAGTTATTACTAGTATTGCTTTCTTTATTTGATACATTTCAAGCATTGCTAGGAACACTAAGACATTATGTTTAATTACAGACATTTTATGCTTCTTTAACCCGTGGTCAATAAAAATAAGTATATTTTATGTTAGTGATGTTGAAAACAGCTAGAGGCAAGAATTCTCATGAATTTCATAAAAACTGATGGTGGGGTATAGAGGGTAATGTAGTTTTACACCTAAATTTTCACTGATATTTTTCTTGTATCAAAATCCCTCCTCCCTCCTCCCTCCTTCCCCCCTCCCTCCCTCCTCCTTCCCTCCCTCCTTCCTTTTTTCCCTCCTTCCTTTCTTTCTTTCTTCCTTCCTTCCTTCCTTCCTTCTATTCTGTCTCTCTCTTTCTTTCAACCAACTACACTTGGATTCTCTTTATTTCTCTATTTTGTCATTGTTAGGATCTGGAGATACAACAATATTTTTAAAGGATTATTAGGCATTCAATAATACATTCATTCAAAAAACATTTATTGAGCACAGCTTCATGCCAGGCACTGTGAAAAGTACTAAGAATAGAGCAAACACCAAGCTCAACAGGAACTCTAGCAAGAAATATAGTCTTTAAGTAAAGAATAAAAGTAAAGTAACAGGATATGAGAAATACAGAGAGTGAAGGGAAAATAGAGCAAAGATACCCAGCATAATCTAAGTATACAAATAAGACTTATGCTTCTGCAGAAGTTATGTTTAAACTGAAATTTAAAGGAATAGATAGATCAGTCAGGAGTGTTCTGGGGGGAAAGGAACAGTATATATGGAAAGCATGGAAGAGAGATTTGTCCATTGAAAACATTGAAGAAATTTGCTATGGCTTTGGTAGCAGCAAAACTTACTTCCTCCCTTCTAAGACTGGCTACTTACAGTGTCAGCTTTTTGCCCATCACTATCAAGTGCCTGGTAACTTTTGTCTTTGATTCTGAAAGAAAAAAAAAGTCATTAATAATGCTTTGAAGCAAGGGCTTCCATACTCATCAAAACAAGGCTCAGTCAACTTTGTGGTATTGAGGAAGGAAAAATACCTTTCATTCTTTCAGTTCCCTTATAACAAGGAGATCAAAACATGAACCAACATATTAACAAACTATCCTGCCAAAACATTACGTTTGTGAAGTCATGAGACATACACAAATAAAATGCATGCCCCAAGAAATGACTAAGTTTGTTTTGGTAATAGGAGTCTTGCTAAGCTTAAGCCAATTTATACTCTGAACATATCACCTAACTTGCACTTCTTGACTAAGAATCAGAATGGCGGAAAATACTACTAAAACAAGAAAATTTTTTACAAAGTTATCAATCCTGGCATCCCAGCTCGGGGGTCTAAATAATATGAGAAATATCAAAGAACCATGTAAAAGGGCCAGAATATCACTTACCTTTAATTTATTAGTATGGCTAGGCTTCCTAACACTGATTCTTAGAATTAGGCATACTTACCTAGGAGCTGGCAAACCTGAGTTTGGGAGAACTTTCTCGCCATGGGGGAATCGACAGATCCCAAAAAGAAGAGGAATAGTGCTGAGCCATGCATAACTGGTTTACCTTTCCTAAATTTATGGCTTGTGTAATCAGCCACTTCCTCTTAGGGAAAAAGAGCAAAGGATGGAAGGAGGCCAGGAACTGCACTAATGGATGCTCCTGTATAAGGAGAAACATCACAAGTGGGAAGGAAGCATTTTCCTAGTCACAATTCTAATGCGGTTCTAGTAAATGCTAACTGATCGTTTTGGCATTAATCTGTGCCTAAAGTGACCATCTGAGAGGAAAATGAAGTAATGCTTAATCTAAGTAGATTATAAGATTTTTTCTTTTTTTTTTAAAGATTTTATTTATTTATTGGACAGAGAGAGACAGCGAGAGCAGGAACACAAGCAGGGGGAGTGGGAGAGGGAGAAGCAGGCTTCCTGCTGAGCAGGGAGCCTGATGTGGGACTCGATCCCAGGACCCTGGGATCATGACCTGAGCCGAAGGCAGACGCTTAACGACTGAGCCACCCAGGCGCCCTATAAGATTTTTTTCAACATGTTAATCTGTTTCTGATAAATACTGCAATGATATGCTTAAACGAGAAAATGGAAATTTTCTAAACAGAATATTGAAATCAGTGAATGGAATATTGGGAAGATAATGAAAGAAAACATTCATGGAAATTATTTGGCAATAACTGTTCTACGCCAGGTGTAGTAACTGAATTCATTAGCTCTGGGGGATGAAAATGAGATTGGGCTATCCAAGGATAGACTGTACAGGTTGTTCCAGAATCTGGAGTCTGAAGTCCAGTAACCTAGGTGAGCCAAGCAGGCCTGAGCAGAAACAGACATAATGGCAGAACAAGGAAAAACTAGCAGCTATAAATTAATAGCAAGTGAGATGAATAAACAAAGGCACAAGGCAACGGGTCAAAGATGAAAACCCTTTGGCAGGCAAAGCCTGGGACTGAGGTACCATGTGTCACCTATTTATTCAAACAAGGTATTAAGAAAGGATACATTTTGTACCAAACCTCTTCTGGTAATGAGAATACAGCACTGAATAAAACAAAATCCCTCTGACATTCAGCTTCAAGGGAATTGACTATAACATAACATAAAATAACATGGTATACTGAAGTAGAAAGTACAACAATTCAATTAAGTCAAGGTAGGTTGATGGAGAGTGGCTGGGTCTGGGTGGGGTGAGGGTGGGAGATATATGTTCCAGGTAAAGGAAATAACAACTGCACAGGTGTGAGGCAGGTCTATGCTTGGTGTGTTCCAGGATCAAGTACTTCAAGGCCAAGGGAGAAGAAAAGGTAAGAGATAACATTGGAAGTTAGATATTGTCTATTGTAAGGAGGAATTTATAGGTCCAAGTACAAGTTTTGTCCTTTATGCAAGTTGTTATCTAAAGATCTCCCTCTTTCTCTTCTTCCTTTCCTGAACATTTCAGGCCTGGAGCCATTATATAGGGCAGAGTAAGGTGGGTATACACACCTGGAGGATAGCCAAGGTGGATCAGTGCAGATGTAAAAGCTTAAATAAGATTAAAAGACTGTCTCCATTCGAGTACTTAATAACATGGGGTATTAGAGTCCAATCCAAAGGGATGGGGGCGGTTTCCAAATGAAGCAGTGGTGCTGTGTGGTATGTTAAAGCCCAAAGTCATATGGAGGGTACAGCGGATGGGAAGGCAGATTCATTTCAAAGAGGGGGATTGATAAAATGAGTGAATATATTAAGGATAATAAGAGTCAGATTTCTGTCTACTGGAAATGGAGATACAGGTGTGACTTAACGGTTTTTAATACATACATTCATACATGCACACATATAAATTCTGTGTGTGTACATAAAAATATCTACATACATATATTTTCTATGTCCACTCAGAATGTCTGGGAGCAGTAGTATCTGAATAAGAATGAGCATACCTAGCACCTAAATCTTAGCTACTAAATACCATTCTTCACTAAAAGAAACCAGGACTCATTAAAGGAATTGATTCTAGAGGTAGTCAGAGAAAGTACAAGATGAGTCCAGAATAACTTGTGACAAAAAGCAAAGAAATGCTCAAAGGATGAGGGTGGCATGTCAAAATGACACAGAAATTTGCTTGGAAGGACTACCACTTACCAAATATGGAACAAACTAAATACTCAAATAAATGCTGTTTATACATTATAATCCACTGAATAAATAGGAAACTATGAATCCATATTTCTATAAATAGGGACAAATCGAATGTTTGTTGAGGGATGGCATATTTAAATAGTTTTGAAGTATTTTCCCATAAAATAATAAATTAGAAGAGAAAAAGAGTATTTACTTGAAGAAGCTAATCAAATAATCAGAGTAACATCACTGGCAATGGGACAATTCGAAATTTTATATCATTATTGGTGTATAGAAATGTAACAGATTTCTGTACATTAATTTTATATCCCATTACTTTATTGATTTTGTTTCGAAGATGACACAAAGAAATGGAAAAACATTCCATGCTCATGGATTGCAGGAACAAATATTGTTAAAATGTCTATACTACCCAAAGCAATCTACACATTTAATGAAACCCCTAGCAAAATACCAACAGCATTTTTTACAGAGCTAGAACAAGCAATCCTAAAAACGGTATGGAACCACAAAAGATCCTGAATAGCCAAAGCAACCTTGAAAAAGAAAAGCAAAGGTGGAGACATCCCAATTCTGGACCTCAAATTATATTACAAAGCTATAGTAATCAAAACACTATGGTACTAGCACAAAAACAGACACATAGATCAATGGAACAGAATAGAAAACCCAGAAATGAACCCATAACTATATGGTCATTTCATCTTCAACAAGGCAGGGAAGAATATTCACCGGGAAAGAGTCTCTTCAACAAATGGTGTTGGGGAAACTGGACAGCAACATACAGAAGAATGAAACTGGACCACTTTCTTACACCAAACACAAAAATAAATTCAAAATGGATTATAGACTTAAATGTGAGACAAGAAACCATCAAAGTCCTAGAGGATAAAATAGGCAGTAACCTCTTTGACATAAGTCATAGCAACTTCTTACTAAATACATCTCTGGAGGCAAAGGAAACAAAAGCAAAAATGAACTATCGGGACTTCATCAAGTTAAAAAGCTTCTGCATAGCAAAGGACACAATCAACAAACCTAGAAGGTAACCTATGGGAAGGGAGGAGATATTTGCAAATGACATATCCAGTGTAGGGTTAGTATCCAAAATGTGTGAAGAACTTATCCAACTCAACACCCCAAAAATGAATAATCCAATTAAAAAATGGGCAGAAGACATGAACAGACATTTTGCCAAAGAAGACAGACAGATGGCCAATAGACACATGAAAAAATGCTCAATATCACTGATCATCAGGGAAATAGAAATCAAAACTACAATGAGGTGGGACACCTGGGTGGCTCAGTCAGTTAAATGTCTGCCTCCTTGCTCAGTGGGGAGCCTGCTTCTCCTCTGCCTGCTGCTCCCCCTGCTTGTGCTCTCTCTTGCTCTCTCCCTCTCTCTGACAAATAAATAAAATCTTAAAAAAAATTACAGTGAGGTATCACCTCACACCTGTCAGAATGGCTAAAATTAACAGCACAGGAAACAACAGGTGTTGGCGAGGATGTGGAGAAAGGAGAACCCTCTTGCACTATGGTGGGAATGCAAACTGGTACAACCACTGTAGAAAACAGTATGGAGTGTCCTCAAAAAGTTAAAAATAGAACCACCCTGTAATGATTCAGCAATTGCACTACTATTTACTTGAAGGATACAAAAATACTGATTCAGAGGGACACATGCACCCCGATGTTTATAGTGGCATTATCTACAATAGCCAAATTATGGAAACAGCTCAAGTGGGCATTGACTAATGAATGCATAAAAAAGAAGTGGTGTGTATATATAGATACACACACACACACTCACACACACTCACACACACACACACACACACACACACACACACACACACACACTGGAATATTACTCAGCCATAAAAAAGAATGAAATCTTGTCTTTTGCAATGATATGGGTAAAACGAGAGAGTATTGTGCAAAATGAAATATGTCAGAGAAAGATACCATATGATTTCATTCATATGTGGAATTTAAGAAACAAAACAAATGAGCAAAGGAAAAGAAAAAAGAGAGAGAGAGGCAAACAAAGAAACAGACTTTTAACAATAGAGAACAAAGTGACGGTTATCAGAAGAGAGGTGGTTGAGGAGATGGATAAAACAGGTGATGGGGATTAGGAGTGCACTTGCTGTGATGAGCACTGGGTGTTGTAATGGAAGTGTTGAATCACTATAATGTACACGTCACACTAGTATTACAGTGAATGTTAACTAACTGGAATTTAATAAAAACTTTAAAAAATCGCAAATCACCTCATAGGATGCAGTTGACAGCACCTTGTTACATTTATTTATTTATTTATTTATTTATTTATTTATTTATTTATTTAGATTTTATTTATTTGGGACAGAGGGAGAGAGAGCACAAGCAGGGAGAAGGGTAAAGGGTGAGGGACAAGCAGACTCCCTGCTGAGCAGGAAGCCCAACATGGGGCTTGAACCTAGGACCCTGAGATCATGACCTGAGACAAAGGGAGATGCTTAACTGACTTGAACCACCCAGGAGCCCAACACTGTCACTTTTATAATATTCCTCCAAAATAAGAATAATCTTAGTACAAGAAAAACATAATCTATCCCAAATATAGGGACATTCTATAAAATAACTTCAAAATCTTAAAAAAAATATTGACATGAAAGGCAAGAAAAATCTGAGGAACTTCAATAAACTGAAGAAGATAAAAAGAAACATTACCAAATGGAATATGTTTTCCTGAACTGAATTCATTTGCTATGAACTACATTATTTGGACAATAGGTGGCACTTGACTGAAGTCTGAGGGTTAGAATGTAGTCATGTCAATGTCAGATAAATTCCTGTTATTGGTGATTGGTGATTGTATTGTGGTTACATTGAAAAATGCCCCCTTTTTTGTGGAAAATACATACTAAGTATTCAGATGTGATGGGGCATCAGGTTGGCCACTTATTCTAAAGTGGTTTGGTAAAAATATTACTCTTAGTATTGAACATTTTATGTAATTTTAAGTTGTTAGAAATTGAGTAAAAAAGTGCAAATTGTGATGAGAAGCTTTTGGTGATTTTATTCGGGGGTGATATGGTATTCCTCATGTTTGAAAAGAAACATCAAGGCTGCTGTGTAGATGGTAGGGTTAAGGATGGAGAGGGGGAAGGTATTAAAAAAAAGACAAATTGAGATGCCATTTTAGTAATTTAGAGGAAGATAGTGGCAGCTTGAACTAGGGATACAGCAGAGTTGCTGGTGAGCATCAAGTGGAGTTCAGTTATTTTTTGGAATGATGACCTACGAAATTTGCTGGATGTAGAGTATGTAGGACAGACGAAAGGTATAGGATGACTTCAAGGTTAGACAAAGGTTCTTAGACCCAGATTCATTGATTGCCTTTAACCTATTCATTTTCCCCGTCTTGTGCTACAGCTCACATGTCACTGCAACAATATTCTGAAACTAATTTGAGTCACTGAGAGATAAACTAGTCATGAGTTATAGAACTATGCCATTTACAAAAGCCTCAATACGGAAATTACTGTTTATATTAAATCAACAAGAATGTGAGAAGACATGTATAATAGTGATTGGAGTAACTACAATGCTATAATACAGAAATGGTTTTGACCTCTAACTCAGCCAATTGTAATTTTGGACAAGTTGCTTAAACTCTAGAAACTCAGTGTTCTCATATGTAAAATGAGGGATGGTATCTACTTTATAGAGTTGTATAAGGATTCATGGGTAATGTAAAGTGGTTAGGATTGAGCTAAACATAGTTACAGTTACTATTAGCAATAGTAGTGGTAGAAGTTGCATTGTGTCATATATCCAAAGACTGAAGAGATTCTTTAGTTTGAAGTAAATATTAGCTTTAAAAATGTGTGGAAGGAACGTGGAAGAATCATAGCAATTGCTATCAAGGATTATCTTTGAAATTTATAACAATAGTTAGTCATGTTTTCAAATCTCTTAAATTATGCACATTTCTCATAGTTCGCTTATATCTAAAGGATGAAAAAAATATTTTAAAATGTTAATACTTTGTTGGTCCAGGAAAATTGTCTTCCATCATATCAGTGTATCTAATAATTTAGATACAAGCATTTAGTTCAACATTCACTCTAGACAGGTGAATGTTCTTGTCGCTTAGAATAGAACATATTTCTTTCAGGCATTCCTTCGCAATCCATTTTTATATTCTCTATTTACTATGCCTAATCTTTATGCTAAGGTTCGCTTGAAAACAGTTGCTCTTAATTGTAAAATTGAACTGTGCCCCATTAAGCTCTTGCCTAGCTGCTTTTGAGATCCTTGGTGGTTTGGAATGTGGGGATGCATCCACATTTTCTCTCTAATGCTATCCCTTCAGTGTTTCAGCTGCTAAGTGGTTGTAACGTATGCCTGATATAATTTCCTGATGATGGGTGCATTGTTCTCACTACTGATCTGTCAGCAGGAATGCCACCTGTATCTGAGAATTTGGGACCAGAAGGTTGTGTATTTTACTGAAGCAAGAGGGAAAATGTAGAATTAAATAGAAAGAAGCATTCCAGTCTGTCCATTAACTTCCGATACCAAATTTTGTACCAGCTATAACATAAAAAGAAAAAGAGTAGAGATTATATGAGCTTTATAAATTAACCCACAAAGAGACTTGAAATATTTTTGACTGTTTTTAAAAATTGCAATATTTCAACTTTTCATATGGATGCATATACATTGTTCAGTATTTGTGAATGCCTGTGCTGTGCCAAGCCTTTGTGCAGGTGCTAGGGATAAAGTAGATATAGTCTCACTCTCTTATAGCCTAGAGTCTACTTTGCAGCAAAAATTTTACCATATTGGGTCTCCCAGCTTCAAAAATACTGTTATTTTATTGTGATATTAGAACAATTGGTGTTACATAAATTCTTGTTAAAACTGGGTAAAATTCTTGCTACCTATATAACCTTTGTAAATTACTTAGCCATTGTGAGTTCAAGAATGACAAATAAAAAAACAAGTGTGCTGGTCCCCCCTATAAAATGAACACTGAATTCTAGGTAGACTTCTAGACATCCACAGGGCTTATATGAAAAGGAGAGGGGCCCTGTGAATAAATCTGATCTGGGAGTCAACCTGCACAATCAAGGCTCTGTGAAGCTTGTAGGCTGGATTTACAATTTGGGTTTCACAAAACTCAATTTATTTGTTACCAAAGTCATTGCAGCAATGAGAGCATGTGGTCCTTTAAGGTCCACTGAGGTCAGGAGCTCAAGTTTCTAAACCTGATTTTGGACTTCACACTGATTCTGTTTCTTGCTGTTGGGTTGGTGTATCATGCCATCTCTACCCTCTGGACCAACCACATTGTTACAGATTCTTTCATGCAGAAGCCCTGTTTTCCACAGCACCTATTAACTTGTCTCACATAGTAGTTTTCCTGTTGCCATGGAGATGCCAGAGAGGGTTTGTTTGTTTGAGTTATAGACAGGACCTTTCTAATACTCAGCTAGATCTTGTATGTGGGTTCACTGGGGGTCTTTGCGGTCAGGAAAGAACAGAAATTCCACTCTTTTATTGTTTGCCTCACAACTGTCAGCAAAAGAATACCAGAGGTATCAAAGAAAAGCATGTAACAAGACAGGAGTCAATCAGGAATGTTATATAAGTTTCTTTTTATTCAAATTATCCTATCCACCTAACCAATATATTAAAGAATAGTTATCTTCAGGTCCATAGTCTTCATTCCCATGGAGATAAAAGTGTCCATTTATGTATTTAATGAAGTCACAATACATTTTGTATGTGTGTTTTGGTTTTGGTTACATTTTTTGTTGTTGTTTGTCATTTGAGATTAAGTAAAATGTAAAAGTAAAACACAATACATTTTGTATGTGTGTTTTGGTTTTGGTTACATTTTTTATTTTTTGTTGTCATTTGAGATTAAATAAAAATTAAATAAAATAAAAATACATTCCTGTATCCAGCATGCTGAGATATACCTGAGCATTCAGTTAATTTCAGTACCTTTCCTGTATAAAGTGACCATCACTCAGTAAAGTGATTCCTACCCACCTCTATTACTCCTGAACATGTTAGCCTCTTTTATATACTCACATCCTCTAATTCCTGTTGAAATAATTTTATTTCTCTGTTTATTGTTCATTTTTCCTTACCAATTTTCACTAGAGAAGAAGTTACTTGTCTTTCATTAAAACAACTGTGGTTAGAACAGTGCCTAAAAGGCAGTGTACTTACTATTTTAAATGAATAGTCAGTTTTTAAATGAAATGAGACTATCTGGTCTAGACATGATTATTTTCAAAAGAAAGTGAGAAATTTCTTTACCTACCACTTGTAATAAGGAAGGCTTATTATAGAGGAGATATATATACACACACACACACACATATATGACATAAAAAGGATTATTTTATTAATTTTAAAAAGAAGTCTGTTTTCATTTCAGTCATTTCATTTAAATCCTGCTTTATTTGCAATTTCATTAACCAAGATGATCAGTTAAGTAGGACTTCATGTATATAATATAAGGGTGATTTAAATTCACAATGGAAGTACTGGAAAATCACAAGATCCTAAAATATTTTCTTGTCTGCAGAAAATGAAAATTTAATAAAGTTTTAGAGGTTAAGGGGACTATTGAAATTTTTCATCATTGGTTATCAGCAACCCATTTATATATATGAAGGGTACTCAGTGTCCTTTAAATAGAATATTTAATTGGTACATCCAATTTATTATGATAAAATGTAACTTAGTGACTTGTATTTGGTGAGCCCTGTTAACTATGACTGATTTTCTAAAATTATTGTTATTCAAACACTAAAACATAGACCACTTTGAACTACGTAGTCACAGCTGACAAATAGTATTTGTATTTATATTTCCCTTGAAAAATCCCATTGGCAGTGATAAGGGAAATGTGACTCCAAAGAAAGATGTTATAAAAAAAGATGTTGTATGTTTATTAAATATTTCAGCTCTGCAGAGCCCAATAGAAATCTATGCAATTTTTAAGCTCTTCTGATAGATCACAGAGGTGGTCATTATTGTCCTGCAGATTCCTGAGATGCTAGAACTCCCTGAGGACCTGTAAACTACTTAATTCTTCTACCCCTAAGCCTATGACTTCATCCATCCCTTTCCCTTTTCTAATAAAATTGGCCTGTATTTTGAATCCCATCCTCTCTCTTCTAAAGAATTTTGCATCTTGGGTTAGCAACTTTCTCTTGAGTCCAAGTCATTCCCCCATTCTCTGCTCAAACATTTCAGTGAGATATCCACACCTAAGCTTGTTAATTGATGTGATTCTTCAGACCTGCAGGTGTTCAAGGGAACCTTCCATGTCTGCAGCTTCCAGGCCTGCCTCTGGCAGTTGGCTCTCCTATGAGTTTACCTCAGTGAGCACATAATGTTTTCTATGGGCAACATGCTGTGATTAAGTAGGGAAACACTAATCTTAACCTATGTCTTGACTATATGGCATCCTGTTGTCATTCTTTATGTTCCAGAGAGGTTTTCCCTCAGTACTCTTCCCTAAACACAGGACAGGATACATTCCTGTATTATTTTCCCTGTTGATTTTTCATAGTACTTTTTACACATTGTCATTAATGTGTTAATTTATTCACTTGTCTGTCTCACCAGTCAATGAATGAAAGGGGCAAATACACACATTTGATACGCTTGACTTTCATTTCTTTTATTTTCACCTTCTTACTGTTTGGAACACACACAATATCGTTATGAAAAGGAAAAAAAAGGGAGAAATAGATTAAGGCAGGATTGCAGAAGTATGACTAAAAGTTGATAAACATAATTTTTATAAAATCTTAATATATGAGAAGTTGATGATATCACTGCTAGGCTTTGTAGAAATTTCATTGAGCTGTTGGGTATATCTCTCACTTCTGTGTATGTAGCAGTCTTTCCCCCCTTTTCTGAAGACAGAACCCTTTTCTTCATTTGGGATAATGCACTCTTGCCTCCAGATAAAAATGTGAATTATATTGCTTCACCTGTATTACCATAAATGACCAAGGCTCGTTCCACAGATTATTGAATACCTCTGAGATCTATGATTGATCTAGGACTGACAGGTACACTAAGCAGACTGAATTACAATCCTTTTCTTAGTGATTGGCATGATGTTAGCACTAAATACTTTGCAAGCCTAAAGCTACTATGGGCCATTTTGCCACCACAGGAACACCTGATTAAGAATTCAGCAAACACGGAAGGCAAAGATATGGATTGTGGAAGGAAAAAACTCCAACTCCAGATCCAATCTAAGCCTAAATACTCCTGGACTTTTCAGTTATATGAATCAATCTTATTAGCTTAATAAGGTTTCTTAAATGTATTCCAATGATTGCTCAAAACCCATCAAAAATATAATTTTTGATCAAATATAATTATCATCAAAACCAATATGAATCCCACCTCACAGATAGCTCTACACTGGCCAATTTTCTTTGGGCAATTAAAAGTAAATGGTAAATGTTTACACACTGACTTTATTTTTTTTAATTTTTTTTTAAAGATTTTATTTATTTATTCATGAGAGACGGGGGGGGGGAAAGAGAGAGAGAGAGAGAGAGAAGCAGAGGGAGAAGCAGGCTCCTAAGGAGCAGGGAGCCCGATGCGGGACTCGATCCCAGGACCTCGGGATCATGACCTGAGCCGAAGGCAGATGCTTAACCATCTGAGCCACCCAGGCGCCCTACACATTGACTTTAAATAGTAATATTTATTTACGCTTTTGATGGAAAAGAAAAATAAGAATGATCCATGAGAATTTTCCCTTAGCAACATCAGCTTAGGGCAAGAGATCCCTGTTGGTTGCATGTTATTTTTATCAGGACTGCTGCTTCTAAAATAGTACAATACATTTATAAAAATTGTGGAGAATATACATTTTTACCAACTTGAATCCATTAATTTTAGTCACAAGCCTATGTTTGCCAGCATTAGTATCTGTCATTCATATCTGTCTTATAGGAAGAAATTCATATGAGTAGAAATTCATATAGAGAGCAATTCCCATACTTTTGCTTGACAAATGTTTTCATTTGTTAGTAATTTTTAAGCCAAAAGAACCTTTCTTTTCATGTAAACTTACCCAGAAGCCCATGTGTAAATTGTTTACTAAAATAAATTATTATTCCAGTTAAGGCTGGGATAGTTCTGATTGAGGTGAGAGTGGTAGATCTACAGTTTGGCCTTTTATACCGCTTCACCCCTATGTCACTTTTGGGAAGAACACAGGGCTTAATGAAGCTGTTTGAAAGCCACTGGGATTTAAAAAATGTGGATCAAAGTGGAAAGGTGACAAGTATTGTACCAAGGTAGTATATTTTTTATCATCATCACATCTTTTGTTAGAGATTGTCTTGTTAAATGTCATAAATCCAGGGGCACATCTTTTATTTGTTTTGTTTTTCTAGTAACAGTTGCCTGTGGAAATGTACGCTAGTTCCTTGCATGCTGGTCTGCTCACTGAAAACGTGGCAAAGACCTGACAGATGTGACAAGGAATTTATGTTGCCTGAGTGATCACATAGTTAATAGAACATTAAAACTTTGATTCTTATGATTAGGTGATTAAGAAGAATAATTTCTTAGAAAATACGGTTTGCTAAGAGCAAGAACGCAATAGAGGTTTGGAAGAGTTGCCTTATGTGTCAAAACAGAGTAATAATTCAGAAACATCCAAAATAAATGAAGTGAATTAGAATGGCAGATGAAAATTTCTGTTGGGAAGTAGTTTCCTGTTGAGTTAAGCAATGTGCTAGTTTCACAGCGGCCTTAGCATGTCTCTCTTTTTTATTTTTGGTCTACTTCACATTAACCCACAAGCAGTCTCCCCAAAGAATGTGCTGGAAATAAAAAGACATTGAAGAAATTACACTTTAGGTAAGAGTATTCAGTGCCTGGGAGGCTCTGTGTCGGCTAGTGGCCCTGATCAATGACAGAAGAGGTGCTAATCTGGCAAGAAACTTCTTGCCCTCTTGACTTCATTCTTCTCTTCAGTCCCTGATCCACCTTAGATTTGTTTCTTCTACAGGTCTACAGCTGCCATTCTTTTCTAACAATTAACTCATGCAGATATTAAGCCCCTGGGTGTTGATTATTATAAATGCTAACTAGGTGAGCTGTCATCACTCCCTCATCATAAACCAAGTTCCTGCATAAACTTAGATCTCTTTCTGGGCTCTCTGTCCTGATTATTGATCCTTATATCTATACTTCTAACAATACCATAATGTTTGAATTATTATAAAGCAGATAAGATAAATGAAACAGTTATGTGTTAACCTGATAGACCTCAAAAAACTTGCATAAGGGTTTATATAGCACAGTGCCTCCTAAGTAAATTTAAATTTATGCAAAGAAATATTGCATATTATTTATAAATAAATACATATATAATTAAATAAGTGGTCCTCAAAGTGTAGTCTAAGAACTCCTCGAGCTGTCAAGATCTTGTTCAGAGGTCTAAGAAATCCTTCCTTTCCCATCTATGTATCTGTGCCAGACCAGGTTTTCTTGTAAGGTATTTCAAATAAGACCTCATATCACACTAGATTTAATGCAGAAATAAATATGGATCCTGCTTTCCTCTATTTAGCAGACATTAAAAATGTTTTCAAAAATGTTTAAAAAATTACTCAGCACTGTTTTCTTCTTTTTTTAAAATTTTGTTTTTTAAAGATTTTATTTTTTTTATTTGACACAGAGAGAGTGATAGAGAGAAAGAGAGCACAAGCAAGGGGAGCAACAGAGGGAGAGGGAGAATCAGACTCCCTGCTGAGCAGGGAGCCCGATGCAGGGCTCGATTCCAGGACCCCGGGACCATGACCGGAGCTGAAGGCAGATGCTTAATGACTGAGTCACCCAGGCACCCCAGCACTATTTTCTTCTTTGGGAAAATTTATTTTTCATGACAATGCTACTTATGCTAATAAGTCATGGGTTTATTATTTATTTAAGATCCATTAATAAATAAACTTTCTCAATTTAATTTCTAATATGATGAATAGAAATAACTAACATAAGGCAAAACTTCTGGGCTCCTTTCTCTAAAGTACTCATGACTTACATGGTATATATTCTTGTAAATATTCTTTTTCTCAAACACTGTATAGACCATCCACATGTTCCTAACGCGTGTGTACCTGGGAGGAAATGGTTCAGGAGATCATAGCACTACAGCCAACGGTAACCAATGATGATCTGTGTTCACAAGTCAATACTCTTTCCTTTTTGTTTCTTCATATTAATAATATCTTTCCTGCTTAAGGATACTCTTTTTTTAAAATAAGAATTCATCAGCAATATTCATTATTAAAGCAACATAAAATACTTTTCAAATAAGAATCACATTTTGTTTTCTGATGCAGTACTCTGAAAAGATGTGAACAAAGTTGATTTTTTGGTAGCCTAGCAATAGCCTGTTGATTTGAGTGAGATAATTTTTATCTAGAATATTATCTATATTTCAGGCAATGAAATTGTATTAGGAATCAAACTTATATGGGGCTTTTTTTGATAGTGTTTTCATGAATGTATTTTTACAAAGCTTATGATACTGTCTGATTCTGAAACATTTCAAAGGTGGGAACCAGTCATACAACACCTTTGTTTTGGGTTACAGAGGAAAACATACCTAGCCAAGAGCATCTTAACAGAGTGAGAGCCCAGAATTGAAGTATGAAAACAGAAGTTCTTTTCTTAGGTCTTCTGCCAATGAAAAACTGTTGCTTTTGTCAAGTCTCTTAAGTTGGAAAAATCGCAAAGGCACTCTAGCTAGCTCATACAAGAAGGACTTATAGTGAAGATTCAGTAGGATGATCCCAGTAGAGATAGAAAATGAGGTAAGCTTCATGGAACTAGGATCTGGAAATGGAAATTTTTTTTAAAAAGTTAACTATATTTCTCTTTCTAGAGATTCAACTGTCTTTTGACCTCTTCCTTTCTCCATATGGTCTATTGTCTCCTCTCAGGACCACCTTCCTTTACTTGTTCACAAAATGAAATTTTTGGTTTCACATGCTTTGATGTCCATGTTACTCACCTTAGCTTTGACCAGATATGTTTTGTCCATTTAAGAGTAAGGTGACTGGGATTGTTGGGTGGCTCCCATTCTTACCATGAATCATTATATTAGAAAATAATTCATCTCTAAAATCATTGGCATGCAATGTAGATAATGATGGAGAAGGCCACATTCGAATCTACACAGTAAAACTTGTTGGATTTTCCCATTAGATACTATAGTTATCTCTCCGAAGTCTTCAGCCACCTAATTCCGGGATTCTTTTTTTTTTCCTCCCTTCTGTCCACCAAACAGCTTCTAATATTCTCTCCATTTTTCGGATCTCAGCATAGCACAAAACTTCTGTTTCCTTCAAAGTACATACCACACACACACACACACACACAGTAAAATTAATATTGACCATGCATTATTCTTCAAATATGTCATCCTAGGATAGAGGCCAAAAAGCTGGTCTTGGTTTACTTTGACAGTTATATTCACAGAAGTTATTTGTCACTTAATTCCATTTGTTGAAGAGGTAGTACTTTGAGATGAATTTATGCTATGGATGAGCTTCTCTTGCTGCAAACAGGTCCTCAGTCTAGGGTCAATCAGTATATAAAGCATGTAGGAGAAATTGAGTGTGGCTGAAAATGAACTGATACATTCAAGGCAGATATAGGAATTTAGGTAAGTAAATTCACATCTCTAAGGATTTAAGCTACCCCCAATGATAACTTAGAATCTTAAAATTCTGTAAAATAAAAATAAATATATGGAATGACATCATTTTATTTTATATAGCATCTTATATAATCTGTCAAATGAATGTCAATCTTTTAGTAATTATGTTTTTTAGTATTTTTAAGTATTTTTGTGTAACAATTTCTATTTTTTAATATTTTCCCATCGTAATACAGTTGATTTCTTCCAACACCTTGGTAATCGTAACATAAAGTCAATTCATCTTTATTATATATAAGACATAAGTTTTTGCTATTTTAGTAACATTTCTTTAGGTAAATGTTTATGAATTTCTTTACTGAAAACAGTTTAAGTATTGGAGTGCAAGTCCTTTGTTTGGCTGACCATTGCCTGTAATTGGGAATCTCTATCTCCATTCCTAGAACCCACAGACAGTATTGATCAAACCCCGTATTTACTAAACAAATTTATAATATCAAAAACTCCAAATAAAAGGTTATATGCATTTTCTGAATACAATTAATACTTTAGTATCAGTGAAATGAAAAATCCCTAGGCATGAATTGCAAAAAAAAATAATATGTTTATCAGCTAATAAAATAATAATAACTTCATCTTTTCCCTTATTGTCACAATATTCTATTAGGTCAAATACCTATAGTTTAAACTGATCTCTAAAGTAATTACTGTCTTTTTAATCAGGTATTTTAGTCATAAACATAAAATTATGGTTAAAAAATATTCAAGTTCACCATCAATCATTGTATATCTAGAGATGACCAAGTCATACAACACTTGAACTCACTGTATATAGGTTATAATGGTAGAAACCGCCCCTCACCAAATAGCTAGAGGACAGTGTGGTAAGTATATAGTCAGAGATACACATTATTTATAAGAGCAAATTTGGAATAAACACACTGTTTATTAATAAAAATATTGTCCAATCAGGGAATTATCAAATAAATTATAAATGAATTATTATACTTTACTGTAACTAAATATTTTGGATCTATTAAATATTATGTCTTCTAATGTGTGTACTATGAAGAAAACGCACACAATAAAGTTGTTATGAAGAAAAGACAAAATATGTTAAGTCTATATTATCTCAGTCACACACACATATATAAACAGGGAGTGAGAAAAGATGTGGGGGAAGGAAAGCATAGCAGCTTTTGTGGGCTGGTTGTTGAGATCTTGTGAGTGGGGAAGCACAGAATACTGCTCCGCAAGGCTCCAGAAACAAGGCAGCAGATGCATGAAGCACAGAGCAGAGAGCAATGTTTCCATTGCTGTTTCCAAATACGTGGATCTTGTTCCTCTGGAGTTCAACAACCATTAATTACCATCCCTGAATTCTGTAAAACCTCCCTGAATTATTAAAATGCCTTCCTTAAAAAAAGTGCCCCTTTTACTTAAACTGGTTACATTTATCTACTATTACTTGTAGTCAAAAGAGCTTTAACTGAAGGAAAAATTTTCATTAAGTAGATAAAGAATAGAAATCAATACCTTTTAGGAACTTATATGCTTGTATTATACCTTTTGATACCCAAGAGTAGCTTACAGATAATTTTGCTTAATAACCTCAAACAACTCTCCTATCATAATATTTATAGTGCTATCAAATGCAGAGAGTACATTTCTAAATTCAACTCGAAAGCCAGATTGCTACTTTTCAGTTTCTAAGAAGACTGACCTTATAGAGGAAACTACCTTGAATTGCAGAACACATTCCTCGAGCATGCTGTCCAATAGAAATTTCTGTGATGATGGAAATGTTCATTCTGTGCTGTGCAATGTGGTAGTCGGTAGACATAGGTAATTACTGAGAATTTGAAAGGTATCTAGTGCGATTGGGGAGCTAATTTTTAAATTTTATTTCATTTTAATTTATGTAAAAGCAAATAGCTACATGTGGCTAGTGGCTTATATCTGCACAACCTTCAAGGGTACCTAGGAAAAGTAGAAATATAATTAATGCTACGTTAGCATTAAAAATCACAACTATCTCTTATTGTGCACATTGGATGTCTCCTGGTTTATGAGATTTTAGCAGATACATTACAAATTGAATCTTTAAAATAATGTCTTTTTTCTTTAGCTTATCATATATCTAAAAATATGGAAAACTTAGAAGAAATCCAGAGTAGGCTTCCTACTTCAAATAATATTCATCCTAGGGTGCCTGGGTGGCTCAGTCAGTTAAGTGTCTGCCTTTGGCTCAGGTCACGATCCCAACGTCCTGGGATCGAGCCCTGCATCCGGCTCCCTGCTCAGTGGGGAGCCTGCTTCTCCCTCTCCCTTTGCCTGCTGCTCCCCCTGGGGGTTCTCTCTCTCTCTCTCTCTCTCTCTCTCTCTCTCTCAAATAAATAAAATCTTTAAAAAAAAAGTCAGTCCTATTAACCAAAACAAAGCAAAAGGTAGAGAAAAAAAGACAAGTAAGCGGGAAACAGCAAGAGCATATCAAACAGTAAGCAACAGATAACAAGTGCCTACTGTTTTCTAGGGAAATAGCAATTATTTAGAAAATCACATAAATTCTGAAAACATGTCTGAAAAGTACATTGTGGCTAGTAAACCATTGCTGTCAAATATAATTCATAAACATTTTTAGACAATCTGATCTTAAGCTGGTTACAAAAGGACTTAGAACAAATAAAACAAATAATTATAGCTCATGATAGAAGGAACTGGATGATATTTAAAAATCAGTTATGTGCTATAGTAATTATAAAGAGGGAAATATCACTCTGGCACAAGTGGACTAAAAACGCATAAACAAAATTTAGGTAGGACCTAGATAATTGGCAAGGTGAAAAAAAAAAGAGTGTGTTTAGAAGAGAAACTATAGTAGAGAATGGATACGGAGTAGATCCATAGGGCTATGCAGGTGCAGTGGTAGAAAGGTTGGACAAAGAAGATTGCAGACACTTACTGGATGGATTGAGGAGCACTGAGGAATTTAGACTTTATTGCAAAGGTAATATAAGTCCCAGAAAGTGTTACAGTTAACTCATGGATCTAGGGTTGTCCATTTAATATATGTAAACATGACTAGTATCTCTATATGGGTTTCTTAAGGATTTTCTCTTCAACTCAGACATACTCTGTTCTATAAATAATAAGTTGATTTATTAAAAAATAAAATATTGACTATAAAAATTAATGGTAAGCTACTTTTTTTTATGCTTTCCAAACAATTTTCATACTTGGAAGGAAGCCTGAAAATGCAGCCTCTTCAGATTTTGGTCAAAATTGTTTTTTGTTTTGTTTTTTGTTTTTGTTTTGTTTTGGTGGGGGGTGGTGTTCAGATATAATGCTTTGACTGAGCTGTTCCTGAAAATAATTTTTGTACCAAATGTGAGAGAAAAAGCAAACAAAAACCTTATCTGGCTTAGAAAGCAAATGATCTAAAACATTGTGAGTTAACAGTGGTTCAGATTCACTCACATCAGTCTCCATTTATCTACCATGATGCTTATATACAGTCAACTAAATGGTAGTTTTGTTCAAAAGCATGCAGAAGTCCAAACAAAAGAGCAAATAAAATTGTAAGTGCACTAGGAGGCAAAGAGATGAAGCCTGTGTTTTAATGTTCATTCTAAGATAAGTCTGTGACTAAATAGTAAAAACCAAAAGATTTTTTTGTGTTCTTCTTAGATTTGTCCAATTGAACTTGTGTGATATTTGAAATATTTTGTGTCTGCACTATCAGTAGCTACTAATCACTTGTGACTGTTGAACATTTGAAATGTGATATGTGTTACTGAGTGACTGAAGTTTTAATTTTATTTAAATTTAATTTAAATTTAAATAGTGTAGGTTATATATTTTTTCTATGTAAACATCCAATTTCTATCACATAAGCCAAAAATATCTATAATTAGGAAATCTGAAAGGCCAAGTGTAAGTCTTGAAATTAGTAGCATCATATTCCCTATACACAATAGTATCTTCCCCTTTTATTGTGTCCCATCTATGCTGAAATAATTTGGGCATTAAATATATAGAATATTTCCCTTCTATACTCCTAGCCCATTTTTTGATTGTAACTTTTTAAAAACAATTTAGTTCCTTCAAACTATAAGGAGAGACTATAAGGAGAAAGCAAATTTAACAATAGACTTGATGTTGATGCTCAGAATTAAGAATTAAAAATATATGTATCAGACAAATATTAGAAGAGGCAATGTCAAATATCTGCATTTATTGATTGAGTTCTATTTGGATACCACTAGAAGGCTTCCCTCTTAAAAATGATGTTTATGTCAAATCAGGATATTTTTAAGCACCTATAAAATTTCTTAATATTGTAAAAATAACAATGTTTTTAGAGGTTCATATCATGATAAGATAGAATTCTTAAAATAAGATGTTATCATGACAGGATTTTATCTTGAGGAAATAGATATAAACACATACATATACACACATAGTTGACCCTTGAACAACAGAGGTTTGAAATGTGTGGGTCCACTTACACATGGATCTTTTTTCAATATAGTAAAGTACTGTAAATGTATTTTCTCTTCCTTATAATTTTTTAAATAACATTTCTTTAGCTTTAAGAATATAATATATAATATATCTATAACATACAAAATTTGTGTCAATTGACTGTGTATGTCATCAGGAAGGCTTCTGGTTAACAGTGGACTCTAAGTTTTTGGGATGTCAAAAGTTATACATGGATTTTCAACTCTGCAGACGGTTGGCACCCCTAACTCCTGTGTTGCTCAAGGGTCAACTGCATAGTTTTTAAAAAAATTCAAGAGTATAAAATAAAACTCAGGTGTAATCATAATGATGTACCCTATGTGTGTTTCTTTTACTTAGATATAAAAAAACAAACAAAAAACCCCCAAAGGTTTACTTGGTATCTGCATGTCAGAGGATAAATGAAATACTCAGTTTTTAAAATATATTCTGACATAGATAACATTTTAACTAAATACTGGCAAGAACCCATGATAGAAGACATAAGGTCTGTGCCCTCTTTCTCTCAGCCATTGATATGTATGGGTATTTGTGGCCATAACCTCATATGAATTAGCTTTGAATCTCATGCATTCATGTTCAGGTCTTATAGTCAGAATATAGTTTAAATCCTAATCCTAATACTTTTAATCTACGTGATATTGGGTAAATTATGTTACATTGAATACTCAGAGAAAATTTTTGAATGAGGTTGGCAGGAGCCATGAATAATTCATTCTTTTGGCAGAGTCTAAGTAGCTAGGCTTCTGAGGTTTAGACACTGACGCAGCAAGCACAGAGCAAAAGGGAGATAATATATAGTCCAGATAAGGGAAATGGAAATAATTTGTAATTTGGCAGACAAAATATATGAGCAGAACAAAATCACTAAAATGAATGAATAAGGAGAGTAAAGGAGTAAATGAAAAAAGATAATAGGAGATATGTTAAAGAAGTAGCCAAGGAAAATATACATGGCAGGAAAAAATGGTGTCTCAGAGACAGATGTCACAAAACATATGGCAGGGTAGATTAGTTAATTTGAAAGGATTAATCTATATACATTAATATAAGTTTATATATATATATTAGTGTACATTAATATGTATTGGTATTTATTAAGTTTGAATTTTTGGTGTATTTTTATGACATAGCCATGGTAAATCCTTGGAATTTGCAAAAGAGAAAAATTAAGGTTCAAAAAATCTAAAACTAAAATAAAAAATGTTATCCCAGCAATTTAAATTAAAGATTCTGCTATTAAATACAAATAGGTCAGGTTACTACACAATTTAGTATTTGGGGGTTGGGCAGGGGGTGATGTGAATGAATAGATCTGAGTATATCTGGGCTACACTCTTAACAGAATGCTCCCTATTAGGATCATCAATGACAAATAATTTTATAGTGTAGTGATTAAGGGCAAGGATGCACTTTGAAGTAAGACTGCAAATATAACTAACACTGGCTCTGTGACTTTAAACAATTCAATATATTTTTTCTTCCTCTTCTTATTGGTATGAAGTAGTCAGATAAATCTTAAGTCCATATGAATTGCACATCGGGGCTCACTGTTTAAATAAAACAAATCGTGTGGTCCAACAGTTTGGAGCACTACATACTCTAGATCAAGAGTATCTCAGTTGGGAATATCACTTCAACAGTTACTAGTCATGCGACATTGAGCAAATATATCTCAGCCTCAGCTACATCATCTGTAGAATGGTCATAATAATCATAATAGATATAGTTAGCACACAAATACGAGGATTAAACGAAATAATCCACATAAAACTTTTGGTAAAGTGCCTGGCATACCTGCATACTCAAAATTTACTCCCTATAATTTTATAAATTATAACTTATAAATTAGTTACCCATTATTTTATCGTTGTAAATATAAACACCATTTTCATATGGAATCTCAACTTACTGATGGCTGTTTTCTACAACTGATTTTTAGTTATTTATCTAAAGCTCATAGATAAATGCTAGTTTTATTTGGTAGTTCACAGTTTTTATACCATAAAATAGTTGCAAATACCTATAATTTAAACAATAGATAATATTTAATAATAAATGAAGAAAACCAGCAAGTGCATCAGGTAGAAAATAAACAATGGCAGTGATTTCTCTTAACTGGAGTCTACTTATTAACTCAGAGAAGCACTTGAAAACATTTATTTAAGTGTGTGTCTTGATTTCAATAGTGTTATGTATGTGTGTGAAGACAAAATTTCTGTTTTGCAATGAAAAGGCATTTCATAAAATATTTAGTTAAATTGCAGGCTCTCAAAATAGTACCTATGAAATTGTTTGCTTTTTATTTTTTTATTTTTTTATTTTTTGAAATTGTTTGCTTTTTAAAAAGGTACCATATATTTAGTCAATTTTGAGAATAAATTTCAAATTGATGCCAACTCTAACTCAGTTGGTTAAGGATTATGTATTTTATAATGGAATCAGTGTGAATAAGACAGGCTGTATACATAAGTAAACAGAAAAAAATAACAAGAGAATATGTAGATTCATCATTTATTTGGTTTCTATTTTTAAGGTATATTTCAGCCAGTCAGCATTTTCTTCTGTGCAGACAGTTCTGTGATTTTTTTTTTTTTCCAACCATGCCTGTCCTTAAACAGATGCACTCATCTGTCCACGGAACTTCCCAGCTCCTTCTCCCATAATTAAAGGATCCCTATACTGAATAGGGAAAGGAACATAAAATACTTTGAGAAAGTTGAAAAATTATCACGATTTGAGTAAATTTAGTTGGGGATTCCTGCTACTTGGTTTCTTTAAGCAAGGTATAATTTTAAATAGAATAATTATCCTTTATTCTTGAAAACTAACAGACACTTTTTAAAAAATAAATACATTCCTATTTTTTAAAAGCAAACACCTGTTTCTTTGGTTTAAAAAAAAAAACAGGTTTTCAAGGTTGTTTACAAAGGAAACACACACACACACATATATATACACTAAAAATTTAAATATTTTCAACTTCTTACATAAAGTATACCAATATCAAATTTACATAAGCATAGTATAAGCTGATTAAACATAACAATCTGAAAATAAATATTTTTTAAAGAAAGAGTTCAGTTTTTTTAAAAAAATACATTCTTTTGGAGGTATGTTCCCAGTATATATCATATATACAATCTGTTAAACAGCAAAAAGAATAAGATCATTTTTACATTTATATTACAAAAAGTATTTTCATCTTTACTAATATATTTTATTACCTAGCAGCATGGCCTATAAAAACCCTTTTCATTGTTTGATTTTTGATTGTACATTGAATAAAAATGGAATCTGCCCCCTTCACCTCATAGACAAAAAAATAAAAACAAGAAAAAAATAAATACAAATATGTGGAAAACAAAGCTGATCTGTATCAATGAACCAAAACAAATAATGAATAGGTGAGAAATGCCTTGAAAATCAAATGTTTTTTTTTTTAAGTTTTTAACAAAGCTTATTGCTCTTTGTTAAAGATTTTCTTTTATTTATTTGTCAGAGAGAGAGAGTGAGAGAGAGCACAAGAAGGGGGAGCGGCAGGCAGAGGGAGAAGCAGGCTCCCTACTGAGCAAGGAGCCTGATGAGGGACTCGATCCCAGGACCTGGGATCATGACCTGTGCTGAAGGCAGGCACTTAACCAAATGAGCCACCTAGGCATCCTGACAATCAAATGGGGTTTATGAAGATACATTTAAGCTGGCCCAGGATGCTGATTTCAGCTAAAAGTAGCAAAGCACAGTTCTTTGATGTTTGTTCCAAGTCTTAAGCAGGAAAAATAACAATCCTTTATCTGGATCATCAGGAAGCTGAACAGGGTAGTTTTGGGAGCTTTCTATAACTGATTTGGCAACAAGAAGCCTAGGGGAATAGACTAGTGATAAGTCACATTGAGTCACCATTGGTATGGCAAACACACAACATCTGCAGTGTAAGCAACATGCAGCTGCCAATCTCTGATGGCTGAGTAAAAGTAAAGGCTAAAAGAACACATTCACACACAAAGCCCTGTGTTACCTGAAACTTCAGAATAAAATAGGAAGGATCATTGCTAGTGGGCACTACAACACTGGCCTTGGCACCTCTCTCAAAGAAACAAAATAAAAACCTGCAAAAGAGAACTCAAATAATGAAACATAAATAGAGTATTTCTAGATACATATTTTAAGTCCTAGAATTAAAAAAAATTAATAACATAGAGAACTCTTTTGAGCATCTGGAGAAAATTGTCCAGTCATTTGAGTGTACAAAAATTATGTTAGTCTCAAACTTCTTCCTAATGGCATTCAATTTTAGAATTTTGAGGATTAATTACAAATTTCTGAAAGTTTGATCTGGTTATTTTATGCACAGCCAAACATTCATTCAAGTACTAAAGAAACAAACAAAAGTTTTTGAACATTCAAAAGTGCAAAGAGATATTTCCTGTGAGCTGATAAGAAAATTCTAGAGAATAAACTTCAGCCAACCAAGTGATGGGGAAAGAAACTACACGAAACAAATCAGAAAATGATTGGATCCTTTTTGTAGAGGAAGAATTATAATAAATATGTGATTATAGAATATTCATAAATATATGGATTCT
The DNA here is from genome assembly GCF_003265705.2 of Callorhinus ursinus. Lineage (NCBI taxonomy): Eukaryota > Metazoa > Chordata > Mammalia > Carnivora > Otariidae > Callorhinus > Callorhinus ursinus. The sequence goes on from NW_027397066.1 coordinate 74,342,887, forward strand.
TTAGTGAAAAAATCATAAGCTTATAGCTTAGTGAAAAAAATCATATAGCTTATCCTTATAGGATAAGGAAGTGGGAGATAGTTCTTTTTCCATAGTCAGAATAAACAAAATGTTAGCTATAAGGTAAATACTGAGAAAAATTATATGTCTAAAGCCAAATGGATAATGGATGTAGAACAGGGTAGAATAATTAGAAATATACTGACACTAGTTGAAAATATCCTAATTGCTCATTCTATTAAAAAATTACTTCATAAGAAACAGTATTGTAGGGGCACCTGTGTGTCTCAGTTAGTTAAGAGTCTGCCTTCAGCTCAGGTCATGATCCTGGGGTCCAGTTCTTTCTTTTGGGATGAATTCCTCCATCTTGGCATTTTGTCTAGGTCTCTGCCTTCTATGTGTTAGGAAAGCCTGTTATGTTTCCTGCTCCTGAGAATAATGACTTTATAAAGTTATGTCATATACTGTCCATGGCCTTGAACTTCAGGAAGTGCCTCTGGTGTATGCTGTGGTGCTCTGCTGCCATGCTTTGGCTACTCTTTCAGGTCAATCCTCTGCAGAGTTTCTCTTTGCCTGCAGTGGGGAGTGTTTGGACCCTGGCCAGAGTGTGATGACTTTTAACTAGGTGTGCTCTAATCTGCTTGTTAAAAGAGACCTAATGCTATTTCCACTAAAGGTGAAGCTCTGCAGAACTGTATGGTCAGTAGACATGTTGCATAAGGGGGAGTTTGTGCTGGTCTTCTAGGGGAGGGGCCCACTGCTCTGGTTCTCAGGTATACTTGCCCTAGAAAAGCAGCACCTTCCATGATGTGGCCTCTTCTCACCCTCTAGTTGTATATTTTGTTCTGTCAGCCCTCAGATCAATTTCTTGGGTATTCAGAATGATTTGATTTTTTATCTAACTGTGTTCGATGAATGAGGCAAGTCTAGGACCCGCTACTACCCTGCAATCATACCTCTCTGTATACTGTATTTTTAAAGGTATTTCTCAAGCATATTCATTCCTTGCCTGTCTTTCTACCTCTCTCTTTAATATACATACACATATATGTGTATATATATATATATATCAAATTGACAATTATACATATGTATTTTTATTGTTTTACAATGCTGTTTCTTTTTTTTAATTTTGTTTATTTCATCGAGAGAGAGAGAGCACACGCATGAGCAGGGGGAGGGGCAGAGGGAGAGGGAGAAGCAGACTCCCCACTGAGCAGGGAGACCGATATGGAGCAAATTATAGCTGAAAACTTCCCTAATCTGGGGAAAGAAACAGACATCCAAATACAGGAGGCACAGAAAACTCCCATCAAAATCGACAAGGTAGGCCAACACCAAGACATATCATAGTTAAAGTTGCAAAAAGAAAAAGAAAGAGAGAGAGATACAGAAAAAAATCATAAAAGCAGCAAGAGAAAAGAAGTCCCTAACTTATAAGGGAAGACAAATCAGGTTAGCAGCAGATCTCTCCACAGAAACTTGGCAGGCCAGGAGAGAGTGGCATGATATATTCAATGTGCTGAATGGGAAAATATGCAGCCAAGAATACTCTCTACAGCAAGGCTGACATTCAGAATAGAAGTAGAGATAAACAGTTTCCCAGACAAACAAAATTAAAGGAGTTCATAAACACTAAGCCAGCCTGGCAAGAAATATTAAAGGAGACTCTTTGAGTGGGAGAGAAAGACCAAAAACAACAAAGATTAGATAGAAGGGAACAGAGAAAATCTCCAGAAACAATGACTTACAAGTAATACAACAGCACTGAAGTCATATATATCAATAATGACTCTGAATGTAAATGGACTGAACACTCCAATCAAAAGACATAGGGTATCAGAATGGATTAAAAAAACAAGACTCATCTGTATGCTGCCTTCAAAGGACTCATTTTAGACCTACAGACATTTACAGATTGAAAGCGAGGAGATAGAGAATCATTTATCATACTAATGGACAGCAAAGGAAAGCTGGAGTAGCCATACTTATATCAGACAAACTACATTTTAAAGCAAAGACTGTAACAAAAGATGAGGAGGAGCACTATATCATAATAAAGGAGCCTATCCAACAAAACTGAACAATTAAAGATATTTATGCCCCCAACTTTGGAGCACTCAATTATATAAATTGATTAATAACAAACATAAACTCATTGATAGCAATACAATAATAGTAGGGGACTTGAACACCCCACTTATAACAGTGGACAGGTCATCTAAGCAGAAAATCAACAAGGAAACAATAGCTTTGAATGACATACTGGACCAGAGGGACTTAACAGATATATTCAGACTATTTCATCCTGAAGCAGCAGAATACACTTTCTGTTCAAGTACACACAGGACATTCTCCAGAAGAGATCACATACTGGGTCACAAATCAGGTCTGAACAAGTACAAAAAGATTGAGATCATACCATGCATATTTTCTAACCACAATGGTATGAAACCACAAGAAAAAAATTGGCAAGACCCCAAATACATGGAGATTAAAGAACATCCTACTAAAGAATGGAAGGGTTGACCAGGAAATTAAAGAAGAAATAAAACAATACATGGAAAAAATGATAATGAAAACACAACAGTCCAATACCTTTGGGATGCAGCAAAAGAGGGAAATACATAGTATAGTAATACAGGCCTACCTCAAGAAACAAGAAAAATCTCATATACACTGAATCTTACACTTAAAGGAACTAGAAAAAGAACAGCAAATGAAGCCTAGAGCCAGCAGGAAAAGGGAAATAACGAAGATTAGAGTAGAAATAAATGATATGGAAACAAAAATACCTGTAAGAAAGGTTAATGAAACCAGGAGCTGGCTCTTTGAAAGAATTAATAAAATTGATAACCCCCTAGCCAGACTTGCCAAAAAGAAAGGAGAAAGGACCCAAATAAATAAAATTGCAGATGAGAAAGGACAGATCACAACCAACATCACAGAAATACAAACAATTATAAGAAAATATTATGAAGAATTATATACCAACAATTAGGCAATCTGGAAGAAATGGATACATTTCTAGAAACATATATACTACCAATACTGAAACTGGAAGAAATAGAAAATTTTAACAGACTGAACCAGCAAATAAATTGATTCAGGATCAAAAATCTCCCAACAAACAAAGTCCAGGACCAGAGGGCTTCCCAGGAGAATTCTACCAAACATTTAAAGAGTTAGTACCTATTCTTCTCAAAGAATTCCAAACAATGGAAATGGAAGGAAAACTTTCAAACTCATTCTATGAGGTCAGCATTATCTTGATTCCAAAACCAGACAAAGACCCCACTAAAAGAACATTAAAAGAATCATTCACTGCGATCAAGTGGGATTTATTCCTGGGCTGCAAGGGTGGTTCGATATTCACAAATCAATCAACATGATACACCACATTAATAAAAGAAAAGATAAGGCACATAAGATCTCCTCAATAGAAGCAGAAAAAAACATTTGACAAAGCACAGAATCCATTCTTAATAAAAACCCTCAACAACGTAGGGATAGAGGGAATGTATCTCAACATCATAAAGACCATCTATGGAAAACCCACAGCTAATATAATCCTCAATGGGAAAAACTGAGAGCTTTTCCTGTATGTTCAGGAACAAGACAGGGATGTCCACTCTCTAAAAATTGTACCGGAAGACCTAGCCTCAGTAATCAGATAATAAAAAGAAATAAAAGACATCCAAATCAGCAAGGAAGAAGTCAAACTTTTCCTATTCACAGATGACATAATACTCTATGTAGAAAACCTGAAACACTCCACCAAAAAAATTTCTAGCACTGATACACAAGTTCAGTAAAGCAGCAGGATACAAAATCAACATACAGAAATCTGTTGCATTTCTATATACCAGTAATGAAGCAGCAGAAAGAGAAATCAGGAATTGATCCCATTTACAGTTGTACCAAATACTATAAGATACCTAGGAATAAACCTAACCAAAGAGGTAAAAGATCTATACTCTGAAAACTATAGAACAGTGATGAAAGAAATTGAAGAGGACACAAAGAAATGAGAAAACATTCCATGTTCATGGATTGGAAGAGCAAATATTGTTAAAATGTCAATAGTACCCAAAGCAATCTACACATTTAATTCAATCCCTATCAAAATAACACCAGCATTTTTCATAGGCTAGAACAAACAACACTAAAATTTGTCTGTAACCCCAGAGGACCCCCAAAATAGCCAAAGTGACCTTGAAAAAGCAAAGCAAAGCTGGAGGCATCAGAATTCCAGATTTCAAGTTATTACAAAGCTGTAGTCATCAAGACAGTATGGTACTGGCACAAAAACACACATAGATCAATGGAGCAAAATAGAAAACCTGGAAATGGACCCATAAGTATATGGTCAACTAATTTTCAACAAAGCAGGAAAGAGTATCCAATGGAAAAAAAACATTCTCTTCAACAAATGGTGCTTGGGAAAATTGGACAACAAATGCAAAAGAATGAAACTGGACCACTTCCTTATACTACACACAAAATTAAATTAAAAAATGGATTATAGACCTAAATGTGAGACAGGAAAGCATCAAAATCCTAGAGGAGAACACAGGCAGCAAGTAACCTATTTGACATCATCTGTAGCAGCTTCTTATTAGCTATGTCTCCAGAGGCAAGGGAAAGAAAAGCAAAACTAAACTACTGGGAATTGATCAAGATAAAAAGCTTCTGTACAGCAAAGGAAACAACAAAACTAAAAGGCAAACTTTGAAATGGGAAAAGATATTTGCAAATGACATATCTGATAAAGGGTTAGTATACAAAATCTATAAAGAACTTATCTAACTCGACACCCAAAAAACAATCTAATTAAAAAATGGGCAGAAGACATGAATAGACATTTTTCCAAAGAAGACATCCATATGGCTAACATACACATGAAAAGATGCTCAACATCACTCATCATCAGGGGAATACAAATCAAAACTACAATGAAATATCACCTCACACCTGTCAGTATGGCTAAAATTAACAACACAGGAAACAACAGGTGTTGGCGAGGCTGTGGGGAAAGAGGACCCCTCTTACACTGTTGGTAGGAATACAAACTGGCGTGGCCACTGTGGAAATCAGTATGGAGGTTCCTCAAAAAGTTAAAAATAGAACTGCCCTATGACAGAGCAATTGCACTACTAGCTATTTACCCAAAGAATACAAAAATACTAATTCGAAGGGATAAATGCACCCTGATGTTTATAGCACCACTATCAACAATGGCTAAATTATGGAAAGAGCCCAAATGCCCATCTACTGATGAATGGATAAAGAAGATGTGGTATACATATACAATGAACATTACTCAGCCATCAAAAGGAATGAAATCTTGCCATTTGCAATGACATGGATGGAGCTAGAGTGTATTATACTACACAAAACGTCAGAGAAAGACAAATACCATATGATTTCACTCATGTGGAATTTAAGAAATGAAACAGATATACATAGGGGGACAAAAAAGGCAACAGGAAAACTATTAAACAGACTCTTAACTATAGAGAACAAACTAAAGGTTGCTGGAGGGCAGGTGGTGGGAGGATGGGCTAGATGGGTGATGGGTATTAAGGAGGACACTTGTGATGAGCACTGGGTGTTGCATATAAGTGATGCATCACTAAATTCTACTCCTGAAGCCAATATTACACTATACGTTAACTAACTAGGGTTTAAATAAAAACTGAAATAAAAAAAGAACAAAACATAATAAATACATTATTATCACCATTTAAAAAAATGAAAAGAAAATATGGGATACATATAGGTTGTTCACTTGTGTGACCTGGTGAGGGGTGGAGAAGGTGGTGTAGATGAAATTTATTGTGGGAGGAGGATAATGACAGAGGCTGCAATCAAAAAGGAAAAAAAAAAAAGATTAAGATCGCAAAGACTGCCCCCAAGAATATTTTGCATGATACAATCCAATTTATGAAATCATGTAAAGTTGTATATGTATATCTGCATCTAATAATTAAAATCATAACGATAACTGAGTAGTCAAAGTTATGACAAGCTAATACGAGCAAACAAAAAAAGCCAGGCCTCCTTATTTCAATATCAGATACTCTTTAATTTAGAGCAAATGCTTTTGGGACTTTAAAAACGGATCTTAAGTATGTCAAAAGTTAACCAACCTCTCTTATAATTAAAAATAAATGACAGCTAAATCGAGAGAGAAATATAATTTTAGCTCAGATTATTGAACACTAAAAAGTTGGATAATTCACTGTTTTGGCAGGGGTATGGGGAATTTTTTATGGAACTTTAGATTGGTATAACTTCTATAGAGGATAATTTAATAAAATCTTTCAAAATTAAGAATGTACCACACTTCAACTCAGCAATTCTACTTCTAGGAGCTTACCCATCAGGTACAGCTTTTTACCTGTGAAATAATGTATATATAATAATGTTTAATGTAGTGCTTGCAATAGAAGGAGTTTGGAAACAATCTCCGTGTCCATTGACAGAGGAATATTTCAATAAATTATGTTAACATCCATATAGTAGAATGCCCTGAATTCTTAGACCAAATCAGGTGGATCATATGTACTGATACGGAACTCTGAGATATATTAAATGCAAAAAGTACAGAAAAGTATGTAATATGGTATCATTTTGGCAGAAAGCAAATATTAATAATACAAATATGCTTGTAATAGCCAGTAGCTCTGGGACCTGTGTAGCTAGGAAATAGGAGTAGGAAGGAAACCTATTTTTCATGGTATATATTTTATAACTACTGAATTTTATATCATGAATATGTATTAACTTAAATAAGATGATGAATGTATATGTATAAAATTTACAAGAAGAGTACTCAAAGTGTTAACAGTGGCAAGCTCTGGGGAATGGTACTCTTTGCTATTTAGGTTTCAGGGGATTGGAAAGAGACATTTATTTGTTACCATGTATCCTGTTGTGTTTGAATTTTCAAAGTAGGAGACATGTTTTTCTGATGGTTAAGCAACTGCCTTTGGCTCAGGTCATGATCCCGGAGTCCTGGGATTGAGTCCCACATCGGGCTCCCTGCTCAGCAGGGAGTCTGCTTCTCCCTCTAACCCTCTTCCCTCTCATGCTCTCTATCTCTCATTCTCTCTCTCAAATAAATACATAAAATCTTAAAAAAAAAGATCTTTTATGAAAGAAAGAAAGAAGGAAGGAAGGCAGGCAGGCAGGCAGATAGTGAATTATCCTACTTCAAAACAGTGAGACCAAACTTCTCTTCTTCAAGAGAACAAACTTTTGAATGTGCCTAATTTGTGCTCACTAGTTGATCAAGCTCTCTCAGGAAGTCTTTGTTAAAGAAAACGACACTATTTTATTATTACTTTTTTAACTATGTTTTCTTAAAGATAACACCTTTGGAAGGTGAAATGAAAGACATAATGAACTAATAATTTGCAGAGTATCCTCACTAAAGGACATCTTGTTGGAATTCAAAAAGAGTTGCTGAGCATGGATTTTATTCATGTTATTCAATAGAATGCATTCTTCAATCTCTCAAGCACAAAACCTAATGCCTAATTTAAAGAAGTTTGTGTAAAATGCTGATTAGGTCATTATCAGAATATACCATCAAATGCTATTAAGGTTTTTCCTCTTTGCTAACTTTCTCTTTTACTAATGCGAAACATTGGACAATATTGTCTAATAGAAAGGTTGATAATTTGAACCTCAGCTTTTCACCTCATGTACTGAAATCAAAGTCCAGCTTATAAACTAGAGAAAGGAAAACTGTAAGCATATCTTTTGGTCTCAACAGATGGTCTGTTTAATCTATAAATTCAGTTTAATGACCAGTATGCATCATTGAATGTACATTTTAAGATTGTTTTTGTTTGTTTTAACCTTCTTCTGTTAGATGCAATATTTGACCTCTATAAATGAATTTAAAAAATAAAACCTCAAAAATAACATAACTTGGTGGAATACATTTTACACTAACATGTTCAAAATAAACTGTCAGTTACCTACATTTTTAGTTATCATTTTCTTCTGTCAGGCATTCAATGAGCTTTTCTAGAAATGCAAATATATTGTTTTCTCATTTTATATTCCTAAAAATATTTTCTAACAGTAGACAAAAAGTACAAACATTGTAGACATTATTTAAGAAGGCAATAGGAGAATGGAAAATACCTTTAATTTTCAATTATGTAAAATCCACATGTCAGAAGTACTTTGAGAATTTCAGCTTAATGTTAGTTCTGCAGTTAGGTCTCCGTTCACTCCCATCTCATCCTTCTTCTTCCATTAGCTATGATAAACAAGAATTGTAAACCTTTAAAATTCAATGTCACCATTCAACATTTACTCTGATTCTAATTTAATTCTTTAAAGATACTCATCAATTTGATTTTTTTCCTTATTCTGCCATTGCTCTAATAGATGTTTAAATTAAAAATAAATCCTGGGGTCTGAGCAGATAGCTCAATTAGAGGTTAACTAACAAAAACCAATGCTCTTAACCCCAGAGCAGAGATTGTAGAATGACCTAAAAGCCAGAAATAGTTATATTTTGGAAGAGGTAGGCTGGATTTTATCTAATTAGAAAGCATAAACTAAATTTGAACACTGTAAAATAATTTGTGGAATATGAGACTACATGTACAGTTATGCAGGCATAACATGTAATTTTTGCCATTTACAAGTCCATATGGAATTTTGAGAGTTTATGGGAAGCAAATTTAAATATTTTAGTGATATTATATTTTGAGTACATCTAATCTCTCTTCTGCCATTCCATCCTTCAAATCTGTGAAAACTTTAAATGTTTTTACCTTGCATTTCCGTTTTAAAATCTGGGTGTTCCCAGTTCCTCCAACACCCAGTTGGCATGGTTTCTAGACTTTTTATCCCATATCTGAGAAATTATCATGTAATTAATCAATGCTCCAGTGAAATTATGGCAAATGGAATTCAACAATCGTTAGTGGTATCGTTAGTTCACAATTTTGTGGAATGAAAGGTAAAATCCTTTGAGAAGTAAAATAGACTAGTGGCTAAGAGCACAAACTCTGGAGTCAGACTGACAGGCTTTGAATTTTGGTTCCATCATATTCTGTTTTCTTAACAAAATGGAAAAACAAAAAAAATAATGCTTTTCTCACAGAGTGATGTAAAAATGAGTGACTTGATGTGAATCAAGTACTTAGAACAGTATCTAGTGCATAACAAGCCCTTATTTTTATCCTTTGTCTTGGATATTTTATCCTTAAAACCTAGGCTAAAATAATCATAGTTGAAGGGAGGTATACACTCAAATTCATATTGACTCCTGATACACTTATAATAAAAAAGCTAAAATTCTTAGCATATTTTTACATGAGTTACTGGTAAGCCAGGACTCTTATACAAGAGTTCTTGAAAATATACTGAAATTATGTGTAATTAATTCTTGATGTACTCAGAAGGAATACAGTACTTTGGATCTACATTCACTTGGAATCTTTCTGGTATTATTGTTCCAGCCTAGGTTTGATAAATACACATTCTTGAAATTGAAAAATATGGAACAGGCTAAGTTTGATTTGATTTGATCTTATTTGTCTACCACTGTTCTAGCTTTGTAATAGATTGGATTTAAATTGGGACAAAAATCAACGTATCTATTTATAGTTTAAAATAAAGGTTCATGTCCTGTACTTCTCCAAAGTAGGGCAGCCTCATTTTTTCTTAATAGGAGACCAGCCTGGTGTAGAAACTCTATTGAGGTTATTTGGGAGTAATCAGGTCAGAAGTAGAAGGCATTCTTTTGAACTCTGCATGAGTGTTCATTCATTTGTGATTTGGTAATATTTAACTATAAGAAATAAATATAACTCTGTTTTCCCTAAGTGTAGAATGATCAGAAATATTGGAAGATTGTTTCAGATGCTGCTAGATCAAAATAAAATTGCATTTTATAATGGATGAATCATAATTACTATTCAGAGGAAGATGAAAAGTTGCCATAGCAATAATTGTCCTCTTTAAGTGAGTTAGACACATTTTAAATGGCCTATTAAACCAAGAATCAAATTTTTTAAAGTGGGCTGAATGTTTTCTCTAAATGATATGTAGAGGTGATGAGAATTGATGCAGTTACTCCCAAAGTAACATGCAATCTCTTACAAATATCCCACATGTAGAATTAGTAAATTTCATCTAATTTCCACTTTGCCTAAGTGGTTACTGTCTTTCAATCATATCCTCAACCTCTACAAAAAATGATTTTCACCTAATAACTTTGTGGGTAAATGTTAGCCTGTCTCTCCCTATAATTTCTTTTTCTTTCTATCTCTTACCACTATCACTTTTTTTACTATTACCATTTTGTCTTCTCCTATCTTACCATTTCTTGTTTAATCAATTCTACCTCAGGAAATTTGCTTCATATGCGAAGATAAAATCTGTTCAAGAGGCAAACTTTTTCTTTGTCAAAATCTTGAAGTAGACCATGGCACAAGCATATGGATTGTTTTCAGTGAGGAAGCTAAAGTGATATAATTATCTAAAATGGAAATGTCAGTCTCTGGCATTCAGTACTAGACTTCTAGAGTTATTTTAAACATTATGGAGTGCATAAAAATCACTTTGAGAACAGGTTACTATGCAAATACCCTAAGTGACTTTGGCTCTAACAATTTGGGAGGATCTGGCAATCTTTATTCTAAACAGGATCTCTACTGTCATCAGTCATATCCTCATCCCCTATAAAAAAAAATGACTTTCACGTAGTAACTTTGTGGGGAAATGTTATCCTGTTATACAGGTAGCTCTGGACCTAAGGAAAAGTGGCCTGAGAAAACCAAGCCTTTGATCTAGCTCTGGCTGGATGAGCTGGCTGTCTCATGGAATAACAACTAAGGAAATGCAGTGAATGTCTATGTGAGAGCAGGGCCTTTGGGCACAAGGGCAGAGTGTCTCTGATTCTTTAAACTCTTGGATCTTTACTGACTAGGATCATTCAGTAGTTGAGTCAGAAAGTTGGAAAACTGGGGTCATTGTGGTTCTGGAAATTGCTCTATATATTTCATAGCTATTTCTGATCTAAGGAGGTTGGGGTGATGCAAGTTTTCATCCTTACAATTAGCTAAGTATTTCACCCTTAATAATAGGATTGTTACACAACAGAAAAATGAAGCTTCTGAAGAGCATACTCCAACTGATGAGTTTAGTGAAATCCCAAACTTTGTGCATTTCCTGAATGTCTCTTCAGCCATATACATTATGTGCCTTTTCCTGAATAGCTGGGCAATATAGAACATATAAAAATGTGCCTTTTAGGAGGCTGACATGAATCACCATTGATGTGAACAAACAATGAATCCAAAGTATTTGTAATTCAGGCTGTAATCAATTTCTTGAAAGAAAAAGGGATAGAATGCTTTCATGGGGTTCTTTGTTGAGGGATATAGATTCTGCCTGAAGATGCTTTCATGTGAGAATGAGAATTAGGACTAGTCTTGTAAGCTGAAGATAAGAAGACCTCAGTCAAGAAGAAAATTAGGTTGTATTTATCTGGGGTGAAAAGCAAGGCAATTACTAGCATATCATAACAAAATAGGGACACTAAAATAAAGTGTCTAAAAATGAAATAAAATCCAGAATCCCAAAAGTCAGGTTGTCAGCATAAAGCCAGCAATTACAATACAGAAGTGAACCTGGTAACCTATAGTTTGTCTGAAAAGTTATTTGTATTTCTTGCCAACTTCAAGGATTAGAGACCAAGTAGGCACACTTCTGACCCTACACATATGTAAAAGGAAAAAGTAACAGATTTTGCACAGTAAAAGAACAATGCTGATTACTGTGTTTTTATGCTTAGTAGGGTAAGGCTAAGAGAGAACATGGGAAGTTCTAAAATATTTAGAGATGTTGAGTAGATCTGTATATTGACATCTGTGTCAAGTTAAAACAGGATCATTTAATCAAAAATTAAAATTACAGGGGTAAAGCAAAGCCTTACTTGGAAAATTGCCTTAATGGAGTCTCATTGTCCCAGTACACATCTTCCAATTTGTAAGGATTCTCAGCTCTGTCATACTCTTCTCTACAGAAAAGTCTAAACTCAGTATATAACTGAGTCTCAATAAGAAGAAGTAATTGGATAAAATTGGGTGAAATTAAAGGCTAGTACGTTGTACTACAAAAAAACTCACAACTCCGTCTCTACTGCAGGGATATAATTGCAAAATAAACTAGAATCATCTTGTCAGTTCCCCTGGAGCCCTTCCCTATCAACAGTATGCTTACGTGGTTTCCCTTTTTCTAGTTTCCAGTCAGACAGTTATTGAAGTCTTTTTTTTCTTTTTGGAATATGGGAATGTAATTGATATTTTTTCTTTTCTAGGAGTTGTTCTTCTCACATCAGATTGGATTCATTAGGGAGCTTGTTTCAGATTTGGTTGTTCTGGTGAGGGGACCAGAGACAATATTCTGAGAAATGCTACCCTAAGGAATTCTGTAGATAATTAATCTTATCCACAATATGTGATTTTACAACTTGAAGTCTGAGATTTGTCAACATCCCTCTGAAGGATGTCTTGCTAATGAAATTAAAAGAAAAAAAAAAAGACATTTACTCAAGGTTAAGAATGGCTTAAAATAAGCCAGAACTTCAAAGTTTAAACAAGTTACCTGATTACTTTTGTCTGCAGACAAGTAAAAAATCCAAGTCAATCAATTACCTTCTCTCCTGCTATGAACATAGTGTATATTTAGTTGTTAAGCCTGGAACTGTGTTAATATCATTAAATCAGCTTTACAACTTGGGGACTAATAAACCATTGCGTTCAAGGCATTTCTCTTATAGGAGAAGGAACTAATTGATTTGCCCATAGTGACACAATTTTCAGACCTGGGTTTGAATTCAAATCTCATGATATTTAACTTTGTTATTTTTCAAATGTGGCACATTAAGGAGCCAGAGGGGAAAATTTAGAAACTGCCAAACTATTGTCAAAGCTAAATATAGCTTTAAACTGACACAGCATCACAGCTTTGCATTGACCCATTTTCTAAGAAAATTTCAGCATGGGCAAACTAAATGTATTTTTAAGTCCAAGTTTTTGGTAACCTTGTCCTCAGAAAAAATTATAATATATTTCTCTTAAGACAGAGAATTTTACAAATATGAATAAATGGTAAAATGACTTAGGGAAACTAAAAGTTGTTATATATTTGATTGAGTTATTTGAGTTTTATAGGAATTATCATATTTACTGTAATCCTATATTAAAACATTGCAGAAATTAATCCAAAATAACTTACCTACATGTTGCTTATTTATCTATGATGTTTAATAAGTCAATTAAAATATTTACTGAGTGTTTACAAAATATTATACTATATGCTTTGGGAATAGGTATTTTGAGCCCAAGGAAATGGGATAGTGCGTTTCAAATTGTATTCCTACCTAATTTTTAAATGATGGCTTCTCAGTACATATTTATTTAATGAATGCTTATATAAAGTTGTAGGATGCATTCCCTAGTTTTTAAGTTTATTCCATAAATTATAAAGGGATACGTATGTACAGAAAACATTTATAAATATTTAAATTTTAAAAGTCAATATATGATACTTGAAGTTCAAAGAGTTGGGGCACCTGGGTGACTCAGTCAGTTATGCAGTCGACTCTTGATTTTTGGCTCAGGTCATGATCTCAGGGTCCTGGGCTCAAGCCTCACCTTGGGCTCACTGCTCAGCAGGGAGTCTGTTTGGGATTCTCTCTCTCCCTCTCTCTCTGTCCCTCCCTCACCACTCATGGGTATGCTCTCTCTCTCACTCTCTAAAATAAATAAATAAAATCTTAAAAAAAAATTTTTTTAAAAGAGACCAACTAACATTTGAATTAATTTTCATACAATCAAAAATATCTCTTGAATGTGGATTATTGCCAGGCACTCTCTGAGGGATAAGGGCAATTAAGATGGACAAGGGAGTTCCTCTTGCATAGCATTGTAGGCAGAATTCAAAGATGACCCAATGACTCTCTGGAGTGTGGGTGAGACCTGTGAATATGATGAGAGATCAGTCCCATGATTGGGTTACTAATCAGTTGACTGTGAGGTAATCAAAAGGAACATTATTCTGGATGGCTCTGACCTAATAAGAACCCCTGAGGCCCTTGGTTAAACAGGATGACATTCAAAGCATGAGAAGATCTGTGGAGGGGGCTATATAACAGGGGTGGAAATTAATTCAAGAATATATTAATAATATACAACCACTCTAGTTGCTGAGAGTGGCCCTCAGGCAACAGATAGTAAGTCTTGAGGCTGCAAAGAAATGAATTTTTCCAAAAACTTAAGGAAGCTTGGAAGTCTACAGCTGCAAATGTACCCAGTTGACACCTTGGTTTCAACCTTGTGAGACTCCGAGCAGAGAATTCAAACTCTTGACCCACAGAATCTGTGAGATAGTAACGTTTTAAAAAAATTTTTAAGTTTTTATTTTATTTATTTATTTTAGAGAGGGGGAGGGGGGGAGGGGAAGAGGGAGAGAGAGGGAGAGAGTCTTAAGCAGGCTCCACACTAGGCGTGGAGCCCTGCTCTGACTCTGTCTCACAACCCTGAGATCATAACCTGACCTGAAATCAAGAGTGAGACGCTTCATTGACTGAGCCACCCAGGTACCTCATTAACATTTTTTTTTAAATTGCTCAAATTGTAGTAATTAGTTTCACAGAAATAGAAATCTAATATGCACTCTTGCTGCCTTCTCTGTGTCTCTCTGTTTCTCTGTGTTGTTGTTGTTATTATTCAATTTGAAGTCATCAAATGAGAGCATCTACTTGGTTACCCAGTAATTGTCCAATACTGAATACTCATTAAAGGGCCTTTCTAGGCATGCCACTTCAAAATCTGGTTAGGCATACCACATGATTTTTTTTAAGATTTTATTTATTTATTTGAGAGAGAGAGAGAGAGAGGGAGACAGAAAGAAACATGAGTGGGGGGAGGAGCCGAGAGAGGGGGAGATGCAGACTCCCTGATGAGCAGGGAGACTGATATGGAGCTCGATCCCAGGACCCTGGGATCATGACCTGAGCGGAAGGCAGATGCTTAACCGACTGAGCCACCCAGGCGCCCTTACCACATGATTAATAATAACAGTTAGCACTTATTGAATACTTACTGCATGTTAGGTACTGTTGGAAGCATTTTTTAATGTATTGACTTATCTAATCATCACAAACATTATAATTAACCTCCATTTTATTGATGAGGTAACTGAGGCACAGAGAAGTTAAGTCATACTCCCAAGGTAACATACGAGTAAGTGGCAAACCCAGGTTTGAAAACCCAAGCAGTAGGGCTTTACGGTGTGTGAGTTTCATTTTACATACTGACTCTCCTGATGTATCAGAGAATATTATTTGAACAAGTCCTAGCCACATTTAGATATGCCATATTGTGAAGTTAGAAGACTTCTAAGTTTTCTGGTAAGTTGCAAAGGTTGTCCTGTGAGGAATTTTCTCACTACTTAGGGAATATTTCATAAGTCTCAAATTGATAATAATTCTGAGAAGCAATATCTACACTAAAAATGACAGCTCTCAGCAAAGTTTCAAAGATGCAAGTAAAAATCACTGCTTCTGAAAATGTGTGTTTATAAATGAATATTATTAAAAATAATAAGACCTTAAATTCTGAGTGGCCATCATCTAAAATCCCACATAGAAATTCTTCCTTCCAACAAGAAGAAAATTATTAAAAATTCAGATGGAATAGCATTTCACCAGATTTTCAATTTGGGGAATTTTTGTCATAAGTAAAATCTAATATTAATACATATGTGATTCATTGTAGTTCTTATTTTAGACCTTTCTAATCTGTCATTATGTGATATTATTGTCTGTCTTGCAACCATGATTTCCTATGCTAAAGCACTTCACTGACTATAAATTAATGAGCATAAAAAATTAATTTGTAAAGAGAGTCAGGACACACAGAGAGAATAATTTTTGTTAATATTATCTTCATGATAGCATATCAATTTGATCATAATAAAGCAGTGTGGCCCTGTCACTGAATTAGAAAATATTTGGGGAGTATTCATTTTTTTCTCTCTCTGCTAATAGTTAATGCAATGTACTCATTTTAGAATGGTAGTATACTTAAATCTCTACTAAGAAAATACTTTTTCTATATTTTTGATGTGTTACTATCTTAACTGTACATATTTCCTTATTGGTTTTAATTTAATCCCTCTAATACGTCACCATATTTTGCTTTTTCAATTTTATTTAAACATTTATGCTTCTTTTACATTTTAATATCGGGCGGGAATTAACTCAAGAATTTCACAAAAATTTATTGAAGCTC
This sequence comes from Callorhinus ursinus, assembly GCF_003265705.2. Classification (NCBI taxonomy): domain Eukaryota; kingdom Metazoa; phylum Chordata; class Mammalia; order Carnivora; family Otariidae; genus Callorhinus; species Callorhinus ursinus. Next base: position 74,359,221 of record NW_027397066.1, read on the forward strand.
TAGAATGTGTTAGATATTGTGCTAGGCAATTGATATATTGTGATAAAAAATACATTATTGATAGCATCATGGAGATTTTAGTCTAGAATAAAACTCTGTATATATGTAGGTTATATATATATACACAGGAAGTGTGTGTATGCAATTACATATCTTAATAAGTGATACAATGGAAAATAACCAATTTGATTAAAAATATTAATAGAGAGAAACTACTTTAGACTAAATAGTGGGTGATTAGAGTAGATTTCTAGGCAAAGGTAAAATTTAAGATGAGAAGAGTCATTTGCAAAGCAGAGAAATGTGTTTGAAACAGAAGAAATGGAATGTATCAAGAGTCTGAGGTGAGAAATCCTTGATATTTAGAAAGGTGTCCAGTGAGATTGATTGAAGGGTAGTAATGACCAAGTCAGTGAATACCAGGAAATTGATTTGGAGAGCTAGGTAAGCCCCATTCACAGAAAACACAGTGTACCTACCTGTTATGTAATTTAAAGTTTTAGAGATTTTCTTTTTAGTACTGCAGAAGAACAAACACTAAAATAACTTCAAATTGGTCATCTATCTAATGATTGCCTTCATCTGGGTTTACTTTTAAAATTCAGTGTTACAGGGTTCTACACAGACCTTACACTTTTCACAAAAATTAACTTGAAATGGATCATATGTCCCAATATAACATGCAGAACTTTAAAATTTCTAGAAGAAAACATATGGGAAAATTTGTATGACCTTAGGTTTGGTGATGAGTTACAGATACAACACTGAAATCATGGTTCATGGGAGAAAAAAAATGATGTTTATTAAAATTTAAAACTTCTCTGCAAAAGATACTAAGAAGATAAAAATGCAACGTGCAGACTGGGAGAAAATATTTGCAAAATACTTATCTGATAAAACATTTATATCCAAAGTACACCAAAAACTCTTAAAACTCAATATAAAAGAACAAACAACCCAGTTGAAAAATGGGCAAAAGGTTTGAAGACACTTCATCAAAGATACACTAATGCCAAGTAAGCATATGAAAAAGGACTATCATCATTTGACAAGAGGGGAATGCAAATTGAACATCAATGGCAAATTTCTGTGCATCTATTAGGATGGCTAGGTTCCAAAACTTGTTAATAAAAATTGCAGACAAAGTTGTGGAAGTTAACAATTCTGAAAACCAGATTTAAACCAGGAAGTGGATGCTTAGTGATGAGCCAGGATCCTCACTATTGGAATAGGAGGTAACAGAGGAGAAAGGGGGGTTCTAGAATGATCCATGTAGTAATGGATTAGAATTAAAAAAGAAACATAAGTCTGAATTCATGATTAGTTAGATGGGTTACTACATACACATGTATTTGCTTATTTTGTCAGCAAAGAAGAGGATCTAGAAGCAGCAACACTCCAACAAGTACTCCTAGAGCACAGGCCTTGGTTTGTAACACAGTTCTCCAGTAAACGGAAGCAGGTTTTTCTGGGCATTGTAGCTGATTCTAGGACTGAGGCAGGAACTATACAAGAGAAGCCTAGAACATTTGTATTGTAGCACCAGAAGAAAGGATGCGCTCAGAAAACAACAAAACAAAAGCACACGTTAATGGGAGTGTGTCAAAAGGGCACAGTAGCCAACTGAAAGAGCTCCCAATGGCGGTGCCAGAACAATTTGAACAATAAAATATATAAAGTGGTATTGGCTTATAACCCAAAGTATAAAGCAAATATCCATCAGTGAATACTTAAACAAACAAATAGAGGGACATCTCCATGAAGAATTCCAAATAATTTATGTTATTCCTCCCAAAAGAAGGTGGAACATAATCCCTGCACCTTAAGGTTAAATGTGGGCTGTGATAGAAACTTCCTTCTAAAGAGCGCAGTCAAGAAAGGAGGGGAAAAAGACTCCCTTTCCAGTGAAGAAACTGGAAAATAGAACTTCAGCCAGGTGATGAAGGTCAAAATCCACAGTGATAAGTCATGTTTTATAGTTTGGACCCTTGGATATGATGTGATGAGACTGGAGCTTTACCTCTCTGGCTTTTCTCCAAAAAAACCCATAACCTCAGTCTAATCATGAAAACATTAGACAAATCCCAACTAAGATACAATCCACAATGTACCTGAGTAGTACTCCTCAAAACTATCAAAGTCATTCAAAAACAAGGGATATCTGAGAAACTGCCATAGCCAAAGAGGAGCCCCAAGAGACATGATGACTATATGTACTGGGTAAGATCTTGGAACAACAACAACAAAAGACATTAGGTAAAAACTAAAGAAGAATAAAGTGTGGACTTTAGTGAATAATGTGTCAATACTGGTTTACTAATTGTTGCAAATATACTAAAGTAAGATGTTAGTAATAGGGCAATCTGGCTTTGGGGTAAATGGGAGCTCTGTACTATCTTCATGGCTCTTTTGTAAATCTAAAACTATCCTAAAATAAAAATTTCTTTAAAAAATCTCAGTGCTTAATGAACATGAAAAGATTTCTACATATATTCATTCCCTGACATACTCTAGGATAGGATGCTTTTTATATTTTCTCTTTTGTCCTTGCTTCTGATTACCCTGTAGAATTTATTTTATCTTTTTATTTTATTTTATTTTATTTTATTTTATTTTATTTTATTTTATTTTATTTTATTTTATTTTATTTTATTATTTTTACCCTGTAGAATTTTTACAACTGTATTGAATTTAATTATAGCTTAAATCACATAAACTAAGTTGAAACTATCTTCAAAAGCTTTTCTATAAATCCAAAACTATTCTAAAACAAAATGTTTATCTTAATTCATGGTTGTAGCTTTATATTTTTTTCCAAATTTGAAAACTTGAGCTGGTTGACATTTTAAGCCATTTCCATGATTAAGGTGTCACATGTTTTGGAAGACTATGACAGTACCATGACTATAGCCAGGAAAAGAAAATGTCTTTTCCTTTTCTCTTTTTCTCATGGAGTGGAGTTGTGGAATTTGTGGCTAAAAAAAGAAAATACATTCTTAGAAAGTCTCAAAGTACAAAAGCTGGCAAAACCCCAGAGGTGTAAGATTCACTTTCTGTGGCCATTTCTTGGAAGTTGGCTTTTTAGGTCACTGGCCTTCAATATTGTCTCACTTTCTGTCTCTAAACGTGTATTGTCTTTATTTTACCTCACATTTAACAGTGTAATAAAACTTAGCAGATCCGTCAGAATATTCTAGGTTTTGTGTTCCAGGCTTTTACTTAAGTTGTTCCTTCAGTCTGAAGCCTCTTCTTTCCTTTCCTCAGTTTTCATCTTTGGCAGAAAGTCTTTCCTGAGTCCTAAGGTTATAAATTTTTCTGCTGTCTTGGTAGTTTCCATATAATCAACATCCATTAAGTAAGCAAATATTTATTGAGCTTCGACGAGTATCAGATACTCAATATGCTGGATTCATGGTTTCCTAGCTAGAACTGTCAGCTCCTGGAAGTAGGAGAACATGTCCTCTTAATCTTAGCCCTCAGGACTTGGCAAAGTTCTTGGTATATAGTATGTGTTCTGGGGTGGGGGGGGGGAGGAAATTGCAGTTCTAAATGCAAATCAGTTCTCTTGGAATGCAAGATTTTCAAAAGTGAAACTTTTTCAGGGATTTACTCATTTTTATGACTATATGACACATAATTTTCTCTCAGACTGTGATTTGCCTAAAACCCTTGTTTTCAACAATGTCCCATTTCTGCTCCTGAAAAGCCACGAGATAAATTTGCTTCATATAATAGCAAAATAAAATGGTTGCCCAAACCTTTCACATATTGAGAATTAATCTGGAATTTCTCCCATCGTTTTTTTGGATTGCTTGAGAAAAAAATGGAAATTCTTCCTCCCCTTTATTAAATAGGTTGGATTTTCTGTTCCTTAAAATTAGTTTATAACAAATGTCACTCTGCATTTGATTGTTTGAAGCACTTCTATTATATGTGTGTAAGTGTGTGTGTGTATGTATTTATTCCTATACACTCTCAGTGGAGTTTAAACAGAATTATAAATAAAATAAAAATGTATTTAAATTATTCTTTTCTTAATATTTCCTATTTAATTTCACAGATATGTGTGTATGAGAGAGAGAGAGAGAGTGAGAAATGATTAGACAGGTGAGAATATTTCATTCATTTGAATTCTCCCAAATTCAGAAGTTTGTTTTAGGGATGCATGCAAATTTAAAACCAATTCTTGATATTGTGTCATCTGGCTCTGCAAAAGTTTACTTCCTTTACTTCCGCAGTCTAGACAGTGCTCATATCCTAGACATGTAAATTATATCACTTTTTTCTTTTTCAGTCGTCATTATATCTTCTAAAGTGATACCATTGAGCTTGAGGAAGTAAAAAAAAAAAAAGGTAATATAAACATATTGAATGAATAGTATTAAAATTGTTACTGTTACTCTTCCTCCCAAATCCCTAGCAATTCTAGGCCATTGTGGTTAAAAGAAAAAAAAATAAAGAAGTATCAAGTGAAGCATCTCCAGAATACCCCAAAATATACTTTATAACTTGGAAAAAAACAAAAATCTATTAAACTCATTAGTAATAACCATGGTAACATGTATAGAAAACTAGCTATGTACTAAGTAGTATAGATAGATTTGCTCCTTAAATTTTCCCAACAAACCTATGAAGTAGGTATACCCATTATCTTCATAATATCAGAGAGAACACTGAAGCAAAGAGAATTTGTCAATTCAAACAGCTAAAATTATGAAGGCAAAATTCCACCTTGGAAGTGTGACCCACTGGACACCATACTTCAAGAGATAAAAGAATCCTGTTATATGTTATGTAATTTTAAGATAAGTGTGACCCAATGTTTGATATATCATTAAGTAATCTACTTAATGTGCTTATGTATTTGTGGGTTGTATTGTGCTTATGCATTTGTGGGTTCTCACATAAATGTTTAGTAATATTTGAAAATAGAGATTAAGTTCGGTTATTTAATTCAAGCATGTGTTTACATATGTTTCGCAGTTATCTTTGTTCATTTACTTAAAATGATGAAATATTTATATGTATATATAAATGTTTATATATATAAAATGGTCAGACATACAACATAATATCTAAACATAACAGACAGAATTTCAGTTGTAATTTATCACTCAGTAGTTCCCATCAATTTAGGTCTTCATTCTGATTTGTTTTCCTATTAATGACAACATAACTTTCAAGTCACTGAGGTCCAACCAAACTTTAGAATTATCTTGGACTTCATTCTTTCTTTGCCACCAAATCAAACCAATCACAGAATCTTATTAATTCTATATTCTGAATTATACATATATATATATATATATATCCCCTTTCCTACTGCCACTGCTAAATTTTAGGTCCTTATACATCCAACTCATTTCAACTTTCCCTCTCAGCTTCACCTTCCCTTACTTTGTATGCATACCTTACACTTCAGCTAAATATCTCAATTCCTAAATATTGCCCTTATTTTTCAATATCCTAGCTTTGTTCATGCCAAAACATCTTGTAATATCTTTTACCATTCTTTGCTCAGTCCTTCAAGATTTTGCTTAAATTACATTTTATAAAAACACAAAAATGAAACTTTGCTTAAAAAAAGGGCTATAATTAGCCATTCTTAATCTGCTGTTAATCCCTCAGCTGGATAAACTTCCCTGTAAATAGTCCCTATAGGAATCATTTTCTCATTTCGTGAGTTCTCTTCTCTTTCCTGACTATTCTACTTAATAGGCAAATACTTGTCACTTCCTTACACATTCTATGTTTGATAATATTTATCCTTTCTCCTCTCACTAGAATCTACAATAGATCCATGAGCGCAAAACCTTTTTCTTTTTACTGCTGAAGCCCCAGTGCTCCTAAACCGTACCTGGCACAGAGAAGCACACAAAATGTGTGTTCAGTAAATCAGTGCCCAGTTAGAAATAGTCTCCTTTTTTATTACCTCCTTACAGTACTTCATATATCCTAGCTGTTTTAATGTTATTTTTGCCATTTTGTTATTTTGATATTTTTGTTACTCTTTTTTATACTAGGTTAGAAGAGAAGATTTTCATCATTTATTCTGTACCTGTCACAGTGCATTACATGTAGCAGGCATGCTCTGGGAATTTTATCCCAAACAAATATTTGTAAGGAATATTACAAGATTGTACAGTATTAGAGATTTACTGATTTATCCACTTATTTTCTCCATTAATCTTAAACAAACAAACAAACAGAGCAAGTTAACATAGAGCTACTCTCATGTAGTGGTAGTGATTAATAAATAGATGTGTGATTTCAGTTTCATAAAGTCCAACTTTCCTATATGATCCTGTAGAAGTGCATGGAAGAGTGGATGAGGGCTTTATTTTTAAAAACTCTTGTAAAAATACCATAGCTTCCTTTCTTGAATTTTCTGCATTGTCTTTAAAATGTTATAGGTCAATCATTCCCCAAATACTTTTAAATGTATTTCTGTTTGGAATAATTCCAATATTTGATTGGAAGTAGCATATTATAGGATCTTTAAAACCAAGATACATTACTAAGTAATACAAAAATAAGATTTTAACTTCTATTTACCTCATTATAAAACTGTATCGAGGGGTGCCTGGATGACTCAATCGGTTAAGTGTCCATCTCTTGATTTTGGTTCAGGTCATGATCTCAGGGACCTGCGATTGAGTCCCATATCAGGCTCTGTGCTCACCAGAGTCAGCTTGAGATTCTCTCTCTCCTCTCCTTCTGCCCCTCCCTGCTGCTGGTGGGTACGCATGCTCTCTCTCTCTCTCTTAAATAAATAAAAATCTAAACAAAACAAAAAACTGTATTGAACTTCATGGAATTTTTTAAAAAAACCCCAAGGCAGAAAGATAAATTAAGCAGTGATACCAATGTTGATATTAACAAGGCTTCTAGAATGTTAATGTTCATATTAATAAGTACTCTAGAAGTACTCTGCCACAGTTTCTGGAGCCAAACATCCGAGTTTGATGCCTTCCTCTATTGTTTACTTTTCTGACTCAGTTTCTTCACATAAAAAAAGGAATATAACAAAAATATTTAACTCAAAGATTTTTTATGACCATAGAATGTGTTTGTATATGTAAAGAACTTACGACAGTGTCTCACATGACAGACCTACGTGTCTGCTAACTTTATCATCAATATTGGGGGAATGTCACAGTTGATAGTGATTTTTCAGAAGTCCAAGTGTCTAAATATCAGCCAGCAGAATGATAAACTCCTTTTAGCACTTCCAGAGCAGATTCATCACTCATAAGAAGACAGATTCACAAAAAAATGAGCTCATGAGATTGATGTGTAAGTTCAGAATTCTAATTTATCCACATGAAATAAGAATGCTAACTATACTAGAGAAGCAGATAAATTATCCAACCTTGTCTCCATGTGGATGGCACAGAGGAAGCCAAATTATGATCAAAATGGCTTAGTGGGAATGTGAATTAAAGAAGGAATCAGTTGTTTGATTTTGATGTTAAGTGGAATTATACTAAAGAATAAGCCTGACAGGCAGAATTCTTGGAACTAAACATCCTTTCCCTAGGAGAATTTCATATTTACCCCCGTGCTATGCTTCTTGGGCTAAACAAACTCCCTTCTAGATGACACAGCTTTTAGTAAGTCAATCATAATATATTCCTAAAAGCTTAGAAATACTTTTTGTCACTTTATGGAGATTTTCAGTATTTCAGGGTAGCTATACATCTTAAGAGAGAAATCTTATTTCACTCTAAGTTCTTATGCAGGTAAAAGTATTGCTGTAGCCCAGAATACTAACACCATTTATTATGGATAATGTGATGAAAAGCATTATTGCTAAAAACATACAATAGAAGGAAGTATTGGTATATGCTTAGGAATATTGTGTTAGAGAAAACAACCTCTCATTAGCTTTTATTTTATTCTAACAAATTTTGACATGTCTCAAAGTAGCTCACTGATGCAGTAGAATTAACAGAAGACAAATATTTGTTTCATTAAAAAAATTAAAAAAATAAACCTCATGCAGTAATTACGCCTAAGATTTTTTAACATTAAACTAAACTCAACATGAAAAGTGCTTTTTTATTTATTTTTTAAAGATTTTATTTATTTATTCATTTGAGAGAGCGAGAATGAGAAAGAGAGAGAGAGCACATGAGAGGGGGGAGGGTCAGAGGGAGAAGCAGACTCCCCGCTGAGCAGGGAGCCCGATGCGGGACTCGATCCCGGGACTCCAGGATCATGACCTGAGCCTAAGGCAGTCGCTTAACCAACTGAGCCACCCAGGCGCCCCGGAAAGTGCTTTTTTAATATTTATGGTTCAACTTGCCTACTCTGTTTGAATTATGTAGATTGAATAAGTTTGAATACACTCATGCATGCACATGCACACATACACATATGCACACATTTCTGCACATCTTGAACCATATTCTAATGTAAAGCAGGTGGCCAAGCATATTTACTCAAAGGAGGCTAAATGGACTCTTAAAAATAAAACAAACCAAGTTTTGCCAAAAAAAATCTTATAAAGAATAAAAAAACCCTCCAGAGATCTGCTCTAAAACATTGTACCTGTGATCAACAATAGCATATAGTACACTTAAATTTTTTTTAAGAAGTAGATCTCATAGTGTTTTTTTTATTATGTTAATCACCATACATTACATCGTTCGTTTTTGATGTAGTGTTCCATGATTCACTGTTTGCGTATAACACCCAGTGCTCCATTCAATACGTGCCCTCTTTAATACCCATCACCAGGCTAATCCATCCCCCCACCCCCCTCCCCTCTAGAACCCTCAGTTTGTTTTTCAGAGTCCATAGTCTCTCATGGTTTGTCTCCCCTTCCAATTTCCCCCCCTCATTTCTCCCTTCCTACTATCTTCTTTTTTTTTTTTAACATATAATGTATTGTTTCCGAGGTATAGGTCTGTGATTCAACAGTCTTACACAATTCACAGCGCTCACCATAGCACATACCCTCCCCAAAGTCTATCACCCAGCCACCCCATCCCTCCCACCCCCCACCACTCCAGCAACCCTCAGTTTGTTTCCCGAGATTAAGGATTCCTCATATCACTGAGGTCATATGATACATGTCTCTCTCTGATTGACTTACTTCGCTCAGCATAATACCCTCCAGTTCCATCCACATTGTTAAAAATGGCAAAATTTCATTCCTTTTGATGGCTGCATAACATTCCATTGTGTGTGTGTGTGTGTGTGTGTGTGTGTGTGTGTGTGTGTGTATATATATATATATATACCACAGCTTCTTTATCCATTCATCTGTCAATGGACATCTTGGCTCTTTCCATAGTTTGGCTATTGTGGACATTGCTGCTATAAACATCGGGCTGCACATAACCCTTTGGATCACTACATTTGTATCTTTGGGGTAAATACCCAGTAGTGCAATTGCTGGGTCATAGGGTAGCTCTATTTTCAACTTTTTGAGGAACCTCCATACTGTTTTCCAGAGTGGCTGCACCAGCTTGCATTCCCACCAACAGTGTAGGAGGGTTCCCCTTTCTCCGCATCCCCACCAACATCTGTCGTTTCCTGTCTTGTAAGTTTAGCCATTCTGACTGGTGTTAGGTGGTATTTCATTGAGGTTTTGATTTGGATTTCCCTGATGCTGAGTGATGTTGAGCACTTTTTCATGTGTCTGTTGGCCATTTGGATGTCTTCTTTGGACAAATGTCTGTTCCTGTCTTCTGCCCATTTTTTGATTTGATTATTTGTTCTTTGGATGTTGAGTTTGATAGGTTCTTTATAGATTTTGGATACTAGCCCTTTATCTGATATGTCTTTTGCAAATATTTTCTCCTATTCTGTCGGCTGTCTTTTGGTTTTGTGGACTGTTTCTTTTGCTGTGCAAACGCTTTTTATCCTGATGAAGTCCCAAGAGTTCATTTTTGCCCTTGCTTCCCTTGCCTTTGGCGATGTTTCTAGGAAGAAGTTGCTGCGGCTGAGGTCGAAGAGGTTGCTGCCTGTGTTCTCCTGTAGGATTCTGATGGATTCCTGTCTCACGTTTAGGTCTTTCAACCAATTGGAGTCTATTTTTGTGTGTGGTGTAAGAAAATGGTCCAGTTTCATTCTTCTGCATGTGGCTGTCCAATTTTCCCAACACCATTTGTTGAAGAGACTGTCTTTTATCCATTGGACATTCTTTCCTGCTTTGTCGAAGATGAGTTGACCATAGAGTTGAGGGTCCATTTCTGGGCTCTCTATTCTGTTCCATTGATCTCTGTGTCTGTTTTTGTGCCAGTACCATACTGTCTTGATGATGACAGCTTTGTAATAGAGCTTGATGTCCGGAATTGTGATGCCACCAGCTTTGCTTTGCTTTTTCAACATTCTTCTGGCTATTCAGTCTTTTCTGGTTCCATACAAATTTTAAGATTATTTGTTCCATTTCTTTGAAAAAAGTGGATGGTATTTTGATAGGTATTGCATTAAATGTGTAGATTGCTCTAGGTAGCATTGACATCTTCCCAATATTTGTTCTTCCAATCCATGAGCATGGAACATTTTTCCATTTCTTGTGTCTTCCTCAGTTCCTTTCATGAGTATTTTATAGTTTTCTGAATACAGATTCTTTCCCTCTTTGGTTAGATTTATTCCTAGGTATCTTATGGTTTTGGGTGTAATTGTAAATGGGATCGACTCCTTAATTTCTCTTTCTACTGTCTTGTTGTTGGTGTATAGGAATGCCACCTATTTCTGTGCATTGATTTTATATCCTGCCACTTTACTGAATTCCTGTATGAGTTCTAGCAGTTTTGGGGTGGAGTCTTTTGGGTTTTCCACATAAAGTATCATATCATCTGCAAACAGTGAGATTTTGACTTCTTCTTTGCTGATTCGGATGCCTTTTATTTCTTTTTGCTGTCTCATGGCTGTGGCTAGGACTTCTAGTACTATGTTGAATAGTAGTGGTGATAATGGACATCCCTGCTGTGTTCCTGACCTTAAGGGGAAAGCTCTCAGTTTTTCCCCATTGAGAATGATATTTGCTGTTGGTTTTTCCTAGATGGCTTTTATGATATTGAGGTATGTAACCTCTATCCCTATACTCTGAAGAGTTTTGATCAAGAAAGGATGCTGTACTTTGTCAAATGCTTTTTCTGCATCTATTGAGAGGATCATATGGTTCTTGTTCTTTCTTTAATAATGTATTGTATCACATTGATTGATTTGTGGATGTTGAACCAACCTTGCAGCCCAGGGATAAATCCCACTTGGTCGTGGTCAATAATCCTTTTAATGTACTGTTGGATCCTATTGGCTAGTGTTTTGGTGAGAGTTTTTGCATCCATGTTCATCAAGGCTATTGGTCTGTAATTCTCCTTTTTGGTGGGGTCTTTGGTTTTGGGATCAAGGTAATGCTGGTCTCAGAAAATGAGTTTGGAAGTTTTCCTTCCATTTCTATTTCTTGGAACTGTTTCAGAAGAATAGGTATTACTTCTTCTTTAAATGTTTGGTAGAATTCCCCTGGGAAGCCATCTGGCCCTGGGCTCTTGTTTGTTGGGAGATTTTTGATAACTGCTTCAATTTCCTTCGTGGTTATAGGTCTGTTCAGGTTTTCTATTTCTTCCTGGTTCAGTTTTGGTAGTTTATACATCTCTAAGAATGCATCCATTTCTTCCAGATTATCTAATTTGCTGGCATATAATTGCTCATAATATGTTCTTATAATTGTTTGTATTTCTTTGGTGTTGGTTGTGATCTCTCCTCCTTCATTCATGATTTTATTTATTTGAGTCCTTTCTCTTTTCTTTTTGATAAATCTGGCCAGGGGTTTATCAATCTTGTTAATTCTTTCAAAGAACCAGCTCCTAGTTTCATTGATCTGTTCTACTGTTCTTTTGGTTTCTGTTTCATTGATTTCTTGTTTTTTTTAAGATTTATTTATTTATTTTGAGAGAGTGAGAATGAGAGAGAGAGAGAGAGAGTACATGAGAGGGGGGAGGGTTAGAGGGAGAAGCAGGCTCCTCGCTGAGCGGGGAGCCCAATGCGGGACTTGATCCTGGGACCCCAGGATCATGACCTGAGCCAAAGGCAGTCGCTTAACCGACTGAGCCACCCAGGCGCCCCTATTTCATTGATTTCTGCTCTGATCTTTATTATTTCTCTTCTCCTGATGGGTTTAGGCTTTATTTACTGTTCTTTCTCCAGCTCCTTTAGGTGTAGGGTTAGGTTGTGTATTTGAGACCTTTCTTGTTTCTTGAGAAAGGCTAGTGTTGCTATATACTTTCCTCTTAGGACCGCCTTTGCTGTATCCCAAAGATTTTGAACAGTTGTGTTTTCTTTTTCATTTGTCCGTGATTTTTTTTAAATTCTTCTTTAATTTCCTGGTTGACCCATTCATTCTTTAGTAGGATGCTCTTTAGCTTCCATGTATTTGAGTTCTTTCAGACTTTCCTCTTGTGATTGAGTTCTAATTTCAAAGCATTGTGGTCTGAAAATATGCAGAGAATGATCCCAATCTTTTGGTACTGGCTGAGACCTGATTTGTGACCTAGGATGTGATCTATTTTGGAGAATATTCCATGGGCACTAGAGAAGAATGTGTATTCTGTTGCTTTGGGATGGAATGTCCTGAATATATCTGTGAAGTCCATTTGGTCCAGTGTGTCATTTAAAGTCTTTATTCCCTTGTTGATCTTTTGCTTAGATGATCTGTCCAATTCAGTGAGGGGGTGTTAAAGTCCCCCACTATTATTGTATTGTTGTCAATGTGTTTCTTTGCTTTTGTTATTAATTGGCTTATATAATTGGCTGCTCCCATGTTAGGGGCATAAATATTTATAATTGTTAGATCTTCCCTTTAAGTATGATGTAGTGTCCTTCCTCATCTCTTATTATAGTCTTTGGTTTAAAATCTAATTTGTCTGATATAAGGATTGCCACCCCAGCTTTCTTTTGGTGTCCATTAGCATGGTAAATGGTTTTCCATCCCCTCACTTTCAATCTGGAGGTGTCTTTGGGTCTAAAATGAGTCTCTTGCAGACAGCATATCGATGGGTCTTTTTTTTTTTTATCCAATCTGATAGCCTGTGTCTTTTGATTGGGGCATTTAGCCCATTTACATTCAGGGTAACTATTGAAAGATATGAATTTAGTGCCATTGTATTGCCTGTAAGGTGGCTGTTATTGTATATTGTCTCTGTTCCTTTCTGGTCTATGTTACTTTTAGGCTCTCTCTTTGTTTAGAGTACCTCTTTCAATATTTCTTGTAGGGCTGGTTTTTTGTTTGTAAATTCCTTTAGTTTTTGTTTGTCCTGGAAGCTTTTTATCTCTCCTTCTATTTTCAATGACAGCCTAGCTGGATATAGTATTCTTGGCTGCATATTTTTCTCATTTAGTGCTCTGAATATATCATGCCAGTCCTTTCTGGCCTGCCAGGTCTCTGTGGATAAGTCTGTTGCCAACCTAATGTTTCTACCATTGTAGGTACAGATCCCTTGTCCTGAGCTGCTTTCAGGATTTTCTCTTTGTCTCTGAGACTCGTAAGTTTTACTATTAGATTTTGAGGTGTTGATTTATTTTTATTGATTTTTAGGGGTGTTCTCTGTGCCTCCTGGATTTTGATGCCTGTTTCCTTCCCCAAATTAGGGAAGTTCTCTGCTATAATTTGCTCCAATATACCTTCTGCCCTTCTCTCTCTTTCTTCTTCTTCTGGGATCCCAATTATTCTAATATTGTTTCATCTTATGGTATCTCTTATCTCTCGAATTCTGCCCTCGTGATCCAGTAGTTGTTTATCTCTCTTTTTCTCAGCTTCTTTATTTTCCACCATTTGGTCTTCTATATCACTTTCTCTCTTCTGCCTCATTTATTCTAGCAGTTAGAGCCTCCCTTTTTGATTCACCTCATTAATATCCTTTTTGATTTTGACTTGGTTAGATTTTAGTTCTTTTATTTCTCTAGAAAGGGTTTCTCTAATATCTTCCATGCTTTTCTCAAGCCAAGCTAGTATCTTTATAATCGTCATTCTGAACTCTAGTTCTGACATTTTACTAAAGTCCATATTGATTAGGTGCCTGGCAGTCAGTATTGCCTCTTGTTCTTTTTTTTTTTTTTTGAGGTGATATTTTTCCTTCTTGTCATTTTGTCCAGAGGAGAATAGATGAATGAGAGAACAAAATGCTAACAGGGTAACAATGACCCCAGAAAAATATATGCTAAACAAATCAGAAGAGACCTTCCAGAAAGTGGTCCCTTTTCTGTTCAGAGAGTTACTGCTATTCTTTTCTTCGATTTCCTGTTGAGTTCATAGGTATTCAGAATGGTTTGATCCCTATCTAGCTGAATTCCTGGGACCAGACGAAATATAGGTCTACTACTCCTCCACTGTCTTGCTCCTCCCCGACATAGTAAGTGTTTTTACCATAATAAATTAAAATTTAAAAAAATAGGCCACATAATAAAAATAAACTTTTTTTGTGCTGTAACCTCACAGTGTACTTAGATTTAGATTTGGATATTTGTGAAGAAAACATTCAACTTACTCTGAATAGAATGGTTCACCTTAGTATTAAATGCCCACTGTGAAAAATGCAAATGTTTCTTCTGTATGAGCTGCAAATGTGCCAAAACACCGCAAGTAAAATATTTAGTGCTAAATTTAAGATGGAAATATGTCTTCCTTATTGAGCTATAACTTCACTCAGAAAAATTTCTGGGAAGAAAAGATTTATTTTAATATTTCAACATTTAACTGGTGGCTGTTCACGATTAAAGATCTTGCTTTACTAAGGCATCATTTTCCAAAAGAAAAAGAGGAAAGAAATAGGTAAGATTATTTGTGGGAAGTGAGACATGATGCCTACTATTTTAAACTACATAAATGTGTATTATCACCTTATTTTACACTGGAGAAATGCTATGCTTTTTTAATTTAATTTTACCACTATAGATGTCAGTAATTCATTTGGAATCATCTGAGTAGAAATATAATTTCTCATAATGTGTGTGAAAGGCAAAGGGATACCGTACACAAATTGTAATAGAGACTACTTAAGATAATCCTTTTAAAAATTTTAAGATAGCTAATATTTTGTGTGCTATAAGCTGACATAAATCATAATTTAAAACAGTTGTCCTGTCAGCAATATTTCCTGGCTCTATCCTTGGGACAGGACATTTTCTCCCTGGGAGAGGATCTTAACTCTTTTCCAATGCTATGCTTCCTGGATTAAGCAAAATCCCTTCTGCTTGGCACATGAAATTACATTGTAGACAAGTTGAGCTAATATTAATATTTAATAACTTACATTTGTAAAGCACTTTAGTTTTTTAAACTGGTTTCTTATATAATAGTTGACTAATTGTTCTAGCAATCCTATGACACAAAATCGGTATTATAATCCTTGTGTTTAAGGTGAAGTTGTTGAAGCTCAAGGAGATTGTTTCATATGACACAAATAATTTGTTGTAGATATAAGTGATTGACCTCAAATTTATTCATTGACTACTTAGTATATGTCAGGCCCTATGATCTGCAAAAACAAATTCATGGTGCTTATTTATATAGTTCTTACTAAAACCAGACAATAAGTGCTTTACAAATATAATTCATTTAATTAATTTACAGGTGAGAAAATGAGGCAGAGAGAGGCTTAGTTGTCCAGGATCACCAATGTATTGATAGGTAGAGCCAGGATAAGAACCATGTGTCCTTAATTGCAATACTATGTTTCTTGTCTGTAAAACAGGAGCCTGAAAGCTATTACTCAAACTGCTTTAAAAATCTCAAAATAGGATACAAATGAAATCTAAATTAAGCTTGCTACAAAACAATTGTACATTGTAAGTGAGAAAGGGGTTTGGGAAAGTGAAGAAAAAAACTTTTTAAAAAAATTTTAAAAATTAAAATGAGGATAATTAAAAAACAGTATGATTAAAAATAGTCTAGATAGAAGCAGTATTCAAAAGCATCATGATGGAATTAAAATACTACATATTAATGTTATCATAAAGAGACATATTCAAGGGACTCGGTGAATTCATTGGCCTATTCATTTCTTTAAAAACAAAAACAGTTTCATGATTTTGTTTTAATTAAATCTTTTGTATTGGAATGAAATGGGATACATATTTGTTCTCAAAGCATTTATGTGAGTTTTCTGACATTTCTCTTCCTTATAGTCCTCAAAGAGGCTGTGCTATTCATGAAAGAATATGAGCTCATACAAACGTGATCAAGACCTTGGTATTACAAAAGAGTGTGTTCAACTTAGAAGCACTTGGGAAAGGAAGCAGTTACAAGATTAAAAACAAACAAACAAAAAAACCCAAGGGTAGTTGAGCATTAAATATGTTTATAGTTTCATGTAGACAGTTTGTCAGATTCACATGGGCACCGACCAAAATTAATTCAATTTACAACAGGATTAAGTTCTAGAGCTGCTGTGGATGTATAGCTGAATGCTTATGACCTCCGATCCTATATACAGTTACTTTTAATCACCTTGGAGAGCTTACATTCACCTTAAAAATAACAGCACTCTAAGTAAACTTGAAGAGTTTGAAAAATATGTGGTAGAAAACCTTGGAGAAAAAGAGGTCAATAATTATCCAACAGCCTAACACACTATTCTCTCTATTAATCACCATCCCCGTCCCCCGAGTATACACATATACCCCCCTGCATGAGCTGGGGAAAGAAAAATAGAGTTCTTCCTACCTTGCTGGAATTAATCATACAAGTAATAACTACTAATTGTATAGGTTTTGTGATAGATTTTACACTAATCCTCTCAAACATTCCATAAGGGGATAATTGCTAGTATCTCACTGTATAGATGAAGCAACCAAGCCTTGGAGTGATGAGTTTGCTGAGATAAGACTCCACTGTTTGATTTCAAACATGTGCTCTAAACTATTAAACTATGGAAATGGGTCCCTTGTTAAAAACCAGTGTTCAAAACTGTTGTCATTCATGGTCCTACTTCATGGTTCATGCTTTGAGTCATTTTATGGCTTTGTCCAAAAGACTCTCAAGTGACACCTTGTCAACTTTTGCTAAATGTTAGACCCAGTTACCTGGGAAGTTTTAAAAAATCCCCATGCTTATATCTACATCCTGTACCAGTTAAATTCACAATCACTGGAAATGGCACTCAGGCATACATATCTGTATTTTGTAATTGTCTGGGTGATTCAAAATATAGACAGACTTGAGAACTGGGTATTCTGGATAACTCGCTCCCTACCTTTAGTGCTTACATAGTCTTTACCTCACACCAACATCCAGTCTCTACCCAAACACTTCTGTTAATAGCTTTGACTGTCAATGAAATTCTTAGGTTAATTCAAAATTCTTCCATCTTTTGGTGCTAGTCCTGCCTCATTGGGATAATACAATTTTTTATCTGTTTATAGTCCCCTGAATTTTCTCTTCTCCAAGATAACCTTTTTACTTCTTTTAATTACTTGTCTTATGACATGATTTCTAATCTTCTGATTTATTCTCTAGGATAAACTAGTTGTCAGTATGACATCTGGGAAAGAACTTGGATTCCGGAGTCACAATACCTTTAGTTTACATTCCATATCTGCTACTAATTAATCTTGTAAACTTGAACAAGTTACTGAATTTTCTCAGTTTCCCTTCTGCCACAAATGATACCACTTCATATAACTTTATGAATATAAAATGAATTATATAGGGTAGGAGTAAAACTATCAGAAGTTCTGAGCACTGAAAATCGTAGTGTCTTATCATGGCCCACTTCACTCCCCACATAGTAATGTATGGTGATTAACATAACATAATAATAAAAAAAATTAAGGGGGGGAAAAAAACCTTTTCTTTCTAAAATTAAATCTCATTGCAACCCCTCCCCCAAAAAAAAGAAAGAAAAGAAAAGAAAAGAACATTAACTCAGAGCACAGGAGCAAAGAACCCAATTCAATTCAAGTTTGTTTTTTTTTTCTCCATTGGTGGCTATGTAAATTTTTTTAAATTATTAAACAGGAGGTCATTTCTTTCTACTTTTATTTTACTGCTGTTCCACAGATATGCATAGCCAGTCTTGACTCTATAGTGCTAAAGTGCTTGAAGATGGCCCTGCTTAGTAGATTTGAGTGGAGGGCAGACATGTATGACTTTAAGTTCTACAAGTCTACAAACTCCCCTTTCCTGATTTGTAAAATGAAGATAATATTTGCCTGAGAAAATTATTGTGAATATCTCAGAGGATTAAAATCAGTGATGTATAAGAAGTGCTTATAAGTGATCAAAACCGGTAAATATAATATGGTGGGTAAGAGCTTCGGCTCTGATGCAGAGCTATGTAGGTTCAAATCTGAGCTTAGAGTTTGCTGGCTCTAAAAACCTGGGAAAATTATGTAATATCTGGGTCTCAGTTTCCTTCTTGGAAAATAGGGATAAAAATATCACCTAGTAAGGTTTTGTAAGTTTTTAAATAATTAATTCTCTCAATGTGTTCAATACAAAAGAAGGACTCAATTTGTATTAACTATTATTATTAAAATAATACTTTGTATTAGACATGGACATTTCTGGCACTTGGTAGGCATTGAAGGTAGAGTGATATAATTTTCTTTTCTTTTTAAGTGAGATACCCATACTTGAACACATTACTGAAATATAGAACAATATCTGCATGTTGTAGGTACTCAATGAATATATGCTGAAGAATGAACAAGTGAAGGTGGTCTGACCACAAAGTATAAAAGGGATTTTAACTTTTATAACTTTCTTCACTGTAAGTATAGACTGATTAGTTCTGATTAGTGTAACCTAAAAATAGATTATTTCATTCTCTCCAAATGACCTAAATTCCAATTAAATTTAAATTTTTGTTTTAAATTATAAACCTCTTTACTTATCTTTTATGATTTTCTAGTCATATTTATGGTGTTCCTAATATGCCTAAATAGGACTAAACTGTAATAGAAAACTTTAAAAACATTTCTAATCTAACTCACCATGATGTAACAGTATGATATTACATTTCAATCCCTGTGACTCAAGCTTGAGCCACTTTTTACCTGAAAAAACAAATGGAGACACTTAATTTCTCATTTTAGCTCAGCTTAGTATGGCCTGAATCTCTTTACCTTCAAAGTCATCCTCTCTAGCAGCTATTAACACCTATACCTTTTCCAAGTCATTTAAGCACTCTGGGCCTTAGCATTATTATCTGTTAAGTGGGAATAATGTAGGGACACCTGGGTGGGTCAGTCAGTTAAGTGTCTGCCTTTGGCTCAGCTCATGATCTCAGGGTCCTGGGATTGAGCCCCTCATCGGGTTCCCTGCTCATTGAGGAGTCTGCTTCTCCTTCTCCCTCTGCCTCTTCCCACCCCAAACACTAATTCTCTCTCTCTCTCAAAAAAATAAATAAAATCTTTTTTAAAAATGGGAATAATGTTACTTAGCTTGTAAAGATTTTTTAAGAAACAAATGAAGTGGCATATGTGAAAATATCCCGAAATATACAATAAAATACGTATATGACAGCTACATGTATGTGTTTGTGTGTAGGTGTATATATATATATATGTATGTATGTATATATATGTATGTATATATGTATATATGTATATATATGAAGAGAGAGGGACAAAATTAAATTTGCTGCTTGTTTAAGCACATCCTGGACAAAAGGCAATCAAAGTAGCTGTGCCTAAAGTTCAGAGACTTGCCTCAATAATTTGCACATTCTGACAGTGCCTATTTTAGAATGCTTATTTTGCTGGAAATAAAACTGGTATGAGAATAAATTGCTTGCATTTTCTCCTTGCAACAGGTCAGAAGAGGTTAATTTTAATTATGATATTCTGCACTTACATTTTTACAGTCTATTGCCAAATTTTAAAATTCAAGTTTATACATTTTATCTGCCTAAGATCTAAAATTATTGCTTTTCCTAAATATATATCACTTGAAAGATATATTACAAAATAAGCACCCGGACTGCAAATTATTTCAGAGGACGCAGAGCCTGTGAAATAACTGACCGACATTGTCCTAGCTGTTATCCTAGTGCACATCTCTGACAGAGTCCCTTAGCTACCTAACTTTGCTTCTACTTTTCTACTTTATAAGCCAAGATGTCATTTGATATATGTCAAAATGGTGCTAAATATTAGGCATTAGGTTTGAAAACTAATGTCTCTAAGAAGAGAATAGAAAACTTGGAATAGTTTAGTCTGAAAAGCAAAGTTTGGTAGAAAAATAATGATAATGATCATCAAAATTAGAAAACCTTTTTAAAATAAATAAATACTGGAAAAATTCTCCTGATTCCATTCTATGAGTTTCTCAAAATAAAAGCTACCTTTTTTGTTACCTTAATATATATAAAATAGAGCATGATGATATATTTTTAAAAAGTCTGTGCTCTTTGTCAAAATAGAAGGACCACTGTATCCAACGTGATCCATTTCACAAGAATATTGGTTATTTCCAATATAGACTATGTTTTTACTTTTAAAAATGTGGACAAATGAAGGAAACAGGGAAATAATTATACTACCATGTACCAAAACCAAATTATGCTTCCTGCTGACTTTTAACAAACCACCAGGATGAAAAACTAATGATGGGTGAGCAAGAGAGTGTCTGGTAATTTTCCTAAAGCACATTTATATTGCATTTTAGAATGTCCTCCTCAGGAGAACACAAATTATTTTTTATTAACAAAGAACTGTAAGGAAAAAGTGCTGCTCTCTTTGTGCCTTTTTTTTTTTTGAGAGTTTAAATGTTTCCTACAGTTTTATTATTTTAATACATAATAGAAAGTTACTTGCACAATAAGTGAGTTGTGATTGTAGTTAACATTATGTAGTTTGTAATCTTTCTAGTTTCTAATATTTTAAGGCTAGAAAATTTTCTCAACAGTAAATGGCTTTGTCTTACTGTTTATCTAAAATCATTCTAAATTAGCTTATCCTTTAATAAATACAACATTTTCTGAAAAGAATTATCCCACTGTTCTCTCATGCTTAAAGTTTTTCTTTATTTTTTGTTTTAAAAAGCATAGTCCTCAATATTTTCTCTATGAAACACTCTCACTGCAATTGAGAGACCTATATTTTATAAAACATTGTACACTTTTATTTTATTTTATTTTTTAAAAATTTTATTTATTTATTTCACAGAGAGAGACAGCGAGAGAGGGAACACAAGCAGGGAGAGTGGGAGAGGGAGAAGCAGGCTCCCTGCGGAGCAGGGAGCCCGATGTGGGGCTCGATCCCAGGACCCCGGGATCATGACCTGAGCCGAAGGCAGACGCTTAACGACTGAGCCATCCAGGCACCCCCATAGTAGACTTTTAAAGTTTTATATTACCATTGTTAGATTTGGAGAGTACTGGAAGTAATTCTTAACTAGTTTAATCACACTGTTCTTAGAGGTGGCTACTGAGAGTAAAAACTCATGAATAGGAGGGTTATTTCCCAATTCATAAAACATTTTACTAAAATATTACAAAAGGAATATAACACTTATGTGAATGCATACATGGCTAATCTGTGTATTTTTAATATTCTTTTTCTACATTTATCATTCTGTTGCTTGGCTAAAAAGACTTAAAATTAGCTTTAAGTGTGTGAACTGATATTTCTGGTTTTCAATCTTACTAAACCATAAGGAAGAACTATCACTTGTAACTTACTGACATTTCCTTAAAGATCTCAGAATTTTCAATAGCCATTGACTTCCAACTTTTAGCTCATGAGAAAACTGTTAGGCTTAACCTGACCTATCAAATACTAAAATCCAATATTGGTCTTTATCTTTGGAATTTTGATTAATCTATACCTCTTTCAATAAATATAAATTATAATCTAGTGAATATTTTATTGAATATGCAAGCAATTGTGTTAAAAATTAGACTATTGAATAAACTGACTTGTATAATCATTAACTATTGTATATTGCTATACACAAAAATCCCATTAATCAACACAAGGATCTGAGGTACCGTGAATTAGGGAAATTTTCCAGATACATGAAGAGTATCATATATGTATCAGAAAATTAATTTTTATAGTACATGCTCTGTCAACTTTCTACTATCTTTAAAAATGGTTAATGAACATCATTCAACTTTCATTTGATCATGCAGATCATGAGGACACCACAACCTACTCACTGAATTAATTCAAATGCCCATTCCCTCTGGAAAGCCTTGATGCTGATGGTGATAGGCATCTTTCACATTGTCCTGCTTGCTACATTTCCTTGAGTTCTTTGCCCCTAAACCTATTAAATTTGGTTGTAATTGTTATCTTAAATATTATTATTATTAGGTGAACTAGTTAAGTATTAGATAAACAGATCAAAGAGGCAAGTGAAAAGAATGAACAAAACTAAGTTGAATGTTTTAGAATGTCTTGAAATCACTGAAAAAATTGGAATAAATGAGTAAATCCATCAAAAAAATCAATACTGAGATTGCTTTGCAAGGAACTTTAAGCTCTAAAATTACTGTAAATTAAGGTGGAATTTGTGGAAGATATACTACTGTGTGTGCAAGAGAGAGGAAGCTGAGTATCATGCAGAAGATCATCTCATGTAAAGGAAAGACCTTGGTCCCACATTAAAATGTGGTTAAATGCATGAACTTCCATGTGTTTTCGGTTAAAATAAAGTATTTTTTTATGATTCTTGGATTTATAGACTTTCCCTGGTTGCTGGTCAACTGGTCCTGATTTTGCAAACGAGAAGGCATTGATTTAGTGTATTTTATTATATGTCGTATCCTAAGGAAGGCTATATACTTTGGTTGTGGAATAGGTTGTGATACAATATTGTCCTTGCTGCTTAGGCACCATTGTACTTTCAGGTCCACATTTTTCTCATGCTTCTAAATATTTTGCATTCTGATTCCAGGTAACTGGAATACTACGGTACCTTCAATAGACAAAGTCGGATATAGTTCATATTTGCCAGTTAAGACATAAACTTTGCAGAATGATCTCCTTCCTCCCTACATCCCACAATCTACTTATTTTTCCATTTTCTCTTTTAGATAAGCCAGTCTGAATGTTATTTGGGAAAGTGATAGGTAGATTTGAAAGACTAGGTGAATGTAAGCTTGTAGCAAACCTGAGGGTTAAGCAAAGGTTTCTGAATTCTGCCACCATTGGTGTAGCACTGAAGGGTTTGTGATAAGTATTTGTATATGTTTTATAATGATTAAATTAATCTCTTATGTCTTTGCTTTTCATTATGTTTTTAGTCTTCTGTCCTTTTTCTGTAAAAAGCATATAGTTCATCATAATGAGTACATCTGTGTCAAACAAGAAAAAAATAAGTTTAAAGAGAGGGCTTATTTCTCTCTCTACAAAAACAATTTCCTAAATAGCCTGTCCTCAGTATTAGCTTATTTTCCCTACTTGTGTAGTGTGAAGAGTACTGACATGTAAAAGGTTTTAATTTCTATTGATAATAAATGAACACACTGCCAAAGAAGAAGACTAAAATAATTAGAGGGACATATGTCAAGTCTTTCAGGCCCCCATATTCACACGCAGGGCATGCTGCTTCTTATTGTTGCAAATGTCAACTTTCTTCTTGGCAAGTGTCTTTTGGGAAATGGTTCACTCCATTTCAATGGCATATAATAAAGGAAAGGGCTTAGGGCAATATTTAAGCAATGAAAGAAACATAGGACATTTATGACTAGCTGGGAGGAACTGATTGCCTTTGGCTGTGCCTTGGGTAATCCCTAGGAAACACAGTAAGTTTGTGATTACTATTATAAGTTAAAATGATTTAAAGCGTGCAGAGGAATTTGTGTTTTCCTTATGGGTGTATTTCATATTCTCGGTGTGCCTTGAAAGTTCATACTTACCTCCTGTGTTTCTTACTGAAGTACTAGCAGGAGATGTATTATTGAAAATTGTGTAAGAATGACTTGCAAGTGGGTCAATTTAAGAAAAGAAAAAAATAATAATTTAAAGCAAAGTTTATGTAAAAAAATGTGTTTTCACATACCTCAATTAAATGTCTCTCATAAAACTAGTCATGTTTTAAAATTAGTGATACCAAAATTTGTATTGCAAATGTTTGTTAAATATATATGGTAAATTTATTACCACGTGTATAACTATGGTAAATAGGGAGGGATAGAGGTAGGTAAAAAGAAGGGATTCAACTTAATTTTCTCAGTGCATTTTCACTGTGGTTATGTCCTGAAATATTTAGATCCAGTAGCACTACTTGGAGGCTGTAAGGATGTGATTCATTATTACCATAGAGGTTTTCGTTCCTGCATTTTTACCAGGTTGTTGAGAAAATAAAGGAAAGTATTTCACAAATCCCTGTAATTTTTTCTTGTACTCATCAAAAAAAGATTATTTCTGTTTTCCCTTTCTGGTAGTTAAAGATCTAACACCTGGGATGCCTGGGTGGCTCAGTCGGTTAAAGCTTCGGACTCTTGATTTTGGCTCAGGTCATGATCTCAGGGTTGTCAGATCAAGCTTGGTGTCCGGCTCTGTGTTGGACATGCAGCCTGCTTAAGATTCTCCCTCTCCCCCTCCTGCTTGTGTGCTCTCTCTCTCTCTCTCTCTCTATATATATATATATATATATATATACCTCCCTCTAAAAAAAAAAAATCTGACACCAAATCCTGCTTACTTTATTGTCTCAATTTTATTGCACTACCTTCAAATTTAAAACATGGCAGAAGAATTATTCTTGAAATGAGGTCTGAAATGCTAATAGTAGATATTCAGCCTGGTTATCACTATTTTTAGTCATCTAAAGGTAACAAACCAGGTACAAAAAGTACAATCTACTTAAAGGCACTTTCATCTTGCAAGCTCTGTGCACTGCCTGGTTTGATTAATGAGTGAGTAACTATCACTTGAGTCATCCAAGGTGGTAGGTAGACCAAGGGCATGCCTTGGGCAGCTCAATGATCCAAGGAGAATTTTAAAATAGATAATATTTTAATATGTTCAATTTGGGTGTTTTAATAAAAATTTAAATATCAAAGCAAGAATCTGAGTAAGCACAAAACTGATAAGGTTGTTTCTTGTAATATTTAGGTCCCTAAAATACATATACCTGAATAGTTCCAAATTTTGAGGAATTGCCAAGTATTTTACAATCTACATATGAACTACTAACCCATCTCTGTTAGTTAGTCCTTGAGGACAGTTCTGAGTGTTATCTATAAACTTGAAACTTTACCCTTACAAGTTTAAAAAGAAATTCCACCAAAAAGCATGAAATAGTGTAAGAATATTGATATTTATCAGAAATATCTTGTCATCATTTAAAATCATATTATTTTGAACTTACAATGGTTATATCAACTAAATCCTACTATTTCCACACACATATATATATGCTGTTATGGGACAAAAGCCAAATTTTCTTTTATTTGTAATTATTCTAGAAGTTGAACATTCTATAAATGTTAAATGTTAAATCTGTTTTCTTGAAAGCTAATTGTTTCTTAAACCATTTCTTTATCAATAAAACTTTAATTATGAGGACCTAAGATAAGGCAATTAAAATCCTAATTTTCTAAAAATTTCATACTTCCTTGGTTTCTAATTATGCAATCTTTATGATTTTATAGTTCTTTAATCTTTAATCTACAGTTCTGAGATCCAAAACAAACAAAAAAGCTAATAAAGTCCCCTGAAAACCCAAAGTTTTTCTATGACTTATTTGGTAAGCAAATCTGACCTGATCTAAATTAACAAGAAGCTATTTATAATTTCTTTAAATCACAGTGGGGTTATCATATTTTTGTTGCAGAAATATTAATGTCTTTGATTACTCTAGCCCTAGATTTAGCTAGAGGTGTTATTTGCAAATCTAAATGATTCTGAATTCTGAAAAACATTTGGCCCAAGGCTTTTGGGTAAAGGGTTATTTAGGAATTCTCTTAGATTCATATTTCCTTTCTATGTCTGGCACTGTTTTGCTTTTTGGTGTGTGTGCCTGGGGCAAGTGAGTAAGTTCTAAATTCTTATTTAGTTATAGTTGAGATATTATTTTAACTTTTTTCTCAGGTAAGAATGGTGTTAGCTCTTTCTCCAACCAGATTGTGTATTCCTCTTTTCTATCTGTGTTCTGGACTATACCTACAATCTGTTTTTTACTAAATGCTTCCAGAGGAGTAGGAAGATATTAAGGAAGTTTGTCATTTTTTTTTTTTTTTGTGCTTTTTAAGGCATTTATTGCCTTTTTTTATGGGTTTCTAGTTTTGGTATTTTTTCCCATTTCAGAATCTTGTGCTTATTTCAATTCTTATTTACAACTAAGATGGTTTATAATGAGAACCACTATACCCACATAATCCAGAGAATAGCCTCTAATGGAAATGGGAAAAAAATATATCATATGGAGATATCATGTGCTTCAGTGAATTTTGTTGCTTCTAATACAGCAGTACATATGAAATAAGCACATGGTGTGCTATAAATATTAGTTAAATAAGTATAATGATACCCATGAACTTTCCTGTCTGTGTAGGAAAAAAACGTATTTCTCTGCTGGATTTAATAAGCTCCTGTAATTAAATTGAATGCTGGCTTATTCTTTACTAAGCCTTGGATGAATAAGTTCAATACTTTGATTTGGACATATTATTATATTTAATTATTATTAATTGTTGCTTCAATTGATAGTCTCAAATTATGGATGGAATTTTAAATCAACTTTTTAGAAAGAAAATGAGTTAGAAAGAAAATTATGTGAATGAACTAGAGAATCTAGTCTTAAGTCATCATGTTTACCTAAATATTTTCTCTTACTGGTTCTATACTGTTTATGCTAAGCAGTTTTCCTAAGCCTAACAATTTTTTTAGCAATGCTTAGTCTTCTTATGGTGATAGCTGATTTATTTACTATCCCAACCCAAGTATTACTTGAAAAAAAATAGTAATATTTATTATCCATTATTCTTAGCTATATATATATAGCACTATTATTAATAGTGTATGACAGACCCCTAAGTTAGAACAACCACTGCTGAATACTTCCCAAATTCTTCCAGTTGACAAAGCTCTGTACAAACAAAGATTGTAATTCAAATTAATTATTTTTTTATTTCTGGCACTGACCTCTGTCACAAAATTACATTATAATATACTCAAGGAGAAGATTTTAAATATTAGATAAACAGATCTCTGTGAAAATCAGTAGTTTCAATATATATGTATATATTGAAATCAGTATATTTTATATATATATATATTATTTTATAAAATCAGGGTCCAATAAAATGAAAACTTTGGAAATGCACTATTTTGGATTTAGCATTTTGTTAAAAATAATAACTTTGTCCATATTTGGTCTTTCTGCTGACATTTGATGGCATTTTTAGTTGTAAAAGATTCTATTGTGGTACATCCACTTTGTTGTTTTTTGTTTGTTTTTGAGGTACATCTACTTTGGAAGGCAGTTTGGTACTTTCTTACGAAATTAAACATATGTTTACTTTTCAATCCAATAATCACCCTCCTTGATGTTAACCCAATTGAAATGCAAACTTATATTCATATATAAGCCTGCACACAGGTGGCGCCTGCGTGGCTCAGTCGGTTAAGTGTCTGCCTTCGGCTCAGATCATGATCCCAGGGTGCTGGGATCGAGCCCCACGTCAGGCTCCCTGCTCAGCAGGGAGTCTGCTTCTCCCTCTCCCGCTCCCCCTGCTTGTGTCTGCTCTCTCTCTGTCAAATGAGTAAATAAATAAATAAAAATCTTAAAAAAAGAAACCTGCACACAGATATTTATAGTAGCTTTATTCATAATTTCTAAAACTGGAAAGTAGCCAAGATGCTCTTTAGTAAGTGAATGGATAAATAAACTGTGGTACATCCAGACAATGGATTATTATTCAGTGCTAAAAAGAAATGGGCTATCAAGACTTGAAAAGACATAAAGAAAGCCTAAATGCCTATTACTAAGTGAAAGAAGCTAATCTGGAAAGGCTGCATACTGTATGATTCTAACTATATGACATTCTGGGAAAGGCATATGACAGTATAAAGACCAGTGATTGTTAAGGGTGAGGGTGGGGAGTGGAAATAGGCAGAGGGTTTTTAGGACAGCCAAACTACACAGTTTGGTACTATAATGGTAGATACATGTCATACATTTGTCCAAATCCATTGAATACACAACAAATGGAGTGAATCCTTAGGTAAACTATGGACTCTGGGGGTTAATAATATGTCAGTGTAGGTTGATCAGTTGTAACAAATGTACCACTCTGGTGGGGGTATTGATAATGAAGAGGCTATGCATGTGTAGGAGCAACGGGTATAAGGAATAACTGACAAGGTAAGTTTCCTTGTTAGTATACCTTTATAGGAACCAAGGCCATAATACTAGCATTTGCTATTCTACTTAGAAGTAAATTCATTAAATGCCAGCAACAGCAATTATTTTATGGATCTGTCATTTTAATTATTTAAATATCCTTTAAAAAGTGAATAGTTCTTTAAGCTGATTCTCGATTTTTTAAAAATTTTTAAAAGAATTTATTTATTTATAGAGAGAGAGCATGAGCAGAGGGAGGGACAGGGGAGAGGGAGAGAATCTCCAGCAGATCCACAATGAACAAGGAGCTTGAGGTGGGGCTCCATCCCACAACCCTGAGATCATGACCTGAGCTGAAATTGAGTCAGACAGTTAACCTACTAAGACACCCAGGTACCCCTTCTTTAAACAATTCTAAACTGAATCTAAAGTTACTTAATCATTCTAAAAAGAGTTTTGTCATTAGCAAAAATGGGACTAATAAACAAAAGTAAAATTTATAACTATGTCTGGGATTTTGTGGAAACAAAATGAGGTAATGCTTTTCATGTGCTAAGTGTATCAGCCTCACAGAGTAAATGTTCAATAAATATTAATCTTTTTCAAATATTCTTGTCTTTTTTAACTTATTAAATTAATAATGAACATGTTTGCCTAATATTTAAAAACTTCTCCTTGAGTGTATTATAATGTAATTTTGTGACAGAGATCAGTGCCAGAAATAAAAATAACTAATTTGAATTACAATCTGTGTTTGTACAGAGCTTTGTCAACCAGAAGAATATAGCAAGTATTCAGCATGTGGTTGTTCTAACTTAGGGGTCTATCATACACCATTAATATCTTTATTTAATAACTTTCTCTTTCCATTTGATGATGCTGTTTTTCAATGATTAACTTTTATTGATGCACAGATGAGGGCCATTTTATGGAGGTCATTAGTTTTATTTTGTACAGTTTTTGAGGTAGAAATAGAAAAGAACAACTACAAGTATACTGCTTAGTTTAAGACTTGGAGAAAATTTTTGCATCAGCTAAGGAATTGGAGCAAGGGAACCTACTTTTTAAGCAGGCCACTTCATAAATATCATGTGTGTTCTACTTTTCACAAAACTCTTTCTGTCAAAATTAAATCTTCCCAGTTTTTGCATTAATTTTTATTTTACTTTCTTATTTTTTGGTGCATTATATATATATTTTTTTCTAATTTCCTCCATATATTATCTTAATACATATACCTGCCAAATACAGCAACTCAAAAGCCTTTTTTAATAAAAGTCTTTTAAATCCTCTTTATTTTGTATTTCTTTTCATAGTCTTTATTCATTTCTTCGCCATTTTCTATTGTTACCAATGATTAGTTGCTCCACCAAAAAAAAAAAAAAAATGTGTTTTATTTACAGGGCACAGCTTATGGAAGTGCTCCTGTACCTTCTCGCAGGCAATTATGTGAGTCTCTTCAATTCAGCTCTGTGTTGTAAACATGACTATGTGTTCCTGTGCTGTAGCATGGCATGCTGAGACCAAATGCCCTCAGGTCAATATGCAATCCCCAATGTTGTATATTACCTAGAATGTGTTTGTAGCAAATGGTTCCCTTTGCCTCTTCCTTATCTGTTTGTCATTATCCAGCCCATTCAAGAAAACTGCATTGCAATGTGGCCAAGTGCGTGGAAGCTTCGGTAATGACTCAAAGTCTGCGGCAAATGTGGAAGTGGCTCTTAAGTTTATTTTCATTTAGCACCAATGATAGTACTTTCTCTGTCAAATGAATCAGTACGCTTTCTTAAATCCTAACTCCTTTTACATACTTGTTCAAAGAGCTCTTATATCCTACACAGCTGTGTTTTTGCCACATAGCTAATGAGACCTCTTTCCTTGAAAAGGAAATCCGTTGAAAGAAATCCTTTCTCTAGTGAATTTAAAGAAAACTTGACTTTCTAACCACCTTAGTTTATTTCTAAGTCATCATATTTAGAACATTTGAAAATAGTCTATAAATTTTTAGATAGAAATCCTAGATTTTACACCCTTGCTCAGCTGTATTATAAATATATGCACCTCAGCAGAGAGTCAGATATTTGCACTTTGGCTCAGTAGATTTCTGTGACAGCTTGTCTGCTTTAACATGAACTTTTTTCAATGAGAGATATATATGTAAATTTAATATGTAGAATCTCCAAAGTGCCATCAGACTTTGAGAAAGAGCTATTTTCATTGCCCATTTCCATCCATGTCTTTTCTCTTTTTCCACACGTCAGAAAATCATGGTTGTTTACCACCATTATAGACTGCTACAGCAATATACTACATGCTTCTAATTGTTGTACCCAGCAATAAATACCAAAAAGATTCATCTTAATATGATGTTAAAGGTCATTCAAAGCTACAGTCCTGTTTTCATAATACTTTTCTCCCCTATTGGCAGAAGAAACATAAAATTTGATCCCATTCACTGAGAAGGAACTGTGAATCAACTAAAAAATTGCAGCAGTTTGCATCATTCTAAAGCTGCTCAAACCACAGACAAAAATATGCACTTTACTATTTCATTTTTCATGAAACACTTTTGAAGTTCTGAATTATTATGAATAAAGTTTTGGCAAAAAGAATTGCTATAATGAATAGAAGATTAGGTTTAGATATATTAAATATTCTGCTAGAGTTAAATAATCACCAGCAGGTCTCAAATTATTGCTGTTATTTCTTCTTATCTACTTCTCTGTCATCTAACTTTCTAAAGTATACTGAAGGTATGGTTCCTTTTTGACAATATTGGTATGGTATTAATGATAAAACTGAAAACTATAGCAAGAACTTCAAATATGATAAAATATTTTTTATTTGCCTCTTTATAAAATAAAGTCATTTGTTATGCATATAAATTATATAGCAT
This sequence comes from Callorhinus ursinus, assembly GCF_003265705.2. Taxonomy (NCBI): domain Eukaryota; kingdom Metazoa; phylum Chordata; class Mammalia; order Carnivora; family Otariidae; genus Callorhinus; species Callorhinus ursinus. The sequence goes on from NW_027397066.1 coordinate 74,390,369, forward strand.
TGAAGATAGAAGAATATCTATTGTTGGGGGATAGAGAAGATACTGTTACTAGAAACTTTTAGAAATGAGTTCATTATAAGTGCTCTGAAATTATGAGTGGAAGTATAACCTTAAATTTGGATTAATATTATTTCTCACTTTCACACAGTCAATGTGCATAATATAAAGATAATATTAAATATTTGAGATTTCAGATCATTTGTTCTGGAAGAAAAAATGATGGATGGTTTCTCTAAGTGTGAAAATCTAAAATTGAAATGTATTCTGTGCCTCAATATATAAGACCATAATATGGATATTACCTTCCTAAACATGTGGACTTGGAAATAGTAAGCCTCTGAATTTAGAATGCTAATTATCACATTTCCTTTTGGTCAAGTTCAAGTGTTAGGATCTCTGAACTACATATTAGTCAAGACTCCTTAAGTATTTGTTTAATTATGGTGCTTATTAAAGATATTATATTGAAAGAGTGAATGTTTTATTCTATACATGAACATGAGAATACTGATATTAAACATCTCTATTCCTGCCCCTTCCCTAAAATCAATACCTATCTAGATACGTTACAGTTGGTTCCTGATTCTAGTATTTTCCATTTGTGACTACGTCAGAAGTAGCAACTAACACTTTCTTAAGATTACAATTAACCAAAGTGTCATTCTTTTTTTTTTTTTTTTTGTATTCAGTATTAAGGACTTCCTTGTTCTATGGCTGTCATTTTACTTCAAAAAATATATCCAGTTTCACAATTTCCTTTGCTGATAACCCAAAACAGAATCTAGCAACAAAAAGGGATTGCTTAGATGATGAGGTAATTAGAAAGGCTATGAATCTACAATGAGAGAATTTACATCTCCGTCTCTGGAAGCACTATGTGGCTTTTAATTATTGGGTCCACTCAAATATGTGTGTATTTGCTACTAATAATTGATCAAAGTTAAATTGATGGTAATTGGTTAATATTTTTCGCTTTCAGAGAAATGCTTGCAGAATTATTAACTTGGGGAAGGAGGAGGCTTGAAAAGTTATTTGAATGTTAATAGTACAGTTTTTATTTAAATGCTAAAAGGATACATCATCTATTCACATGATGTTGACTTTTTTTCAATTTCAAGCTGGTTTCTGGTTTAAAATTTATAATCACCTTTAGTGAATGAAGTGCTATCTTATGCCAGTAAGACCAACTCTATCTTTGTGTGAATTGAGATTTATAATATTTGGATAAAATTTTGCAAAGATTTGATCCATAAAGTATTATCTTAACATTTCAAAATATAAGAACTGATTCACATAGACTATTATTTTCTATTTTGTGCCTAGAGTAACTGCTATAAGTGTTCTAAATTATAGAACCATACATCTCTGATAGGCATGTGTCTTGTTATCTTTTTCAAAGGAATATCCTAAAATTTCATAAACCGATTCTAAAATTTAATAAACCGTAAATATATTTTCTGTAGAAAAATTGTAAGCATCATATTTCAAAATGCATGCAATGGTTCAAAAATGATTTGGTTAAAATAATTAAATGTAGATGTTTTCCTTTCATTTCATAGTATGGCTTTATTATTTTCCTATTTATAAAAGAAAGGAGCATCAAATATTTATATGTAGTCTAATCAGAGGTACTTACCTAATTTAGTTAAGTCATTCTCCTGCTAACTGAATGTCAACCTAATTGAAATGACTACACGTGATAATAATATTACCTTCCTATTCAGAATCAGATAGCAATTGCCTTTGTAACCCAAACAGAACTAAATCATATGTTTAAAAGGGAGGGCATAAACATATGCATGTGCAAAATGTGCATATGCATTTTTATTTGATAAATCATTGAAGAATTATCTAACAATAAAGGGAAATTAGTTAGCTACATGTAATTAAAAGATTAAACATTTCCATAGGATTATGCATGTTGTACTTCAATCTATCCTTGAAAATATAACAATATTCTATGAAACAGCAATTGTTGTTATTCAGTTTATCAAAAAAAAATGTATACTGTCAATTTCCCAAAGTATGTTTCCCTCTCCTTTGCCTTAACTTACTGCCCCTAATTTTCATCAAGTTTCTTTTTCTGCCTGCCTTTTAGTGCTAAATTAGCGATTTTTAAGTTCCAAATTGATTTCACCATCAAGTGATGAAAAACAACAAATTAAGAAGAAAGGCAGGATAGCAAATTATTTACAATAACATTAATCTCAAAGTCAGAAGGAATGTTTTTAAGATGTTAGGCTGTGTTTGTAAACAGAGTTTTCAAACTAGTTTTTCCACTGTGCCTTCTGATTTATTCCCTTTCCTTTTGGTTTACCAGTTTATTGTCATTTCCCTTTCTTTTCTCTCTCTTTCATCCCACACAATATTCTTGCATTATTTATCATCCTATTTTAGTTGTAACTTTGATTTTACTTCTTTTCTTCATTCTTAGATCTACTTAGAAATGATAAAGGAACAGATTTCAACAACATTGAGAAATAACAAAACTTTCCTATCACTACCATTGAAATACACCTTCAGAAGTCTCATCTGGTAGGGTTGCTTCAAATGTTACATGAGTAAAATGGCTTTGTATTCTTAGACAAGTGCATTGTGTCTTTCAGTTCACAGTTAAATGTGCATGTATACCCGGGAATGAGAAAGTTCTTCAGAAGAGAGGTTTCAGTCAAAGGAAACACTTTAAATGGTGTGAAGAAACATTAATATACAACTAATAGAAGACAAGCTAATACAACTGAGTATTAGAAAGTAGAAAAGTTACAAAAGAAAAATGTAATCTACGTTATCTTATGGAAGGAAAATTCTCAGTATTGTCATTCTTTTGAAACCAAAGTAGTGGTTTCACATGAGCTTACAATTTTGAGCTACTAAAAAGTGAAAGCTAATATGTATGGCATTTCCTTTGATATATAGACAATAGTGATTGTTGTTTTAAGCTATTGAATTTATTTAGATAATGAATATATGCTAAAACTATACATAGATGTTCTGGTTTTAGCCTGGGATGTCAAAAGCTAGAAAAACCATGCTTCCCACCTTTATGAAAACAACAAAAAAACCCAAAAAATGTAAATCCACAACTTCTCTTGCAATATCAGAGAGCTAAAGTAACAGAGCAACCAACTACCTGAGACAGAAGTGAAATGACAATTTTCAAGGAGAGACTAGATACAGCAGATGCAGTCAGGTAACAGTAAGAATTCTGTTAAATTCTGATGAGCGAATTGGTAGGGGTTGAAAGGCTAGCAAAAGGATAAAATATAATGAGAATGTGCACCCACTTATAGGCTCTTCTCTACAGATTTCATTGGGTGCTGCCCCAAAAAATATTGGCAAGATTCCTGAGAAAGTGTCCCTTGAACTAAAGTTTTAAAAGAAGGGAACAGCAGCTGCTATAGGAAAGGCACAGAACTCTACCCAGATTATTTTTCCTATTATCCATACAGAACAAACACCTGAAATACAGGGAGAAAAGCAAAACTCATTGGTGAAAACCCATTGCAGTTGGGGGAAGGGAAAAGAAAATCTTTTTCTTTCTAAAAGAAAAAGAAAATCTTTTTCTTTCTAAAAGAGAAAGAAAATCTTTTTCTTTCTAAAAGAAAAACATCTTTTATTTCTAGGACGGGGCAGGAATGAATGATAAACCCAGAATTACAGCCAGGTGGGAAGGCTGAAGCACTGAGAAGGCCACATCTGTAAGACCCAAGGACACAGTGCCTACCTAAGATTTAGGCTTAATAACAGGAGCAAACAAGCCTTTCTCTCTGTTCCACAGACTAACAAGCATTGGGTTTAAGTAATAGGATAGGAATATTACAAGAGTGTGGGGAAAAACCCTCTCTGAGGCACAGCACAAAGGAGAGGCTAATGCTGAAAATGGAGCAAACACTTAGGAAAACCCTCTGGCAAACTGTCCATGTCCTAAATGGAAGGTGTGGTTAGAGAAAATTGAAGCCGGTGGGTAACCCTAACAACAAAAACAAACTCTGTTCAACTCTCCCTAGAGTGACCTAGACTCGCACACCAAAGCCCTGGCAGAAGGAATGGCATGTTTTTTTTCCAGGAATTCAGTTTATTTACTTAAATCTCTAATACCTTACACAAGATATCTGGCCTCCCACAAAAATTCTGAGGCACAGAGAAAAGCAAGAACGAAACATATTGCCAAGAGGTAGAATCAGATTCAGATATTACTGAAGACATTGAAAGTATCAGAAAGAAGAGTTAAAATAACCATAATTAATATGTTAAATACTCCAGTGGAAAAGTTTGATGACATGCAAGAATAGATGTGCAATTCAGGCAGAGATGGGATTGTAAGAATGAATCAAATACAAATGCTAGTTATTAAGAGCTCAATAACAGAGATAAAGAATGCCTGTGATGGTCTGATCTGAAGACTCAACATGGCCGAGAAAAGAATCAATGAATTTGAAGATAGTTCAATATAAATTACCCAATCTAAAACACAAAAGGAGGGGCGCCTCGGTGGCTCAGTCGTTAAGTTCTGCCTTCAGCTCAGGTCATGATCCCAGGGTCCTGGGATCAAGCCCCACATCAGGCTCCCTGCTCAGCCAGGAGCCTGCTTCTCCCTCTCCTGCTCCCCCTGCTTGTGTTCCCTCTCTCGCTGTGTCTCTCTCTGTCAAATAAATAAACAAAATCTTTAAAATAAATAAGTAAGTAAGTAAGTAAGTAAATAAATAAATAAAGAAGACACAAAAAGAAGAGAAAAAAAACAAGGAGGGGGAAAAAAAGAACATCCAAGAGCTATGGCACAATATCAAGTAGTCTAACTTAGGTGTAATCGGAATCTCAATGGGGAAAAAGGATAGTACAGAAGAAAACTGAGAAATAATGGCCAGAAATTTTCTAAAATTAATGGCATATGTTGAATTACAGTTACAAAGAAGTTTAAACACTGAACAGATTAAAAGAGAAATAACAAAAAACACACCCAGGCATAACATATTCAAACTACTGAAAATCAAAGACAAAATCTGAAGGTAGCCAGAGAAGAGGAAATATACACATTATATACAGAAGAACAATGATGAGAATTACAGTAGATTTCTCATCAAGAACCCTGCAAGTTAGAAGATGATGAAGTGATATCCTTAAAGTTTCAAGAGGGAAAAACAAACTGGCAGCACATAATTCTATAGTTAGTGAATATATCTTCCAAAAATAAAGGTGACATAAAGACTTTTTCAGAAAAAATACTGAGAAAATTTACTGCCAGCAGACCTCCATTACAAGAAATGTTAAAGGAAGAATGATGAACCCTGGGAATGGAAGAGATGAAACTAAAAATAAACTTGGCCCTAAAAAATCATATATAGGAAGATTCTGTTCTATATTCATATATGATTTGTGACATGTTATGATTTAATTTGTAAATCTTAAATGAGGTTAAGTTATATTTACTACTAAGGTATTACCAAAATGAGCAGTAGCTTAGTCTGTTCTGGCTGCTATAAAAAGAATACCATCTAGATTGGGTGGTTTAAACAATAAACATTTATTTCTCACAGTTTAGAGGCTGGGAATTCCAAGATTAGAGTCAGTAGATGCTGTCTGGTGAGAACCTACTTCCTGATTCATACATGGCTGGTTTCTCATGGCAGGAGGGATGAAGGATCTCTCTAGAGTCTCTTTTACAAGAGAACTAATCCCATTTTTGAGGGCTCTACCCTCATGACCTGATCACCTCCCAAAGGCCCCACCTCCAAATACCATTTCATTAAGGATAACTTTCTGAATATGAATTTTGAGGGAATACAGGCATTTAGTCAATAGCGTCCATATTCACAATATTTTTGTAGTTTATGCCTCCTAGTTTTGTTATTTTGCAGATTTTTCTTTTGGTGTGTGTGTATATATATATCCAAATATAGATGTATATGTATACATATGCACTTATATATCATACAATTTTATAATGGGTATAAAAAGTTAATAATGAAGCAGAAACTGTGTACCCAGTATGGTACAGAGGAAAGGCAGGAACCCAAACTATTAAAATCTAAATGATCTATTAATTCATTTGCTATTCCATATTTCTATACTCAATGACTATAATTTATATTGTCATATTGTTGCAGTCTCCTCTTACCAAAATTAGTACATTCTTATTGTAATTAAAAATTATTAAAATGTTTGAACTGTTTTAACTAAATACTAATTTTACATTGTGATATGCTTTAACTCAAATTTTTCATTAATCAAGGGACTTTTGCCCATTCTGAAATTATTCTAAAACAGAATGACATTTAAAGATTGGAAATTGAAGTACTAAATTTAACAGGCAAGAAATATTGTTGGATAATACTAGAATATAGAATAAAAGGAATATGATTTTGCTTTCATATTTTCCTTTTAAATAATTAGTGAGCTAATTAAGTGAATTAAGTTACTGTCTTTAAGAATTAGGAATAATCAGCTCTTAGAAATTTGGAAGTTTCTGATCATTAAACTGGCATCTCATTATCAAAGTAGCTGATTTTTTTAGTAGCTGATTTTTTATACTTGTTATTTTATAATTATTTTACCTTCTCTATATTAATAAGTATTTGTAAGTACTCACAAGGTGCTAAATTCTACCTTTATTAAAATTTACAGCTAAGTGATAAGATCACTAATGACATAAAGTTTAGAATAAAGCTTAGATTAAGGCAATATATTAAAGAAATATATTAGTAATATATTTAGGTTTAATAGTTGGGGCACAGTGATATCATGGATTTTGAGAGTGAATTTAATCTGCTATGATTTTTCTTGAAGGTACAAACAGGTTAAATGTTTCCCAATAGATAATATAAGAAATTGCCATAGGCTAACAATATGAAATTATAAATGGTCCTAGAGGTTATCTATTCCAATTCATACAACTCAAATAAATTCTTTGGTTTTTTTTTAAGATTTATTCATTATTTGAGAGCGAGAGTGCGCAACCACACAAGAGTGGGAGGAGGAGGAGGGACTGAGGTGGAGAGAGAGAAAGAGGGAAAGAATCCAAAGCAGACTCCCTGCTGCAGAGCCCAACACAGGGCTCAGTCTCATGACTCAGGAGATTAGGACCTGAGCCAAAAGCAAGAGTCAGATGCTCAACCGACTGAGCCACCCAGGTATTCTAACAAATAAATTCTTGAGAGACTAAGTGAGTTATCCAAAATTCAAGGATCAGTGGCAAAGCCAGAGTTCTAACTCATTTTTCCTGTTTCTTCTTCCAAGGTTCTTTTCTTTAATGTTTTTTTTATCAAGATATCATGTCTTTTTCTCCCTAGATTCTGTCCTAAATTCTGTGGAAAGTTTTCTTCTTTCTGTAAAAGTAGGAGATGATGCCCAACTCTTGAAGGGTGGCTAGAATGTGAACAAGAACAGGTTCAAGAGGATGGAGCAATATGTGGACAGGCATGGAAGTGGGCTAGAACACTTTTGTGAGCAGCTGTACATAGCTCATAACACCGATGGATTGGCTATTTGTGCAGTTGAGTTTCCTTGCCGTGTCGGGGAGTGTCAGTTTCTCTGTCAAACAAAACTCACATCAACAAGTGTTATTTTTTTTTCTTTTTCTTTTTAAAAATATGTTTTATATTTTTGGCAAAAGACACTGATTTTTTTATTAAAATTTAGTTTTTTTCTTTATTTGTACAAGGTTTTGTTTAAATAAACAGTGTTGGATTACTCAGATAACCTGTAAACTATTTTAAATCCATTTGTTAATTTGCTTATGAAAGGAGGCAATTATTACTTATTAACCAATTTTTATGTCAAAGAATTAGAGATGATTGGATATGAATATAGATAAAAAAGATGGCTTTTGTTTATTTGTTTTTGTTTCCTAAAGAACAAATAGACCAAGGAATTCAACTACTTTAACATAGGTCAAGAAATATCCATTTTAAAATCTTCCTTTGGATTACTTGGACTGTCAGCGGGGTGGGGAAGAGAACAAATGTCTCATTACTGTTGAGGTAATCACAGTGTTACATATAAATATCAGTAAGTATCACAATTTTTCATAATTTAAAATACCAGTTAAAATGAATTCTTTTGTTGTCACACATATAATCTCTAGGTGAGCAGTATTCAGTTTACTAAGCATCCTATTGTCCAAACACTGCATTTGTACTCAAATGGCTACACGTTGGCCTAAAACCGGTAATGTGTTCAATGTACCCCTTCACCTGTTCACTTAGAGACATGTGACTCATTTATTGTTCATAGCATGTTCATGTTGATTTGGTGTATTTCCCACTCCTTAAAAAAGAAAATATGCATCCTATATAAATACATAATGAAACATCCTCCAAGAGACATAAACATTTGAAATTATGATTGATCTCTGAGAACTAAAATCAATATATAATAGATCTTGGGTCTACATATGCAAATTACCTTAAATTGGAAAAATCCGACATAACCCTTAATATATGGCTCTATTAAGCCTTAACATAAAATCTGAGGAAAACTGACCTCATCAACCATAAGTAGAGGTTTTGATTATGAAAATAGACCAAAAAAGAAAACAAAAAAAGTCAAGCATTTAAGTACTCCTTCATGCATAATCCAGGAAACACTTGAATTGTTGATCCCTGTGGTATGTATAATTTATTGTGGAAATGGGCACATTAGTTAACTTAGCTCAATACTTAAGCATTTTCTCATCTGCGTTATTCCATGGTCTACACTCATCCATCTCATTATGGTTCGTGATCTGCATTCCCATGTGACATTCACAGAGAGAACATAGCATTAGGGTTTGGGGACCTTAAGCATCAGATTCCTTTAGCAGTAACAATTCAAATTGGAAATCAATAAATCAACATGGAATTTTATACAGTTTTCATATGAAACTTGTTCAGAAGTGTCTGTCCATAAAAAAATCAATTCATTCTTGGTCTGTTTTTAAATCTGAAAGACTAAAAGTATAATTTCAGGAGACTAAAACTGCATTAAGGAAAGGTTTCCTGGGAGAACTCATAAGAAAATTCTCTAGTGGCCCCTCTTACTCCCATCCCCTCCTCAAAACCCTTGCCATTCACTTAGAACAATGTTGTGAACATCTATAAATGGAACTTTTATTTTCTCAGTGTCCTTTTTTGTGGGCTTTATAGCATTTAGGAAACTGATAGAAATAGTAGATACATAGAACCCACTTGATTATTAGAAACTTTTATTGTTATCAATCTCTAGTCAACAGATTGAGGTAAATCCTTATGTTAAATGAATAATTTTTGCCTAGAGTATCATTTTTATCTAGCAAATGTTAATTGGTATCTGAAATTAATAAGGTATTGTTTTATTTTTTACTCACTGCTTTTGTTTTAACTTACATGGGAAAGGAAAAAAATCATTCCTTATAAATAAGTATGCAATGGACATTGAGATTCTTTTATAAAAACTTGCTGATCAGAATACATTAAATGCATGTTTTGAAGTAGTTGAGTTTTGTAGACTCTGTCTCTTTAAAATTTGTTTTCTGCAAAATATTATTTAAGTTAAAAACTGTGTTATATATTCAGCCTTTTTTGCCAAACTTTTATTTACGATTAACAATGATGTTTTCTTTGCTCTCAGGTAGAGAAATAGCCAAAAAAGGGCAAAATATTAAAAATAATAACAAAAGATAATGTGAGGTCGGGCTGTCAAGATTAGAAGCTTTTAAAAATTACATGATTTTTTTCAAACTCTAAGAATTTAAAGAATTAGTCTTAAGTTATGAGCTATGAAAGCTTTCCTCTGGCCCTTCAGGAGTTAAGCTGAGTCTCTTCCCTTGTCTTTTCATTCCTCCATTCTACACTTTATGTTGAGGTCAGCGTGGGTAGTTGTGATGGAAGGTTCATGAATACAAATGTTCTGGGAGGAAGATGAAAATTTTCTATCTGACTTCCTGACATAACAAGAGATTTAAAAGTGCCATGTAATTTCTTTATAACTAATACTCACTGCATTTAATTAAATTTTTGCATCATGCTGTTTCTAAATCATGAGCAATACTGGAAATATACATGAAAATTGCCTTTTAATGGATTGTAGTTTCTGTAAACTTATACAAATTATATTTATACTCCTTGCTAAGGCATGTATGTTTTAGAAATATTCCTTTGGGAAATCCTAGTAGAGGCCACTCCTGAGTGGTTGTCAAAAGGGAGACCAATGTGTTTGAGTGCTACTGGATATCAGACAATAGGGTAAGTGGTTTATTGATGCTATCTCATTTTATTTTCTTAACAGATCTAGAAAGTGGACAGTAGCCCCATTTTTACATGAGAAATCTAACTCTTTTAGTGACCATATGCCTATAGTAGTTTCCTAGAGCTGCCGTAACAAATGATGACAAACTCTGTGGCTTAAAACAACAGGAATTTATTCTCTCACAGTTCTGGAGGTCAGAAGTCTGAAATAAAGATGTCAGCATGGTTGGTTCCTTCTGGAGGCTCAAATGAGAGACTTTTCCATGCCCAACTCCTAGCTTCTGGTGACCGCTTGCGATTCTTGGTATGTCTTGGCTTGTGAACTTCTTACCCCAGTCTCTTCTTCCATTTTTGTATCGTCTTCCCTCCAGGTGCCCCTCTGTCTTTTCCTTGTCTGTGTCTAACAAGGACATTAGATTTAGGTCCCACTCTAAATCCAAGAGGATGCTGTCTCCTCTCAAGATCATTAACGTAATTGCATCTGTAAAGACTTTATTTCCAAATAAAGTCACGTAATGAACTGGGACTACTTGCAAATAATGTTTTGGGAATGACTGTTCCTCCTACTACAATGTGCAATGGCAGAGTCAGAATTCAGATTCTAGTTTTTTTCTGAATTTGGAATACAAATGCTTTCCATTTTTCCAAACCAACTCAATAAATATGGCCCAGGTTCTGTGTTAGACAGAAGATGATACTCTTAACAAGATAATTAAAACAGTGTCTGACTTTGAGGGGCTTGCACACTAACGAAATATGGCTGATGTGTTATTTATCTATCTATCTATCTATCTATTTATTTATTTATTTATTTATTTATTTATTTATTTATTTATTTATTTATTTATTTTAGAGAGAGTGCGTGTGAGCCGGGGGAGGGGCAAAGGGAGAGGGAGAGAGAAAATCTTCAAGCAGACTCCCCGGGGAGCCTGATGCAGGGTTTGATCCCAGGACCCTGAGATCATGATCTGAGCTGAAATCAAGTCTGACGCTTAACCAACTGGACCACCCAGGCACCCCTGGCTGGCTCTTTAATTTCCAAAAACTAACAATGTCATCTCATTGTAATTACATACTGAAAACATAATTTAATTTGTCTAATGAAATATATTACCATATATTACCTCTTTTGGTTAAGTATATTTTCTGTATTACTTATTATTTAAAGACCAGCAAAATGAGAAAATTCAATTAGATAACATCAGTGGACTTTAATTATTACAAGAATAATTAGCACATTTAAATTTCTTATATCGGAGACTATAGAGAATATTAACTTTTAAAGAAATACTAAGTTTTTAAAGGGAAAAATAAAATATTTATTATTAAATAAACCCTAAAATACTGTAAAGATTTTGACTACGAAAAACCTAGGGAAGATTAGTCTATGATTTAAAAGGTTATATGGTCTTTGTTTCTGAAGGAAATAAATGTTAATATTTGATTACTGAAATCTGGGAAATTAAATATTTTGCAATAGTAGAGTACCAGCTACATTATTTTATAAAGATTATGAACAATTAATAGTTATAAAATGTATTTATATTTATAAATATTGCATACAATAAGAAATTTCTGGGTTTGTTTTTTCTTGTTGATGTTGGGTTTTTCATTATTTTAGGGTAAAGTGGCTCATAGGTGATAGAGTGTCACAATTTTCTTATCTGTTCTTTTGTGTTAAGTATCATAGCATGAATCAGCCAGCTTGTGTTTTTACATACATCATAGTAATTGGATATAAATAGCTTGCTTTAAAAGCCATTTGGGTATGTTTCATATTAGAATATTTTATAGCAAAAATCTAAATTAAACAAAAAACTTTAACTTAGTGGCTTTATAGTAACTAAATGAAGATTTATGTGTATAAAATACAACACACTCTCAAAGTGTTTGCATGGTAATGTGGCTTTTAAAAATGAAATACTGGCGCTTTCCTTAAAATGAAGTAAAAAAATATTCAGTAACTAGAAAAAAATAACTAAAAAAACAAAATAAAAATGAAATATTGAAGTAGCTCCACAAAACCTTTATTTGAAATATGGTTTGAGGTTATACAAATTTTCAAGGAACTTCAGAGTGTACAGGAGACTAATTCTGAGGAATCAATTCCATATAGATTTTGGAAGAAGAGGAAATGGAGTAGGAATGGGGAATGAGGCTTGCAGGGTAAGAAAGATATGGGAGACTGAAAGTCAGGATCTTTACCTTCTTCTTTACATTTTCCACTCTAAAGAGTGCTTCTACTTTTCACTTCCATCCATATTTCTGTCTCCCTTCCTTCCTGTTCCTACCTTTTTACTCACCCCCTTCTCTTGCCCATCCTCTCTCTCTGCATAACATAGCAATTCTTAGGTTTAGATTCGGAAGGCAATATACATTAAACCAGACTTTTCTGTAATTAATTCTTAGGATTGTTTTAGGTTTCCTTTCTTTGGTTGATTAAAAACAAATCAGTCTTGCCAAGTAGCTAATAGGTAATACGTGGACTGAATAGAAAAAAGAATGAAATATCAATAATAACCAATTTTTTTTGAAATCTTTTTTGGACATTTAGGTTGCTTCCATATTTTGGCTATTGTAGATAGGGCTGGAAGAAAATATGGAGATGCATATATCTTTTCAAATTAGTGCTTTCATTTTCCTTGGGTAAAGAAAAATTCCCAGTAGGAATTACAGGATCATATGATAATTTTTTTTTTTAAGGGATACAGGAAGAGCTGTTTCCTTCCTATGGTATTCCTATTTTTTTTCAGCAACTAGAATCTGTTATTGATCAAATTTACTGCCATCTCATTTGTTCAGTTATGAGATGTTAGTCACTGTACCTGGGAAATCACCTGTTTCAGTTGGGGTAGGAGGTAAGGAAATTAGTACTTATTGCCCTGCATATTCAGCTACAAAATGGAAACACAGGGCCATCTGGGTGGCTCAGGCAGTTAAGTCTCATCTGACTCTTGGTATAGTCTCAGGTCATGATCTTATGGATTGTGAGATTGAACCCCGTGTCAGGCTCCACATTCAGCCAGGAGTCTGCTTGAAGATTCTCTCCCTCTGCTCTTCCTCTAACTCACACGTGCTCACTCTCACTCTAAAACAAAGTTAAAAAAAAAAAAAAGAAGAAACATAAATGGACTGAGATTGCAGTCAAATGGAGGGTCAACTCATATATGTGGGGCATTTGAGTATCCCTTGAGAGGAACATACAATTGAGGTACTCAAAAAATGATAGAAATGACTCATCTTTTACAAATTGTAAATTTTTTTCATGATAACTCATAAAGAGAATGCAGATTTGTTTACATTCATACCTTCGATTCATTTATTTATCACTTTTTCAGTGTGTAACTCACAATGTAACTGGCATTTTAAGATAAAACACTGAGGTTAACTTTGATTTTAACTTGATGAACTGAAACATTTACAGGGCAATTTTGAAGAAAATATATTAAAGAAATGTAAAAATAGTAAATACTGGATCTACATACTGATTCTGCTTTAACTATGCTTACAAGGCAATGTAAATGTACTCTAATTAAAATGCATAGACTTTCACATAACATCAAGGATATGCTGTAGGTGAATTATATATACTTCTTTCTATTTGTGATATTAAAAGCCGCATGATTAATGCTCAATTATAATTACATACATATTTACCTTTAAACTTAAAAAAGCTAAAGTGATCATTATTCCAAATTTGAAATTAAGTGATTATTTTGATTACTAAACTCTCTTTAAATAGTCCAAAAATGAAATTCAATTTTGTTAGATATTATTACTATAGACAGTAAAATTGAATAGTGTTTCATTCTGAATTTTCCTTAGCATAATATTTTCAAGGTTCTTCCACGCTGCAGCATCCATTAGTATGTCATTCCTTTTTGTTGCTGAATATTATGCCATTATAGTGTATACCACATTTTTTTTTTTAAGTTTTAAAATTCTAGTTAGTTAACATATGGTGTAATATTAGTTTCAGGAGTAGAATTTAGTTGTTCATCAGTTACATACAACACCATTGGTCATCACAAGCGCCCTCCTTAATCCCCATCATCCATCTAGCCTATCCCCTGTGCCCCTCCCCTCCAGCAACCCTCAGTTTGTTCTTTATAGTTGAGTCTCTTCTCGTTTTCCTCCTTCCCCTTCTTTTTTTTTTTTTAACCTTTCCCCTATGTTCATCTGTTTTGTTTCTTAAATTCCACGTATGAGTGAAATATGCATTTAAAATCACTGACTGGATTGGGGGGTTTTCATTACCTGACCAGAGATTTTTAAAAAATCTACCAAAAAATGTACACAACGGCAGTAAGACAGTATGCAAGTGTATCTACTACAACCATCATTTCCACTTAGAACAATTTTTAAAAATAACTTTTTTATTGAAGTGTAATTAACATACACTGCTATCTTAGCTTCAGGTGTACAAGATAACAATTAACAATTCTATGCATTTTTCAGTGCTCATCACGGTAAGTGTGCTCTTAATCCCCTTTGTCTATTTCACCCATCCCCCCCATTCACCTTCCCTCTGGGAGCCACCAGTTTGTTCTCTGTATTTAAAAGTCTGTTTTTTTGTTTGTCTATTTTTCTCTTTGTTCATTTGTTTCTTAAGTTCCACAGAAGTGAAATCATATGGTACTTTTCTTTCTCTGTCTGACTTATTTCTCTTAGCATTATACCCTCTCAGTCCATCCATGTTTTTGACAAAAGACAAGAGCTGATTCTTTTTTATACTTATGAGTAATATTCTATTGTATTAATAGAATTAATATTCTATTCTATTCTATTAAATATTCTATATGTGCCACATCTTTGTAAATTCATCTATCGATGGACACTTAGGTTGCTTCCATACTTTGGCTATTGTAGATACGGCTGGAAGAAAACATGGAGATGCATATAGCTTTTCAAATTAGTGCTTTCATTTTCCTTGGATAAAGAAAAATTCCCAGTAGGAATTACAGGATCATATGATAATTTTGTTTTTTAATTTTTTTAATTTTTAATTTTTTTGAGGAACCACCATCCTGTTTTCCATAGTGGCTGTACCAATTTTTACTTAGCACAATTTTTTTTCTTTAAATTTTTTTATTGTTATGTTAATCACCATCATTAGTTTGTGATGTAGTGTTCCATGATTCATTGTTTGTGCATAACACCCAGTAGCACAATTTTTAAGGGGAATTTTTAATTGGTTTCTTATTCAGGTATTAGTGAATATTATATCTGTGTTTTTTCAAGATACATCAAAATATTATTAAGATTAGGGGTTGGTAAATGTTTTAGGACAAGATATTCCTAGTGGACCTTAAAGAGGACGGGTCATTGCTCTACAGATAAGAATATTCCAGGCAGAAGGTGAAATTAAGCATACAATGTAAATGAAATGCTCAGGGAAGATGAGCCTTGGAAGAGACTTCAAAAACTCTTGACTAAAGAGTGTGTCTTCATCCTCTGAGAAATTTCCTAACTTTTCATTTCATATTTTTCTGCTTCTTTTTCAATAAGCATGTCTTATGTTTATAATTAAGATAATTGCATTTTAAAAACTGGGCATGCAGAGTGAGCAGAGGCAGGGTAGCAGAAATTAAATTGTTTTCCCTCCCTCAGATATAAAAGTAAAAAAGCCAAAAGTGTTCTCCTTACTTTGGGAGAATGGGGATAGTTTGTGTATGTGGATGAGAGAGAGAGAGAGGGAGAAAGGGAAGGACAGAGAGAAAAGGGTGTCAGCTTATGATAGTGATGTTTGGAGGAGTGAGAGTTTCCAGGTATGGATGAAGAGAAAGAGCCAATCTTCCTGTGTTTCTGAGAGTGGGTGAGATAATTGTATATGAAATAAGAGATTTGAATTTCTGGTTTGATATATTGGAGAATAAGAATTTCAGACAGGGGCAAGGTCCAGGTTGCACACACAAGCTGAGAAACTTAGTGAAGTGGGACCAAAGGGACCAAAGGAAAGAGTTCAAGACTAGAATGGAGCATACAATGGTGGAGAGAAGGGAAAATCACAGGGGATGAAAGGAGGAGGTGGCCAGGGACTGAAAAACATTGGTCATATGATGAAGATCTTAATAGAAACAAGTGTGTGAGCAGACAGACAACCAACAAATGTATACAGGGGGAAAAACTGTGTAGTTGACTTAAAAGGCGAGTGAGGTATTTGAGACAAGGTGGTAGATAGAAGTAAAAAGGGAGCACAAAAGAGATACTCAGCACAGACTCTGCTTGAGATTTTCTGCCTCTCCCCCTCCATCTGTCCCTCCTCCCCCACTCTGTCACTCACTCTCTCTCTTTTTCTAAAATAAATAAATAAATTTAAAAAAAAAAAGGAAGAAATGTCATCACCAAGGAGAGCTTCCAAAGTTCTAGATCATGAATGATATATAATAGACTTGGTAATCTAGGCATTAAGCCTCTGATTCACACCATGCCTTGACCAATATTTGGAATGTATGCCAGAATTTTATTTGTATCTTTTCTTATATAGGTAATTTTCTGAGTTAGGTTTCAAGGAGGATTTTAAGAAGTATACAGTTGCTACTCTCTTTATCATACGAGAAAAAGGTTAGACTTAGCTGAGAGCAAATATTTTTATATGATATTCTCAGCAATAAGAGAGCAAGATGGTTTTATGTCTTTGCATTTGCAATCTATAACTAATGTACACAATTTACAGATGAATATTGATAAGTGCTCTATTACCTGATAATAAAGTGATATGTAAGGGTTATGCAGAGTATGGAAAAAAGGTCTTATCTGATTATCAGATGCATGGGTTCTCTGTAGATACTTTCCTTTAATATAGATAGTGTATGTATTTTCTACATTGTCTACTGAAATAACAGAAAATCTTTCTTTCCTTTTGAATTCATAATTACAACAGTTTCTTTTATAAAACTGAAATATAAAAAAGGGAATTACTCTAAGATTTATCTGCTATAATATGTCTGTCATGCATGCCCGGTAGATAAAAAGTGTGTTTCCCTAATATGTATTTTGACACTAAGTTTACAGAAGGAAAAAAAATCTATTTTCCTTTATGAAGTAGGTAGGTCTAGGTGGAGTTATTATTTATCTGTATTTATATATTGAAAAGCACTTTTACAAAATAGAAGGCCATATTAAGTAAGGACTTTACCACCCTCTCTTAGAGATAAGAGCTGAAGTGTTTTTCTCTGTGTAAGCCTATGACATTTATTGACAGTTGTCTTAATTCTTTAAGGTTGGTACAGTGCATTCAGAGAAAGCCTCACATTCACTGATGGCTGAGAATCAGTCTGAAAGCAAGGCATCAAAGCTTAGATTATAGTCCGCCCACAACAACAAAAGAATAGGAAGTAAATGAAGCGACCAGTAATGACGAGGCAAGCAGGGCTTTGTGAGCAGTGAAAATCACCGATGCAAAAATGGACCACTTTCCTCCCACTGATTTATCTCCTTTGCCTTTTGCTTGGAGCTGGACTCAATTTACTAAATTATCCTATGATTCCTTCTTCTTCCCTTCCATTCCCTTTCCTTTCCTGCCCTCCCTTCCCCTCCTCTGCCCCACCCTTTTTTTCTTTCTTCTCCTTTCTTTTCCTTTTTTTTTTTTTTTCTTTTGCCTTTTCTTACATGGTATCATGGAACATAGTGCTCAATAACAAGGTTTGGACAAAGGTTAGTAGTGTCCCTGTAACATCTAAAATTGAATCACCAATTCTTACTTCCTCCCAAATTCTGGGCATATATTGAAATGCCAAACTGATGTCTTCCTTTAGATATGGATATAATCATCTAAAATTTATGGGGTCAAACACTCAGTATTCACCTTTGAACATGTTCCTCCCTATGTTTCATCTGGGTAAATGGAAACTGGTTTTTAAGCCAAAAAATTTAGGAGACTTCTTCAATTCCTCTTTTTCCTTCACCCCAGCATTCATGTAGCAGCAAATCCTGTTAGCTCTACCTTCAACAGATATTCTCAGTCTTTCTGGTCATGTTTGTTTCTTTTTTTTTTTAAATTTTTTTATTGTTATGTTAATCACCTTATATTACATCATTTGTTTTTGATGTAGTGTTCCATGATTCATTGTTTGTTCATAACACCCAGTGCTCCATGCAGAATGTGCCCTCTTTAATACCCATCACCAGGCTAACCCATCCCCCTACCCTCCTCCCCTCTGGAACCCTCAGTTTGTTTTTCAGAGTCCATCATCTCTCATGGTTCGTCTCCCCCTCTGACTTACTCCCCTTCATTCTTCCTCTCCTGCTATCTTCTTCTTTTTCTTTTTTCTTAAAATATGTCGCGTTATTTGTTTCAGAAGTACAGATCTGTGATTCAACAGTCTTGCACAATTCACAGCGCTCACCGTAGCACATACCCTCCCCAATGTCTATCACCCAGCCACCCCATCCCTCCCACCCCCAACCACTCCAGTAACACTCAGTTTGTTCCTGAGATTAAGAATTCCTCATATCAGTGTTTGTTTCTACTAGAACCACCTTAATCCAAACCAGCATCGTTTCTTATTTCTACCATCAATTCCTGACTGACCATCTATTTTCTGTTATTGTTTCCCTCCAAATCTAATCTCCATAGGGTAAAGGAATATTATTTTAAAAACATAAATCAGAGCAGATAAGCCTTCTACATAAACTCTCTCTTTGAAATTCTCCAATGGCTTATTTATTGTGATATAAATCCAAACTTCTTGCCATGGCTTAAAGGGCCCAATTATTCTGCTCTGTTCTTTATTGCTTTTCTGACTTCCAAATACTTTCTCCTCCCTCTGCCACTACTTTTCTGTCACACTGTCCTGATTTCTGAACTTGCTTATGCCTTACAATTTTGCATTCTGTCTGGTGAGGATGCTTTTCCCCCAGATTGTTTTTGTCACCTGAGTATCAGCTCAAATTATATACTTTTGTTTCACATTTTTAATATGTAAAATTATGTTCTCAATTTATTTAATTCCTTGTTTATACTCCTAACCAAGGTATAAATTCAGTGAAAGCAAGGACTTTTTCTGGTTTATTCATTACCTTATATTCAGTGCCACAAGAATGTCTAGCACATAGTAACCACTAAATATTTGTCACTTGAATAAATAACCATAAATTATGTTTCAGTTTCACAGTTTATGAATATAAAACGTTTAAAGCAATTGCTTATGATCACATCAGACATTGTGAGAGGATGTGTGATGATTCCAGTGATGTAGCTAGTCTTAAGGATGATGCCCAGTCAAGTGAATGAAGGATACATTTGTAATTCAGTTGTTTGGGACTTTCAAAATAGATACCCAAAAGCACTTATGAAGTTAAATAGGTAACTTTAGTCTTTGCTACTGCCCCAGAGCTCCATGATGGTGGGTGTTATATCAGTTTTATATTAAAGAATATTGTATAAAATCCATATCACAGGCGAGGGGAACCTAAAGAAATGTAACACTTCAATGTAATGTGGTGTGCTGGATAGGCTATTAGAACAGAAAAAAGATATTAGACAAAAACTAAGGAAATCTTAATAAAGTATGGACTTTAGTTAATACTGATGTATTAATATTTCTTTATTACTTATAACAATTGTACCATACCACAAAATGTTAATAGTAAGGTAAACAGTTGGGGTAGCACAGGGATGGGAGGGTATATAGGAATTCTCCCTAACATTTGCTGCATTTTTCTGTAAATCTTACAGTCTCTAAAAAATAAAGTCTATTAATTTGAAAAAAATCCATTTTTCACATACTTAAAGAAAAAAATTTCCCTTTGTAAATATTGTGGTAACACTATGCCTTAGTCAACTCCATTCTATATTAAGCCTTTTTGCCATTTTACAGAAACAAAAATTTACTAATGATCTTGCCAATTAAATTTTGTGTTTCAAAGTGTTTAATATTCTAAAGAATAAACTGTTTTACTGATGGTGGCTACATTAGTCTGGATTCTCCAGAGAAACAAAACCAATAAGAAATATAAATATATGTTTATATTTACAATATCTATCTATATAATATCCATCTATATTATACATAATATATATTATATACATATCTATCTGTCAAAATTTATCCAAAGGACCTGGCTTATGTGGTTATGGAAGCTGAAAATTTCCATGATCTGAATGACTTCAGCAAGCTAGAGATCCAAGAAAGCTGGTGGTATAGTTCCAGTTGAAGTTCAAGTCTGAAGAGTCAGGCAGAGAGACATCATTCTCCCTTACCTAGCCTTTTGTTCTATTCAGGCCTTCAGAAGATTGGATGAGGCCTACCCACACTGGGGAGATCAATCTGCTTTACTCAGTTTACTGATTCCAATGTTCATTTCATCTGGAAACACTCTCACACACACACTTAAAATAAAACATAACCACATATGCGGGCACCCAGTGGCCCAGTCGTCCACATACAAAATTAACCATCACAGTGACTTTCTGGAAATTGTGAATTAAAATGAAATTCAAAATGTCATTGAAAGCTAGAATTCTGTAGCAAAGCTAGTGAGTAAGAGTTTATTTTGGCACAAGCCAAGTCAGCACTAGTGTATTATGTTATAATTACAAGAATGTATTCTCTTATAATTTCAATATATGTGGAAGAATTTCCTGAAATAGCAGGTATTTTCTGAAAGGAAATAAGAGGTTTCTTTTTCTTTTCTTTTCTTTTTTGGCCTGTGGTTTCAAACTATTTGCTAAAATACTAATTGAAGAGATAATATAACTACAAAAACAATCTATAATTTTAGTATTATATTTACTTACATTTAAGGGAAAAAACTTTTCAACTGGGTTAATATTTTGTTGACTAGGAATGTAAGACATTGTCTTGAATTTTCCTTTCTCATGTATGGTTTTTGATACATTGGCTAACTTTAACTTTGCCAGGCTAACTTGAACTGTCTGGCATACTATGCATATCTGCATTCTGTGAGCCATGTCCATTGATTTATCATTTCATATGGCCCAGATCATCAAAAACGACTCACCTTAGCAACCCAGTATTGGCTCAAGGACTTATACTAATCTAGTTTAATTTGCACATTTTCACACACCACATACTTTCCTTTTCCATAATGGAGGGCAGCCAGAATTTAATTAGATCACAGAGTTCACACCGTAGGATATACGGTCTTTTAATTAGCAACATATATTGTTTCGGATATTTACCTAGACACAATCATTAACACTATAAACAAATCACACAGAAGCCCAAAGTGTTACTGGAAGCATATTTATTTATTATTTATTGTTTTCATTTATAAAAGTACATCTGCATTCTAAGTTATTGGGAGGACATAAAAAAACATTATTTAAATTAAATGTCTTCTAACACTAATACTGAAGTACAAAATACAATTACATGGTGAGATGTATGTGTTTTTTAGGGCTTCTCAACTGCAGAAAGAACTGCAAAATTCTGCCATTCTCTTCCTTCGAAGCTAGATTTCTTTGTTTCAGTGAGCTATCATGCACAACTTATCCTTAATACTACATAAAACATCTGAAACCTTACACACACAACAATAATTTGGGTCTTTTCATTCTTCTTTCAAGAGATAACCAGAAAAATAGTTTTGGGTCAGTTAAAAATGTCCATGTCATTATCATCCCAATGAATGTTTTGTCTTTTCAATTTCTTAGATTGTTTGTGGAGGTATTCAAAAGTTTGTTTTCACATGTAGAACAAAACTATTACATTTTAACATTACATTAATTTCGGAAAAGAAAAAAAAAGGCTTGCAACTGAAGCTCCAAAACACTTATGTAACTAAAATAAAATCAACATAAGAGTAAATGAAATCCCTTTGAGATGTGACATATTTGTGGAAAAGTGTAAAGGCACCCTCTGCAATTTTAAGATGCAGAATTTTCTTCAGTAAAAAAAATATTTTTGTGTATCTCAGCCTGGAATAAATTGCAAGATATTAAAATAAAAATGACTTAACAATATTACATAGGAAAAAGCATAACAACATAATCAGTATTGGGCGC
The DNA here is from genome assembly GCF_003265705.2 of Callorhinus ursinus. Taxonomy (NCBI): domain Eukaryota; kingdom Metazoa; phylum Chordata; class Mammalia; order Carnivora; family Otariidae; genus Callorhinus; species Callorhinus ursinus. The sequence goes on from NW_027397066.1 coordinate 74,412,539, forward strand.
AATGTGTAAATGGTTTGTTTCTATATTTTATTTATTGCTTATTATTTAAAAGTGGACCAGTTTAATTGATTTTTTAGGAGAGAGGGTAGAAAAAATATTTATTTTCTATAAATATACACAACAAAAAAACACAACCAAAAAATACACATTCAAGAAGTTTTTATAGGAACATCACTGCCAACATTTCTTATATGATTAATTTTCATTTTCTTTTTTTGGGTTTGGATAGAGAAGAACTTGAGAGCTATCAGTTCAAATTATTTCCAGAGTAGGAAGGAAAAGATCAGGGCATTAAAACAATAATCCTCATATTTTTATTTATTTCAACTGTGTGGTTCTCATTTGAAGAGTTAAAGTGGTTTACATGTTTGTTTTGATTTGGTTTGGTTTTCTCTAAAATAAAGATTCTTTTAATGGAAAAGAGAGAGTTTTTTATGTTGTTTGTAAGTATTTGCTTTCACTTAATAACTTATTTTTGAAAGCACAAGGAAACTAAATAGCAAATTTATTTTTTAGTGGCTTTCTAAGCCTCAAATTTGTTAGCTTCCCTTTTACTAGCAGATACTATTAATAAAAGCTTCCATTTGAAAGTATAACCCCATCTGATCACCTAACACATCTATATTTTATTCATGAGTATATTGTTTAAGGAAACCTGCAACTTGATTCATTCAGACCTGGAAAGGAAAAAAAAAGGAGAAAAAAAGCAAATAAAATGCTTATGAAATTCTAAAATCTTTGTCAACATTTCACTATATTTCAAAGTTGCAGTAAAAACTAGGTGTTCTATTCTCACAGTAAGGTGTATGTACATTTGCCATTTTGTAAATAGCAGACATACAATACTATGCAACTGTTAATTTAGGTTGGCTGTTGAGTCAACTATTAGAGAACTTTCATTTGGGTAAGTTTTTTTTTCCTTTTTGTTGTAACTAAGGAAGATGTCACACTTTATTAAAGGTAAATGTGGACTGAGATGCTAGTGTTAATCTAGGAACATTCAAATAAATTTTTAATAGTAATAAGAACAGATTACAATTATTCTTGGCTGAAATACTTTAGAACTAAAGATCTTTCTTTAGGTATGATGTTCTATCCATGTTTCATCCCTAAATAAGTATAGAAACAATTTACAATATTTTCAAAGAACATATTAGAAACTCAATGACTTATGCCATCAACTAGTTCATTTCTTTCTAGTTTTATCAAGGTATGATTGACTAAAGGTGTATATTTAGGTTGTACAATCTGATTTTTTAAAAGACAAACAATGTGATAATTTAATATATATATATGCATTTTGAAATACAATCAAGTCAACACATCCGTTACCTTACCTCACATAGTTACCTTTGTGTGTGTGTGTGTGTGTGTGTGAGAGAGAGAGAGAGAGAGAGAGAGAGAGAGAGAGAGAGAGGGAATACTTAAGGTCTACTCTCAACAAATTTCAAGTGTATATCAACTCTTAATAAAATACATTTTTGTGTTTTTCTAGAGTGTACCACTATATAACCTCTCTGTGTAGTGACTTATGATGAAGAAAAATTAGGAAATAATATAGAAAGGGAACCTGAACAGATCCAGTAGAAAGCTCAGCCTTTGTAATCCTTTTTCACTTTCACTTGCTAAATCCTTTCCTCTTTCAAACACATTTCCTATAGAGTCCTTTTTTGTTTGATGCCTAAAGGAGTGTGGACTAATCCAGATGTCACAGTTCAGCTGGATGTTTAACTCATCACTGTTGTACTATTAGGTTGTAAGCAAATTGTTAAATTTATTTTTGCTACAACAGGGTATGCATATACCATGACTTTGACTTTCTTAGATGAAACATTTTGCTGAATGGGTTGTAGGATATGGTGAAAGCATGGCACAACCTACAGTGAGTAGGAGGAAAGTGGGAGAGCAATATTGTGTGTACTGGAATGTGCAAGGCTTTAGCCATTAGAGAATAGAAAAGAGCAGTTTCTTGGGAGAAGGTCAACTTGGCTGTGTGAATAGAAACCAGGAAAAGTTGTTTTGGTGTAATAGCATTTGCATTGTAATCCTTGCTGGCTTGTTTAGTTTTGTCCTGAACCTTTAAGTCCATCAAGAGCGCTATAAAAATATTGGTTATTTATACCTCTTTTAGCAGGGCCCAAGCATTACTGACATTTTATAATGCTTTGTCTTTTAATTAAGTCTTTAAAGTCCACTGTAAGCTTACATTTTCCTCATGAGCTGAGTGCTGTGAAATGCTTTGAGCAGATAAAATACAAAACTGATTTTTCAGTACTTTCCATCTATAGATATTAGCTCCCTTCACTGCTAAGGTTTTGGGTTTGGCTAATGATCATCCCTGACCTAATAGGTTCAGTGCATTCCCATTTCCAAAAGTGCATCCCCTTTGAGTGGATATGCATACATTTGAGACTGTGTGTGAACACACAGAGGTTTTATACCATTTACTGATTGTGTCCTGCATAGTGTGTTGTTTACTGATCTGTGGCTTCTCCATTTATATTTTGGTGAGCACTTTTGTCTCATAACAGTTGACAAAACGTGGCACAAATGACAGTGCTGACCCTGTCCTAAAGTCATTAAAGGGAGAGAGCTTCATGCTAGATAGTTTTAGGGTATCTGGAAGTACTTGGAGCAAATGTTCCAGAAAATAGTAGGGAAATATCTATAAACAATTAGGCATCAGTGAAAGTCCTTTGTCATTACAAAAGATATCATAGAATACAACACTAGATTGTGGAGATTTGCAAACACTTTGATGGAAATTATCTTCAAGCAATGTTCTCTGAGCCTACTGTGACCTCAGGGGATTAGTGGAAAGTGGAAGAATATTTGCTAACATACTGTGTCTGGTCTGCCACACACACATTTCCACAGCGGCTCTGCTTTAACAACTTATTTGTTCAGTGATTCCAAGTTCTAAAAAATGCAGCCCTGCTGTTGCATGAGCATGCACATTTTTGAAAGCGTGCATGAACAAAGATTTTGAGAATTACTGGCCTAGGGCATTCAAATTGTCATTAGCCTATTTTACAAGGGGTGGTAATCAAACATTGAGTGGAATGAGATAAAGTAATTAGCCAACAGTAATGTATAGCTGGGTTTATGGCACAAAAAGATGTAAGAAAAAATATTTTGAAAGCCTAAGGTGTTTTTTTTTAAACAGATAAGCAAATGTATAAAAAATGATATAGCAAAATTCTTTTTCTTCTGTCTAGAAATGGGTTATTTAAAGCTTAGGTTTTTATAGAATGGAAAAACATTAATGAAAAGCAATTTAGATAATTCGAGCCCAGTTAAAAAATGGTAATTTCTCTGGCTACTTGCTCAAACCCTGTGGGAAGGTGAGCAGCCCAGCTTTTTTAGGACACTTTATTTAGTTGTTCCCATTTTCATCCTGAGTTCTCAGATATTACTCTGCAGTATGTTCCCCTTCTCTCTCTCTTTTTCTTTTTTTTTAAATAGCAACATCTTTCTCATATATGGCAAGTGAAAATTTTTAATCTCCTTCATCCTTTTTAGGTGACTGCTCTATTCTAATTCCATAACTACTTGTCCAGACACCGGAGTGCATGTAGGTATCTGACTCACTTGGTACTTTTCCTTCTAGTGGCAAAATGATATCTAATACATCTGTTTAAAACAAGGCAAACAGTAACAACAAAAATCTTCAAGGAGGCCAGTGGTGATTCTGTGGAAAGGTGTGTGTGTCTGTGTGTTCAAGTGGATTCCTAAACAGATTTAATTAAATAGGAAAAAGAAACATGCAATACATATCTGTTTGGTAGTATATTGATGTTTGCAGAAAATCCTTATCAAAATTTAATGACCCTAAAGGTAGATATTGATTTTCCTTTCTCCTCAGACAATATTTCATTTGTGATATTGACTTGCCACAAATGAATGTTTGCTTAAAATACAGTGTTACAATGTTATAGAGCAATCCTCTACAAAAGGCTTGCAGCCCTTTGTGCTCTGCAAGGAACAAAGCAGCTCAGAGCTAGCAATGAAATGTAAAACCAAAGCCAACTCTTTTTTTTTCTTTTTAAAAAAAGATTTAGATTAGAATTTGATTTCTTTCATTTTTATTTATTTTAGGTGTGGGGTGGGGCTCTTAAGTGTCTCGTCAGTGTGAATTTGGATTTGGAACGGAATAGATTAGTGCATTAGTGTCTTAGAGCTGTTGTGACAAAGTAACTACAAACTGGGTAGTCTATCCAAAAGTAATTTAATATCTCACCATTCTGGGGGCTAGGGGTTCAAGATGAAGGTACAGGCAGGACTATATTCCCTCCAAATGTTCTAGGGAAGGATGTATTCTAAGCCTCTTAACTTCTGATAATTTCTTGGCTTGTGGCAAAACTCATGTCTTTGTGTGTGTCTCCCTCCTAAATGACCTTTTTTTTTTTTTTAATAAGGATATCAGTCCTATTGAATTAGTGGCCCTAATTTACTCTATTCTAGTAAAGGCCCACCCTACTCCAGTATAATCTCGTTTTAATTAAACTACATTTGTATGGATCCTATTTCCAAATAAAGTCAAAGTTGTTTAATTTCAATCATCAAACCTTTAGAACAAAACAAAATCAGATGGTGTGATATTCTGTGGAACACCTGGCTCAATCTATTGACAAATCGTATCATGAAAGAGGTGTGCAATACTAGATTAGAAGAGGTATACGAGATACAGCCATCATATACATTTTATCATCCTGAATTATATTCAATTTGAACAGCTGCAAAGAATGTCTCTGTGACAATTGAGGACATGTTGAATATAAATTGTGTATTAGATAAGATAAAAACTTTTTGATAAGGAAAAGTTGATTGTAATTGAGGAAAATCAGCTCATAAGAAATAATGTACAATATGATCTCATTTTGGTGAAAAATACATAAAATTTATATACACAGGAAGTTATCTGTAAAGATATACAATAAGGTGTAAACAATTATAGCCTTTGGGGATTAAGAAAATGGTGTTTTTATTTCCATATTCTTGTTTTAACATAGGTATTAAAAATGTCTTTTAACATAGGTATTAAAAAAGGTGTGTGTGATGACATTTTAAAATTTTGAAGTATGTATTATTTTAACAAAAATGTCAAAATAAAAAATAAATTGGGTTAAGGATAAACAGAAGTATAGAACACTTTATAGGGTTAATTCTGGTATTTTTTATATAACCTTTCAGCCTCCCGACGCTTAAACCCCTTTGTTCACATCCATCTGTGGTCACATGATCAATATCTATAAACCTAGCCCTTCCCAGATTCTGGACTAGTTCTGTCTTTGGTTGAGAAGTGTCATACTTCAGTAGCTTGAAGTTAACTATATTAATATTGTCATTTCTTCTATTTTATCCTGAAGTTGCGCTCTTCTTCTACCAGGGACAAAATAAATTAGTGCCTTGTAGCATTCTTCCATGATTCCTTGATTTTATCATTTGCATCAGGTTTAAATACAGGCCTCTATTTCATTCTTGTCTCTCTTTTTGGGGAGTGGGGGATAGAACTTCATAATGTCCTTGTATCCCACTCTTTAATGCAATTTTTACAATAACTATCCGGAGATAAGTCAAATTTCATATAGGTTAAAGGCACAGTTCTCCACAATGCTACCCTCACTTCGGATACCAGCTTTAAGTTCAGAGGCCACTCACACTTCTGATAAACTGGTTACAAACTGAAAGCACCTATTACCCTTCAGATTTGATAATTTGATAGAGTAGCTCACAAAATTCAGGGTACAATTACAGGCTATAAATTCGGACCAACCAAAAAAAAAAAAAAAGAAGAAGAAAACCCATAGTACATAGCATAAGGTCTGAGACACTCCTAAATGTGGAGTTAGTACATTTCACCTTCCCAGATATCAATGTGTATCACTAGCCTGGAAGCTCACTCAACCTTTGAGTCCATGTCAATGGAATTTCATTACATTGGCATGGTTGATCAGATCATTTACCATGGATTAAACTCAATCCCTAACTCTAGGAGGTTGGGCTGATATCACTTTCCTCAAATTCCTACCATTTTAATCACATGGTTGGTCTTTTCAGCATGACCAGCCCCCATCCTGAAACTATCTCAGGGCTCCTCAAGAATCTCCTCATTAGCATAACTAAATTGTAGCCCAAGGGACCCACTTACCATGAATAACAAAGACACTTCTATCATTTGGGAAGTTCCAAGGGTTTCAACATTTTCTCACAAGAACCAGGGGGAGACAACCATGAGAGACTATGGACTCTGAGAAAAAAACTGAGGGTTCTGGGGGGGGGGTCGGGGGATGGGTTAGCCTGGTGATGGGTATTAAAGAGGGCATGTACTGAATGGAGCACTGGGTGTTATACACAAACAATGAACCGTGGAACAGTACATCAAAAACTAATGATGTAATGTATGGTGATTAACATAATAAAATAAAATGTAAAAAATATTAAAAAAATAAAATAAAATAAATATCTCTGCCAAAAACAAACAAACAAACCAGGGATAAAAAGCAATTGAATTTTTTTATTATGCAACACAGTCTTAAGTGTTACAGCTCAGCTATTTTAAGCTAGCCATACTGTACATCCTGTGTCTGCACTCTAAGATGTGATCTGAGCCCTTTTAACTACAATATTGGCCTTATCTGCTGCCCTTATGCTTAATTGGCCCTCCTATGCCTTCTCATCACTTCAGTAGGGTCTTGTACGTGGTGAACATGGCCACCCTGATGCACATACTGTCTCAGTTTTCTCATTTCTAGCTCTGGTCTATCTCCTCACCCCCTGAACTCTAAACCTCAAATCTGGTATTAGGCTTAGGAAACATTGATTTATTTTTGTCCTCTACCAAAATGGAGTACAGTTAGCTAAATGTGATATTCTTTTGACTCAGTGGACCCATAGACCCTTCTGTCCACAAGTAGCTGCCACAAGGTATTGACTTGAAATAAAATACTAATCCATTATCAGCTAGAAGGGATAACATTTGAAACAGCCCTGTTTCTTTGTAACATTTTTGACGAATTATTGGTTAATATAATTACTACTTTATTATTGCCATTAATTTCACACACCTATTACATAACCTTTCAAAATATGATGTGCTTACAGAAGATTGTATTCAGTCTCATACACGTTAAATTCTTGTCTTGAACATGGGCCCATATGTAACTTTGGTTAGAAATTCTCTAGTTTCTAGCTTTCAGGACCTTTAAATATTTGCTAAAAATCCATACATCATCCCTGCTCTGTTCAGCAAAGTGGCGTGAAAGTTTAAACATCAAACCTTGTTATTTGGAGTTGTATTCTGCTATTGGAAAGGGCTGTCAGAATTACAGTGTTTTTCTCCTGCCAGAAAGATGCTAGAGATTTTTATTGTTGCTGCTGTTAAATGAAGACATTTTAACATAGATTTTTTTTTTTTCCCCTTGTAGTAGACAGGGCAATATTTCCCACAACAACAAAAAGGCTAGGTATTTCATTCTTTCTTTAAACATATATTTACACCATTTGTGTAATTATTGTCAGAATTCTGTGTTGGAAACAAATGTAATCTTGATGTGCTTACCTTTGAGTTGATTTCTTTCACCCAAAGTAGGTGTCTGTATTCTTGGTAAATGTTAATACGATACAATCTATAAGACCATGACCTGAAATCCGACAGTGAGATTGACTGGTCTAGGTTCTTAAAGCCAGGGTCATGTGTTCCATGTGGTGAATTTAACATACACACTAGTGGCACTTTCTTTTTATAAAATACTGGTTGCTGTTTAATTAAAATAAATGCAGAAATGCAGATGGGCATTCTTGCAATAATTTTCCCTTTTAACAATAGTGCAGAAGGGGTACCTGGATGGCTCAGTCCACTAAGCATCCAACTCCTGATTTCAGCTCAGGTCACGATCCCATGGTTGTGAGATGGAGCTCCACATTGGCTCCATGCTGGGTGTGGAGCCTTCTTGAGATTCTCTCTCTCTCTCTCCCTCTCCCTTTGCCCTTTTTCCCCACTTGTTCTCTCTCTTACTCTCTCTCTCTCTCACTCTTGCTCTCAAAATAAATAAATTAATTAAATAAAGCAGAAAACATTTATTTTATAAAAGCATGGGTTGTCACTCTACAGCATATTTGTTTTCTCCTTTTGACAACTTTTATAATTGTGATGAGTATTTTTTGAGTGAGAAAACTGATCATTAGGGTTTTGTATGAATGAAAGTAAGGGAAAATTATTTTGTCTTTTAAAAAATACAGAAAAACTAAAAGACGTTAAACAGGAAGACTTCAAAAACTGAAACCATTTTGGCTTAAGTAGCAGAATTCAGCTTATAAAATTTATGGAAATTTATATTGTAGAACATTTTCTAGGTGTGCATTAAGTCATCTCTAAAAATGGCAATAGCGGGCGCCTGGGTGGCTCAGATGGTTGGGCGTCTGCCTTCGGCTCAGGTCATGATCCCAGGGTCCTGGGATCGAGTCCTGCATCGGGCTCCCTGCTCCTTGGGAGCCTGCTTCTCCCTTTGCTTCTCTCTCTCTCTCTCTCCCCCTCTGTCTCTCATGAATAAATAAATAAAATCTTTAAAAAAAATAAATAAAAAATAAATAAATAAACAAAAATGGCAATAGTAATAAAGGGCTAATCGCTTGGTGTTAGTAAAAAAACAACTATATTGCAAGAGTCATAAAATATAAGATAATATTCATTGCCACAGGCAGCACTGATTTATCCAGCAGGACTTAAAGGTATAGAAGGATGTCAAACAGAAAGAGTCAGAGACTTTAATGTGATGTTGAGAGATGTGTTATTCTGCCTGGAAATATGCTAAGTGAATAATTTAAATGACATACCAAATATCTGTGATAGTCTAGGCTCTTCACAAATTGTGGGAATAGACTGGTAAACAAAACTAAGCCTCATCCATGCTATCATGAAACATACAAATTAATGGGGAAGATTATTGCCATTCAAATATATAAAAATGAAATCAGGAGTACAAACCAAAAGGCCTGAGAGGGTCCTAAATATGGAACTTCTGTGCCCTCACTGTGGAATTAGTATATTTAATAGATGTGGAATTACTTCTTAATAAAAAAAAAAGGCATAAAAAACAGAGATCAATGGGATCCAAACTTTTTGATCTCTAACCCCTAATAGAATTTTGAACAATTATGTACCACCTCACACATTTTTAACTTGACATCTAAATTTATTCATCTTAAATTTTATGTAGTTGTAAAGGCCATTGCCTTTAGCATATGGGGTATTTTGACTAACATAGGTATTATATCACTCTTTTAAGTGTATTTAATGAAATCTAAAAATCATAATTATGTGATACTCTTTTCCAACATCACAAAATACAAATGAGCTCTTCTGTAACTTTTGAAAAATGTATTTCTTTCCTTTTACTGTTTGAATTGATATTTCCATTCCGTGACATTTAAATATTTTTATCAAAGTATAACATATTTTATGCTTATCATACTGAGCTACAAATACATACATATGAAAATTTTAAAATCTTATTTCCCATGTTCACAAGATGCTAAGTGCTTAAAAATATTTTCTATGCTGACTTATCAATTCAATTAGTATTTTTATATAATTAGTTATATTATAAATTTAGAAAAGTAATTGTGGGGCTCCTGGGTGGCTTAGTTGGTTAAGTATCCAACTCTTGATTCAACTCAGGTCATGATCTCAGGGTTTTGAGATCGAGCTTTGCATCGAGCTCTGTGCTGGGCTTGGAGCCTGCTTCAGATTTTCTCTCTCCCTATCCCCCCTCACCCACTGCTCATGCTCATGCATGTACACACATATGCATATGCACATGCTTCCACACATTCTCTCATAAAAAAAGTAATTGTAAAATACAAAAATTAAAATTTTATTTGAAACACATGAAGTTAAACATGATCATATTTTTCTTATGTATTTAATGAAAAAGAAAATTATGTAAAGCTAAAAATGAATTGATCAGGCAGCTGGCAAATTATTGTTAAAAGGAGAAAGATGATATTAAATATCTTTATGATTAAATAATATAAATATTGACCCAAATTAGAGCATTTCATAATGCAACTTGTTTTAATAAACTTGAAAAACGCTTTAGTGCATAGCAAATCCTAAATCTGAAAAAAAAAACACATAAACTTTTGTTGGTGGACTTTATCTGATAATCTTGATAAATTTTCTGTTCCTAGAAAATATTCTGGCTGTATTGAAAAGATTTTACAGCATTAATCTACACTTCTGGCTTTTCTATTGTAATTTTCCCCCCATCTCATGACAAGCCCTAGAGATGAGTATCGAATGTTCCTGCAATGATTTCATTTAATTACCTAAACAAAAAAATGTTGTGTTCAGTAGTTTTTACCTGTGTTCTCTTGGCTTTCTGCTCTGTTGTGATGCTCACTCAAGAACAATGCATCCTTTGATTGGAGGGGGAGGCAGGTAGAGAAAGGGAATGGAAGAAGCTAAACAGGTAAACAAGTTATTTGGCATGGCTCATACCTCCCACACTTTCATATCTGAATTTCTAACATAAAAATAATCTAAAATGCCGCAATTCCAGTGCCAGATTTTACCCTTAACTAGAATATTTGTTGCAAGGAAGTACAGGAAGTTCAGAAGTTCCATCATATCTACTGGAAAACTTCCCCTTTATTTAGGACCCCAAGGGTTTTACAACCCAGGGCAGTGCAACAAAACAAGTGTTGAGATCAGTGTGTGTGTGTGTGTATGTGTGTGTGTGTGCACGACACACATATGTGCCTATGCAGTGGGAGAAAAGTGGGGTGGAGTGTTAGGTATCTTTTCAAAGCTAGTAGAATGCATTTGGGTACTCAAGTGCTTTCTTAGGATTATTCTCATAAATTGTGATTATGAAGTTGCTTTTGAAATTGAGATCTGGAAACTGATACCCTTAAACTGATCCATGTTCACATGTTTTCTGGAAAGTACCCCAGTTTGAGGATCACTGAGCTAGGCAGGAAGTGATACCTGATCCGAGGTCTGAAGAACAGTATAAAATTATCCAAAAATAAAATAACCTGATTGTCTTTATTGTGTTATTGTATCACCTGAATGGAGTGACTTGATATAACTGCTTATGTAATGATCATATGGTCATTATAGTTTTTTTAATTAATTGTATTCATTAAAATTTGATTATGTCATTTAACTTTGAAATTCTACAATATGGTTAATGTTTGTAACTCTTGTTCAAACCAAAAATCCATTCTGACATTGCCACTCATAAATTAAGAAGTTAAACTTGGATATTCTTAGAATTTTGACATAAATCAGTATACGTAGTAGTATTTGATGGCTCTGGGGGAGGACCGTTCAGGATTTGGAAATGGGCAAAAGATTACTGGATGTTCTTTCAATGCTCAACATTTCTACAGGACACTCTGGGAATTATATGAGGGTGGGAAGAAAGATGTATTTTTGATTGTCTTTTCTATTAAGTAGGCTATTTTACAATTCTGTAAGGGTGGAAGGTAATTTGTAGAAAATTGATAGTAATTCAGTGATTCTTGTCCATAGTAATGCAAATGAATCTTCTCCTGTAGAGATATGTTCATTTATGCCCAATAGAAAAGATCACTCAAAACACAATGATTTATTGCCCTGTAGGATACAAACTGGTTTGCATCTATTAGCAACTTCATTTCAGCATTCCTGATTGCCCATACATACAAATTCTTCCGTGTACTGTTCCTAACATCTGTTTTCATCTGTTGTGGCTATCATAACAAATACCATTAGACTGGTGGCTTAAACAACCAACATTTATTTCTCATCATTCTAGAGGCTAGAAGTCTGGGATCAGGGTGCCAATTTGGTTCAGTTCTTGATGAGGGTCTTCTTCTTGGTTATGTCCTCACATTGCCTTTCCTTGGAGCATGCAGGAAGAGAGACGGAGAGTGGGAGAGAGGAAAGGGGGGGAAGGAGGTAAAGAGGAAGGAAGGGACCTATTTATCTGCCATTTCTTCTTATTTTTTTATAGGACATTAATCCCATCCTTTATGACCTCATCTAAACCTAAATACCTTTCAAATGTTCCACTTCCATATACTATTACTTTGAGGTTTAGGGTTTCAATATATAAACTGGGGCAGGACACAAATATTCAGTCCATAGCAACATCTTACCGGTTGCCTCATTAATTGTGTCAAATGAAATCTTTGACATTGACCTTGACATTTTACATCTGCATTAGAGTCATATTTTTTAGTTTAGTTTTTTTTTTTTTTTGAGAATATGACATAGAGAAATATCAGGGGCAGTAAGCACTGAATAGTAGACTGTGCAAATCTTTATCAGAATATTAACAATGAGGTGTTAAAATATATCCTTCATGGACTATTATTCTTCTCAAAAAAAATTATAGCCAACTAAGTGCTACATACATTCTTTCATTATCCTTGTTCGCAGCATTTCCAATTTATGGTTCTAAATACTTTCTTTTATGAATTAACTTGATAAGGGGAGCCTGAGTGGCTCAGTTGGTTAAGCGTCTGCCTTTGGCTCAGGTCATGATCTCAGGGTCCTGGGATCAAACCCCGCATCGCATCAGGCCCATTGCTCAGTGGGGAGCCTGCTGCTCCCCCTGCTTGTACTCTCTCTCTGTCAAATAAATAAATAAAAGAATAAATAGATATTCATGTCCACTTATTTTTCAAGCCCCCACAATCATGTTTCTGTCTCTAATCACATAGTGTCACTGAAACCTCTTTGGCAAAAGCCACTAATGATTTTCTAATTGCCAAACCTAGTTGATTTATTTGTTGGTCTTATTGTTAGCTATCTCTGTACACTTCTAATATGTTACGTACTCCTTTCTTCATGAAAGACTTTTCACCTTTGGCTTTCTTGCCCTTTCTCTGTCTTGGTTTGCATTTTTTCTATGACTTATCTTTGAATTTCCCATCTGGCTCCAGATCCTCTGTTCACTTGACATCAGTTCCTACCTCTGAGGCTGATATATCTAAGAAGTGAAAAACATTTCGAAGTTGTCCGTTATGATAATGGCACCTAATGAATCACACCTGTCCATATCTCTCTGATGCACCTTTGCAATGTGTCCATCAAACCCTTGGGTCTTGTCCAGCTTTGTGACTTGCTCAGAACAATACAAACTGGCAGATGTGACATTGCATGTGATACGGAGTTTTTGCTTCAAGAGACATTGCAGCTTCCACTCTTGCCTCTTGGGATTCTATCATGAGTCCAACATATGAGGAAGCTGGTGTGAAGGAGGTAAAGCCACGTGGTGGAAATAAACCAAGTCCAAGAGCTCTGAAGAGGCCCTTTAGTATCTTCCAGATCAGCTAGACTGCTAGCTGAATGCAGCTACATGAATGCGTCTAGGTGAAATAAGTGGAAAAGCTGCCTAGCCAAACTACAGAACTGTGAGAGAGAATACATCATTTTTGCGTTAAGCTACAAATTTTAAGTGGTTATGCAGCAGTCGATGATTGATACATAATTATATTATGAAATCCCCAAATCTCTCCCTTTTGTCCCACATGCAGTTGTCTACTGAGCAATTCCCAGATGTTCTGGAGATATTTCAATGACATCTTCAAGATTGAAATAATGATCTTGAAGTAGTTTCTCCCTTCTGCTCCATAAGTCAGTGCCTATTTCCTCTGCAATTTCTCCCTTGTTTCTGAGGTATACTTCCCGTATCTAGTGGTCAGAGCAAGCGTAGAGAAGTTGTCCATGTCCTTGTCTCCTTCCGTCCTCCATCTCCTCACCAGGTGACCAAGGTCAAGTGACTCCACCTCCCTAATAGTACCCTAATCTCTACCCACTTTCCTATTTTCATTTATTTGACTGGTTTCCTGAGAATATGGGGACGTATAGAGTTTTCCCTTTTTTTGGTGACCTTAGGAGCTGTGCCTGGTTGTGTATGGTCAGTTAGGGTCCGTGGTTATTTTGAGGTGGGTTGCTTGATGAGTCTATTTGCATTCAGCTAGGTGGTTGCTGTGGGCCTTTTTACCTTGCCCTACATTATCACTTTACTTCGTTGGTTAAAATGTCAGTTAAGTTTGACTTAATTACTCACCGCTGCCTACACAATGAAGGCTAACCTCTTCCTCAAGACAAAGATGGTTCTCTCTGATCTCAAACTACCTCTCCAGCTTCCTCCCTCCGCTACATAGTATCCCATAGCGATACTGAACTTCCTAATATGCTGACAGAGACTTTCTCACTTTGTATCTACTCAGGCTCTCCACTTTTCCCAGAGTACTCTCTCCTCCCCACTGTCTTTAAATGCTCTCAGGATAAACTGACATTTCTATTTTTTTTTTTTAATTTTCACCGTATTCCTTATCTATGTATACTGTAGGATCAATAGCTCTGTCTGTTTTTGGTATTTATGTACATATCCACTTCCCTGTATCATAGTTAAGATTGCCCTGGAAGCAGAGCTCCCTGAAGACAATGATTCAAATTTTTTTAAAAGATATTATTTATTTATTTGACAGAGAGAGACAAGCGAGAGAGGGAACACAAGCAGGGGGAGTGGGAGGGGGAGAAGCAGGCTTCCTGCGGAGCAGGGAGCCCGATGCGGGGCTCGATCCCAGGACTCTGAGATCATGACCCGAGCCGAAGGCAGACACTTAAAGACTGAGCCACCCAGGCGCCCTGCAAGTAGGTGATTTAATAGTTAAACCTGGGACACTATTGTAGACGAGTGGAAAAGTGAGACAGTGAAGAATAGCCAACAAAGTGTGACTTTCAGGCCAGATACTACTGTGGGCAACTGGAACTTAATCCTGTAGGAAAAATCCAAAAAATGGTAGAACACAAGTGTCAAAATTATCTCTCCTAAGGGATGAGAGAACTATATATTTATATACCAACTTCAGTCATTAGATATGGGCTACCATTCGGGGAGGAGACCGTGTATGACCTGAAAAGGGATGCAGACAAAAGCCAGCCCCATACATTGAAATGGGATGCCCCCAGGAATAATAGAAAGTGTTACACCCTGTTACAAATTCTTTTCTGGCAGGAAAAAAATGCCATATTTGTCACTGTATTTCCAGTGTCTAACTTAGTGCCTTGCATTATATTGGGACCACATGCGTGATTGTGAAGGAATAAATCATAAAGTGAAATATCATTGGTATCAATAGTAGGTTACAATCAGCACTTAGTGAGTATTTCCTGTATGCCCAGCACTGCTGTATGTTCTTTTTTTTTTTTTTTAATTTTTTATTAGAGAGAGAGGGAGAGTGCGAGCAGGGGTCGCGGCAGGCAGAGGGAGAGGGAGAAGCAGGCTCCCCGCTCAGCAGGGAGCCCGACGTGGGGCTCGATCCCAGGACCCTGGAATCATGACCTGGGCCGAAGGCAGCCACTTAACCGACTGTGCTGTATGTTCTTAATAGGCATAAGTGCATTAGACTGAAGTGGGGCAAGAAGAAACAATGTAAATTCTTTTTGCTGGTGGAAATCTGAGGAAGAAAAAAACACAGCAGTGAATCAATCAACTTGATCAGTAATAATTAATTTTCAAAGAGGAAGGACCAATTAACATTTTATTGAGTCACAGTAAGCCTAGGCATTTTCAGTTACTTACAACTAATAGTGCAGCCTAGCAGTTAAGAGGGTAGGCTCAGTATTGACTATCTTGATCTAGTTGCTAGTTTTATCACCTATCAACCTTGTGATCTTCATCTAGTTATCTTTTATCTCTGTTCTGCTAAAGAAGCATATTAATGGTTTTTAGATCATAGGATTATGAAGGCCATATAAATTAACAAATCCAAAGAACACAGAATAATGCCCAGTGCATTGTGAGCACTTAATAAAGCTATACTCTTAGTGTTTCTTAGAGGAGAATAAATTCGTTTTCAAAGACTCCAGGGCTATAGATCTGTGTATCCAACTACAAGTAAGAAGTATGTTTGAAATGCATGTCTTATCTGTAGAATCGCTGTGACAGTTTTCATACTTATTATAGGCTACAATTGATTATAAAGTCACATGTCCTATGTTTATTCTGTGAAATCAAATAGCTATGTCCTCTTAGGTATGCAAAGTCAAGTTTGAGAACCAATAGCACAAGCTATCATAAATAATAAGCAAAACAGGGTAATTACTGTGGGGCTTCCTGTAAATAGCCGCACACCAAAAGACAGTCTTCATATTAGGAAAAAGACCTTTATCTGTGTTATATTTGTCTGCTATAATTATGCACAACCACATCCATTTAAAGCAGTGGCCCTAGGCCATATACTTCTTGGTGTTCGCATCCTGCAGTGCCTCGTGGGAAGTTAGATCGTAAGGGAAGTAGCTGACAGGTGGATAAACAGCTGTTCTTCTGTCATCAGTGCTAGAGAAACCAGAGGAACACATACAAAGACCAGAAAACTAAGTGAGAGAGGGAGAATCAAGGATTGGGTTTTATAGGTCATTGTTTCCTATCACTCCTTTATGACATCAACTTTCTTTCACGTGAGGACCAATACATTTTATATAGTTCAGCTGATTTCTTCTTTGTAAAAGTTGCTCCGTGAAGAATGTCAAAGTTGATTAGGACTGGCAAAACTTTCCACATAGTGGACATGATGTCTTTTGTTTGGTAGCAATAGCACCTGTAAATAGGCAATAGACCCTTGGTGAACATTGAGGTTTTCTTTCGTAAGTTTGTCTTTAAATCCTAGAACAGTTCATTCAGTCCAGTAGTTCATTCTACTAGAAGATAGTCATGTCATTCTCTTGAGAGTGTGTGCTCAAATCAATCTGAGAATGATGATAAAAGCATGTTCCATTTTACTTTTAACTTATTCTTCCTCCAGGGTGGTATTCTGTTCTCTGTAGCATTCTTCATATAAACTTTATGCATCATCTAGTTTTATTTTTCTACCTTAGAAAAATTTATTCAGCAGCCAATACCTTCTGTTGCAATGTGTTATAGCAAAAAAAAGTTCAGGAGATGATTGAAAATGTGACACTGGAGGAATCCTAAAGTCCTCTTCCCAATAGTCATGAAATTTCTGAAAAGTATCTGCTACCTGCATGGCATATTCCCTCTGGCCAAAACCATGCATGATAGTAACTCATCTCTCTCTCTCTCTCTCTCTCTCTCTCTGTGATTTTTTTTTTTAATGAAAATAAAGGGACAATATGTACACCTGCAGACTGAGAAGGCAGAGATATACTCCAAATTTAGTGTAGAGCCTAAAACATGGTAAGAACTCAAGAACTTAGCAAATAATACAAGAATACCATAATGTGTTTGTACATTTGGACAGAAACAGCATTTAAAAAATTATGCCATAGAGAATGACAAAAACCTTCAGGCTCACTTACTCCATTTCCCTTTAAAAAAGTGGCATACACAATTCTGAGAAAGAAAACTTATTATTGAACTTCTATCAGATATCAGAACCTTCACATAAGTTTTTATTTCATCCTCACAACAATCTTATTTGGTTAGTATTACCTGCATTTTACTATGAAAGACTCTTTCTCTCTTTCTTGGTCATACTATTGATCATAGAGTCACAATTTAAACCCAGGTGTTGCCCCCAAGCTGAAGCTTTTCCCAATATCTTATTATCTTGTTATTCAGATCCAGTAGGTAATTAAAAATTAAGTCATGATAGTGTTCTAAATAATTTTAATGGAAAAAATCACCACAAAAGAGTGACACTTTATAGACTTATACAAACTATTGTTGTTGTTATTTTTTCTGAGATTAAAATATAAAATATGGGTGCCTGGGTGGCTCAGTCGTTACATGTCTGCCTTCGGCTCTGGTCATGATCCCAGGGTCCCGGGATCGAGCCCCGCATCGGGCTCCCTGCTCTGCGGGAAGCCTGCTTCTCCCTCTCCCACTCCCCCTGTTTATGTTCCCTCTCTCACTATGTCTCTCTCTGTCAAATAAATAAATAAAATCTTTAAAAAAATAAAAATAAAATATAAAATATAAATGTCAGTGACTCTTGAAATACTTGGTCAGTTTGAGGACAAAACAATTCCTTGCTGATGTCAGGAATTCTTCCTTGTTTCCTAAATGTATTGCAGCTAGGGCTACACCCCTCACAACAGTCTCTAAGGGTCTTCCTATGGAGGGCCCTGTAAATTCCCCCACATGGTAAATCACATATGATGACCAGTGACCCACAGCGGTGGACTTTGAAGGGACCAGTCAGACAGCTGTATGCTTCACTTTCTGTCTACACAAACAACAACAACAAAACAAAACTGACAAACAAACAAAATGCTGCTTCTTTAAAAATATTGCCAACTATTTTCCTGTGGCATGAGGACCATCTCCTTTAGATTGAAAACATCTGTCACTCGTCCCCATGAAGTGAAGCAATGTCGGTACACTAGATAGATGCTCTCACTCCAGGTTTTGTTAGCAGCTTTCACCTTGGTCTTTTATATCATCATTTTTAGTAAACCTCCATTTATTTCCCTGGTCTGACTGATGTCTCTTTCTCAAGACTGTTATTAAAATACGTTGCTGTACTTGCTGGTCTCTTTAAGCCACTGGTCTGCAGCGGCAACCAGTCACTTCTTTCTGACAGTGGCTTCTCAGAACTGTTCTGGGGATGGCTGGGGTTCTTTCAAAGGGTTCCAATGTACCAAGGCCAATATTTTCTCAAAAGTCTCTCATTAGTATCCTTCCATTAGAAGATTTGCTTTCCTTATGAGCTTTAGAGCTCAGATTTTGCATGTACACAATTACACTCTTACACACTTTGTTTACAAATGTTTACTGAGCCTTGAAGATACGTTCTACACATTTTTCTAGGCAAACCTGAGACACTTTCCTGAAACCAAACCAAAACAAAACCCAGAGATCCTATTCCCCTGCAGTTTATAGTGGCTGAGAAAAGGAGTAGAAAAAAAGCAATAGATGTGATAAATAAATGTAGGGGAAAGCAAAAAAAGAATGAGGAAGGTGTGGCTTGAAATAATAAATAGGGTAGTTACCTTCCTTATTGAGAAAGTGAGCTGGAACATGGATTTGAACGAGGTAAGAAAATTAGCCCTGAGAATATCGGGTCCTAGGGAAAGTGCAAAGACCCAAAGGCAGAGTTATATTAGAGGAATAGCAAATACGCCTGTCTGGCTAAAGTTTTGTTGAGTGGGTGTGGTAGAAAAGCATTTCAGAGAGATGACTAGGATTGGGTCACAGAGGGTATTCTTTACACCGAGGGAAATGGAAAGCCTTTGAAAGGTTTTGAACGGAGGAGTGACATGATAAGACTTATATTTTGAAAGCATCACTCTGGCGATTGTGTTGAAGATAGGACAAGGCAAAAAGGATATTTTCATAATTAATGGTGGTTCCTCCCTAGGGAGTAGCAGTAAAGGTGGAACCCAGAGATTACCTGACACACTGGATGGATGTTAGAGAAGTGGAGGAGTCAAGAATAACCTCAAGGCGTTGGCCTGAGCACCTAGAAGGATACAGCTGTCAGTAACTGCTTAAGTATGAAGCCAGATTTGGAGGGGAGATAGGTTTAATTTTGCATATGTTAATTTTGAGATATCTTTTAATAATATAAGTCGTTAGTCATTCAGGTCAAAGAGGCATTTGAAAAAAATCTATGTGTATGTGTATCTGGAATTCAGGAGAGAGATCTGGCCTGGAGATACATGTTTGGGACATATTATTACTAGAATGATAACATTTAAAGCCAGTTCTTCTCCTGCTTAATTTTTTTTTCCCCATTACCACTGGTTACTGTTAAAACACAACAGACTATTTTCATAAAGAATAGCTACAATACTATATTTTTCCTTTTTTACCTTGCATTTTTGTCTCCTTCTGCCAGAATAGAATATTCATGTGGTGATTTTTGTGTTTTGTTCTCTGCCATATCCTCAGGTCCTAGAAGAATATATGGCAAATACTTTGTGTCAGGAAATATTGTTTCCCACCATAGCCAGGCATTGGGATAACCCTTAAATTGCTAGGACTGAAATTCTTCCCAGAAAGTTTCCCACATGTTTGTCCTTCTACCTACATCGTCTGGGATCCTGCTCCAGAGGCATTTTTATTTGGGTGCTTCTCATTTTCCTGAGGTTCAAATGCAGGATGATTTCTTGGTATCAGCAATTTCCTTCCATCTCCATTTCTCCCACACACCCCCTGATTTTAAAATGCAACCAGTTGTGGCCCTTCTGGTATTTTTCAGTCACAGATTCAATCTTTTGGAAAACGATTGGGAAAATATATTTCTACACACAGTTATTATAGATCTTTTAGACTTGTTTAAATTATCTAAAACTAAGAAAGGCTTTATAACTAACTCGAAGAGGTTAAAAGATTTCCTTGAGTCCTCTCTCTTCCTTTCAGTTTGCTAAGAAGGCTGCTCTTGGTCTCAGGCTCGTTAGAGTGCAGTATTTGTTTAATGAATTGTAAGTGAACACTTTCTGTATACCAGGGGACAAGCAAAGACTTGTAAAAATGGAGGAATTTTGACATTTACAAATGAGTAACCTATGTAAATAAAACCAAGAAAGCATGGTTTTCCATCCCTACCTCTACCTACCTTTCCGGTACAATTGATTGTCACTTAGTAAATTTGCCTTCTTGAAAGAGAATAGTCATGCACAGTCTATACTAAATTCAAGGTCAATTTTCCACTATTAATAGTCAGGAAAATGAAAAGTTGAATTGTTGTGTAGGTACGATTTTTAGAAACGTGGTAGACTAAAAGCAAAACAGAAATACATTCAGTCTGGAAATTTAAAACAAGCTTTAGAATCATGATTTTTTTTTTCAACCTTACAATTCACAATTAGTTTCAGTCCTAACTTCTTCCTTTGTTATTTTATAGGCCAGTCCCTGAACTGTTAATTAATTTGATCTGGGACACTGAAGTAGTTAGTAGCACTGGTTGCACTTGATTCCTGTTCCATAAACGTCTCCACTCTAAACAGTCTTTCTCACTGCAGGTCCTACTAGAAAGGCTATGATAATAACAGCTTACCGGTTTTTCTTGGTAATTTTATTTTTGATTTCTATTTTGTTGAATTATGTTATTATTAATATTAATCATGAATGAGAGGTGGTCTGTAATTTGAAATCATTTGGGAACTTAGAGCTTGAGTGGTCAAATTTTATTCGATGGCCTGCCTTTGACAAAAGAAACTCCTTTTAGCAGCTCAATGCCCATACCATGTGGGAGGTAAAAATTATAAAAAGGTACTGATTACAGCTTGACCTAAGCAACCAGGGATTTCTTAGAAAGCAAATGTACTCAATAGCAACAGTTCTGCTTTATTATTTGTAGTTATGTTATTTGAAGCTAATCACTTTAACTTATTCTCTTTATTATTCATCAGATACTTTCCTTCTAAAATATCTGTTTTTATTGGGAAATAGATCCATTTAGCTTTCAGCTGTAGCTTGGTTTTTCCTTTTATAATTTTTTAAAAATGAAATGATACCCAATCTTAGATTTCCTTCCTTCCTTCCTCCTTCCCTCCCTCCCTTTCTTCCTTCCTTCTTTTCTTTCTTTCTTTTTCTTTCTTTCTTTCTTTCTTTCTTTCTTTCTTTCTTTCTTTCTTTCTTTCTTTCTTTCTTTCTTTCTTTCTTTCTTTCTCTCTCTCTCTCTCTCTCTTTCCTTCCTTCCTTCCTTCCTTCCTCCCTTCCTCTCTTCCTCCTTTCCTTTTTTCTTTCTTACTTTTTGGGTTCAGGAGTAGAATTTAGTAATTCATCACTTACATATAACACCCAGTGCTCATCCCTGTACCCACCTCCCCTCCAACAACCCTCAGTTTCTTCTCCATTGTATCTATAGCATCTCTTATGGTTTACCCCTCTGTCTATGTTTATTTTTCCTTCCTTTCCTCTTTGTTCATCTGTTCTGTTTCTTAAATTCTACATATTACTGAAATCATATGATATTTGTCTTTCTTTGACTGACTTTTTTCATTTAACATAATACTCTCTAGCTCCATCCATGTTGTTGCAAATTTTCATTCTTTTTGATGGCTGAGTAATATTGAATTATATACATAAACCACCTCTTCCTTATCCATTTATCAGTCAGTGGACATTTGGGCTCTTTCTGTCATTTGGTTATTGTTGGTAGAGCCGCTATAAACATTGGGGTGCATGTGCCTCTTCAAATCAGCATTTTTGTATTCTTTGGATAAATACCTAATAGTGCTGTTGCTGGGTCATAGGGTAGCTCTATTTTTTATTTTTTGAGGAACCTCCATACTGTTTTCCAGAGTAGCTGCACCAGTTTGCATCCTTACTGTCAGTGTAAGAGGGTTCCCCTTTCTCTGCATCCCCACCGACATGTCGTTTCCTGACTTGTTAATTTTAGCCATTCTGACTGGTGTGAGGTGGTATCTCACTGTGGTTTTGATTTGTATTTCCCTGATGATGAGTGATATTGAGCATCTTTTCATGTGTCTGTTAGCCATCTGGATGGATGTCTTCCTTGGAAAGTATCTATTCAGGTCTTCTGCCTCTTTCTTAACCGGATTATTTGTGTTTTGGGTTTTGAGTTTGATAAGTTCTTCATAGATTTTGGATACTAACACTTTATTCAATATGTCATTTACAAATATCTTCTCCCATTTTTGTAGGTTGCCCTTTAGTTTTGTTGATTGTTTCCTTTGCTGTGCAGAAGATTCTTATCTTGAAGAAGTCCTAATAGTTCATTTTTGCTTTTGTTCATACTTGGATTTTCAAATGTGCTATCCTCTCTCCCAGAGTAGACAGAACCTTTGAGCACAAGTGTTCTGCCATCTCCCTCATCTCAGAGTCTTCAGATCTCAACATGCACAACTGTTCCTCATGAAGCCTCCCAAGATTTCCTTGACCATCCAATTCCTACTTTACTCTTTTATCACATCACATATTTCCATAGTAAATGTTTCACTTTACAAGTACAATTTTTTTTAAATTTTTTATTGTTATGTTAATCAGCATACATTACATCATTAGTTTTTGATGTAGTGTTCCATGATTCATTGTTTGTGCATAACACTCAGTGCTCCACGCAGAATGTGCCCTCTTTAATACCCATCACCAGGCTAACCCATCCCCCTACCCTCCTCCCCTCTAGAACCCTCAGTTTGTTTTTCAGAGTCCATCATCTCTCATGGTTCGTCTCCCCCTCTGACTTACTCCCCTTCATTCTTCCCCTCCTGCTATCTTCTTCTTTTTCTTTTTTCTTAACATATGTTGCATTATTTGTTTCAGAAGTACAGATTTGTGATTCAACAGTCTTGCACAATTCACAGCGCTCACCATAGCACATACCCTACCCAATGTCTATCACCCAACCACCCCATCCTTCCCACCCCCCACCACTCCAGCAACAACTTTTTGATATTATTTGTTTAATGTTGGTGTACCTCTCACAAATGGAATTTCCCTAGGGACAGGAAACATGGACTTTTCCTCACTATTTTATCTCTAGCATAATGGGATAAATCAAGGAGAATTCAAAATAGGCACTGAATGAATATTGGATGAAGAAATGAATTATTTAAAATACTGCTGAATACAGAATCATTTATAGCAAAAGCAGTGTTTTCCCAAAATTGTTTTACCTTGAGCAGAGTTACAAGTCCACTGAACTATATTAACATGAGAAAAGAAAAAAATGTACCTTTTCTTTTTATTTTTCTTATAACTAATCTAATATTCTTCAAGAATCTCTCACCTCACTGATTTGCCCCTGGGTTACATGAGTGGCTCAATTTAATTCCTTCTTGGAAATTCATTCCAATTCAGTAATTTAGTCAATTTTAGATATCTGAGTTTCTGTAGGTTTCAGCCCTTCCCCATTTCCTTCATGAGTTGGTACCCAAGTATTTGTTACAAGTTAATATGATTTGAAAATGTTGTGAAAATAATTTTGTGAAGAATTTATTAATAAGATGACTGCTTCCAAGAGTAATTCCTATATAGATTTTATTCTAAAATCCTAAAGAGTAAGGGGCCATTTCTTCTCATTTTCACTTGTTTTCCTACAATCTAACACAGTAGCTAGCACATAGTAATTGCACAATAAAAGATGTCTTAAATGAATGAATCAAAAGCACATTATATTAATCAAATGAAAAAGAAATATTAGTATTTATGTTTCTGCAGAAAAATGTTTAACCATTATTCAGAATGTGTTTTCAATATATGTCTTTGATTTGATAAATAGGTCTGAAAATATTTCTAATAGCTTCAGTAGACATGGGGTCTAATAAATATGCCAAGTGAATGGGAAAATACACAGAAAAAGGTAATATGCTTGGATTGCAAATCTCATTTTGTTTTACCAGTAAAAAAGAGCCCCTTAATCAACTAAACTGTAAAGATAGAAATAGGGGTGGTTAAGAGGCTGATTCTAAAACAGGCTTTTAGCATGATATCAGAAAAATAAAAACATGGCAGCAAAAGAAAGATTTATTATCTCCCTTTAAGATATAGAGATTTCTCTATAGATAGGGTTTAAGTACCAATAGTAAATAACTAAACCTGTGAAAGCTGAATATCCATTAGACTTGACTAGGCACTGTAAGGCTAGACCTGACTATAGCCAACAGGAAGAAATCCAACCAGGCTGGAAGGGCAAGGTAACTGGCAACTTTGAGGACAGGTGTTTGGTGACTGTCCAGTTGCCTTTTCAGTGTAGATAAGCAGATGGTCTGTGTTATGAATAAATGAAGAACAGTAGTTCTCAAGCTTTAGAGTGTATCATCCAGATAGTTTACTAAAAATGCAGATTCACAGGTCTCATCTTTAGAGATTCTAATTCTGTCATTTTAGGACTGACAGCACTGTATTTTTAGTTGGAACCCGAGGACATTGTGGTTACCCAACCACTTTTTCAAAAACACTTAAGATCTCTAAAACATTCATCTTTCTTTTTTTTAAAGATATTATTTATTTATTTGACAGAGAGAGACATAGCGAGAGAGGGAACACAAGCAGGGGGAGTAGGAGAGGGAGAGGCAGGCTTCCCTGTGGAGCAGGGAGCCCGATGCGGGGCTCAATCCCAGGACCCTGGGATCATGACCTGAGGCGAAGGCAGATGCCCAAAGACTGAGCCACGCAGGCGCCCCTCTAAAACATTCATCTTTTTTCAAGTAAATTGAAATTTTACTAATGAAAGATGACCTAACACACACATAATGAAATAAATAGAATTCATCTGGATGACAAATATTAAAAATATAAATACATTTAGGATATTTAACTGAGATTAAACTTTGAACCATTTTTCTTATAAACAAAAAATAGATTGTCCTTCATTTAAAGTTCCAGCAATCTGAAGAGTCTAATTTGAAGCTGTTAGCCCCACATTAAAGTCAGTTTGGCATAAATTTTCTGCTGAATACAATAAGAAAGACATTCCTGGCACAATAGCTATGGGTATATAGCCCCATGGGGCATTCCTTGAGCGGAATTCACTTTTCCTAAGACTAGAACTCCTTTCCCTGTGCTCTAAAATCCTGCCTCAGAGGCTGGGGGACTTTTCTCTTGTTTCTGCATCTCTGAGATCTGACTTGCACAAGACAGCCTTGATTATGTACAGTTCTGTCTTCTACATTCTCTGTCATTTCGCAATGGACACGCCACAAATACACGCTGAACACGAGTGAATTTTTACATACAACAACATTAAAATTTCACTTATGATCATTTCAACTTCTTAAATATTTTTGTTAAAACTGGAGATAACCTGAAAATAATTTTAAAAATTCACTCACTTTACAGTGGAAGCAACGGAGACAGATATGCCTAAGATAACTCAGGGTCTTTATGGTGACTTTGTCCATATGGTGTTTTATTTTGCATTTATCTGTCCTCTCTCACAAATTATATTACGTTTTTCTTATATTATTTAGTAGTTTTACATTTTCAAAATTTGGAGAGTATCACTCTTTAGGGTCTATTTTGTGCCAGTTTGCTATTTGTTAGAGTGTCAAAATGATTTTGGGGCACCTGGGTGGCTCGGTCAGTTAAGCGTCTGCCTTCCGCTCGGGTCATGATCCCAGAGTCCTGGGATTAAGCCCCACGTGGGGCTCCCTGCTCAACAGAGAGCCTGCTTCTCTCTTTCCCTCTGCTGCTCCCTCTTGCTTGTGTGCTCACTCTTGCTCTCTCTCTCTGTCAAATAAATAAATAAAATCTTTTTAAAAAATGATATAATTGCTTATTGTGCTCAACAAAGGGCTTAGAAGGGAATTCACAAATGTTATCTGTGTGCACACATCTGTTCACACTAGTGAAATGCTGGGTACAAGTTTTAAAAACAAGTTTGATTTTTTAACTTTAAATTTCTAATGAAATTTAAAATTTATAAACTTAAAAATATTACATAGAGTAATATTATTTTATTTAGGAATATAACAGTATATATTTTGAATGTATATTCATAACAAATACATAACAACTATAAAATCCATGGCCAATGATATCAGTTAGTGATACATTTGGCTGTAAATAATGAACAAACAAAAACTGTACTACTGACATTTGTATAAACATAGAATTTATTTGTTTCAAGTACAGGAAATCTGGGAATAGCAAGCTAAGACTGAAACAGTGCCTTAGTGAAATTAGTCAGGTCCTGGACTTTTTCTTAGGGCTACCATGCATTACTGAGCACCTTAGGTCTGTGTGTGAAAAGGGGGCAGTGAATGGCTCAGGCATCCCTTTGTCCAGAGGGAATACCTTATTTATGATTCCCAAGGTACTAGATGGATTAGCAATGGTCTTGTCTTTCTGACTCCTTGTTTCATTAAATTATTGGTGGTTTTTGTTATCATGGTCACAAGAGATTGCTATTGTACATCTGAGCTTTTGCGTCTGGATTCAAAGCAGGAAGAAAAAAGCATTCCAAGGTTTATTTCCCAGAGAATCTTTACTTGGAAAATAAAAGTCATTTGGCAGGGACCAACTATTGCCATTAGCTTATTGTCTAGAATTGTGCTATGTGCCATTTATAAATGCAAAAGAGCTAGGAGCAGCAAATATGTTTAGCTGGTACACCCTGGTACCTGTAAGGAAGGTGGGGTCAGGAATCAAGATTCTCTCTGTAAGCAGAAAGGGAGAACAGGTATCAGATAGGCAGCTAGAACTGGCTGTCACAGGGAAAAATTAGATGAAGAAGAAAACAAAACAAAACAAAAACAAAAACAAATGAACATTTGGGTCAAGGTTAATAGTGCTGCAGATTTTCAGCATGAAGATCAAATCTCAACAGCAAAATTCTGCTGAAATAAAAGTCTCTTCTTTCATCCATTCCTACTCCCAGTACTGTTTAAAGCTTCCCAGACTTGACTGCCTGCCGTCTGACTAATATGTGAACCAATGCACTCATCTTTACTTTTGTACTCTTTAAGTTCCAGTAACAATATACATGGCAACAGTCTGCTCAGTAGTCACAGCAAAGAAAGAGTTTGGAAAATGTAATTAAATATTCAGAGCCTGTAATAGTGTCATCACAGAATAAAAGATTTATTAGTTTTAGTTTGAGAAATGAAAATGTTTATTCATTGATTAAAAATGTATGAATCAATTTAGAAATGAATGTCTGTTTTCAAACTTCTGGATTTTCCTTTGAGTGATTAGCTTTGGTTTGAACAGTGTAAAATTTGCTTTTCTGAGTTTTGAATTCTAGAATTTTGGATTTAGAATAAATATGTGTATTTAAAATATTTGTATATAACTTTGCTCATTAAAGGTCTAGATCAATTAGATTAACATATATAAAGAAAAATAGGAACTCTTGCTATAATCACAGAAATATTATCTGAAGCTTTTGGATTTTAGATTTCAGTAAAGCTTATTTGAATGCTTTGTATGGATTAGTTAAAAATAGAAGACTAACTAAGTATATATATGATGAAGGGATCCTATCGAAAAAACTAAAACTTTTTTGACCCCTGGGGGTGTAGGCATAAGCCATACTTAAATTTGTATTATTAGTAAGGATTGTGCTTAACTCTTCTCTAATTTACAGGGTCTAAATATGGCTTCAAATCATATAGGGCTCTAATTTATCTTCCCCAGAAAGAATGGTAGTTAAAATACCTATGAACATTAACAAATTAGAAAGATAAAGGGAAAATATTTTTGATATATTGATCTTATATCCAGCAATCTTGCCAAACAATGTTATTAATTTTAAAAGTAAAACATATTATCTGCAAATAATGACAATTGTATTCTATTTTTCTGATGCTTTTATTAATTACTCCTATACAATTGTGCTAGCTAGAATTCAGAATACAGTGTTGAATAGAAATAGCATGGACATACTTTTCTCATTCCTGGAATGCTTTCAAAATGTCATTATTGGGTATGATGTTTGTTGTGTAATTTAGTTTTGTTCGATAAACATACTATTTTTTTGTCTCTGATATTTTAATATACTAGCTATATTAATAGATTTTCTAATTCTGATGCAATCTGTCATTCTTGGAATAAGCACAATATATTAGATATTTTCTCTTAGAAATTACTGGATTTGGTTTGTTATTTTCTTTAGGATTTTGGTATCTATATGAGTGCGGTTCGCCTGTAAATTTGTTTTCTTGTTTTGCCTTGCTCTGGTGGGTTGAAAACAAGGTTATATTGGGCTTCATAGATGATATTGAGTGTTTGTCAGGGGGGTAATGTTACCTCTCTTTCATTTCTGAAAGAGCATAATTATTGGTGTTATTCAATATTCATAAGAATTTACCTGTAAAAATATGGGGTTCTGGTGTTTTTCTGGGAAGATTTTGTATTTATTTTTAAAATGACACCTATTTAAAAAGAAACATTTTAGAACTAAACCTATTTTTATTTTCTTCCTGAACTGGTTTTAGTAGTTTGTATTTCAGGATTTTCCCAAACTAAATTCACCTAAACTAAATATTTTTGACATAAAATTATTGATAATATTTTTATCTTTTTACTCCCTGCCACATTTATACTCATGTCCTGCTTTTAATTTCTAATGCTTTTGTTTGCCTTCTCTCTTTTGTTCTTAATTTTTTAGAACTTGCTAAAAGCCTGGCTAATTTTATTAGTCATTCTGCATAATTGTTCCTCCTTTGTTTTTCTTTTTATCAAATTGTACTCTAAAGAGTATTTTCTGTCTGCTGTATAATTTGGGTAATTTTTCTGTTTTTTTCTTCTAATTTTGGATTTTTAACTCTAATTCTTAGCCTTTTCTTCCTTCCTTCCTTCCTTCCTCTCTTTTTCTTTCTTTCTTTCTTTCTTTCTTTCTTTCTTTCTTTCTTTCTTTCTTTCTTTCTTTCTTTCTTTCTTTCTCTTTTAGATTTATTTATTTTAGAGAGAGTAGAGGAAGGGGCAGAGGGAGAGGAAGAGAGAGAATCTCAAGCAGACTTCCCAGTGAGCATGGAGCCCCATGCAGGACTAGATCTGACAACCCTGAGATCATGACCTGAGCCAAAATCAAGAGTCAGACACTTGGGGGTGCCTGGGTGGCTCAGTTAAGCATTTGCCTTCGGCTCAAGTCATGATCCCAGGATCCTGGGATCAAGACCCGCATCGGGCTCTCTGTTCAGTGGGAAGCCTGCTTCTCCCTCTCCCACTCCCCCTGCTTATGTTCCTTCCCTTGCTGTGTCTCTCTCTGTCAGATAAAATAATAAAAAAAAATCTTTAAAAAAAAAAGTCAGACACTTAACTGACTGAGCTACCTAGGCGCCCCAACCTTTACTTCTTCTCCCTCTAAGGATGGCTTTTACTGTACTTGTAGATTTGATAAGCAGTATTTTCATTATCATCCAGAAGTAGGACTTTTATAATCTATGGGTCCATTGTTATTTAGAAATACATTTAATTTTTTTCTGTTACTTATCTTTTTGCTGTTATTATTGATGATTAGGAGATCATGGCAAATACGGGTTTGAAGTTATAGAGATAGATTAAGATTGGAGACAAAAATTGAGAGTAATACTCATTGACCCTATACTTGAAGTCATGGAGTAGGCTACACTGCTCACTATGGCAAATGTGGAGTGACAAAACAGCTAAGAAATGACTTTAAGAGACTCAGGTAATTGTGTATTTGTCCCTACTTTTTTTTTTTTTCCAACTTGCAGAAAATTCTCTTATTACTCCTGAAAGCATTAAAATAACCCTTTAGCTGAGTTAAAAGAAATCTACTCTTTCTCTTGGGCAAACTATATACAATTTGCTGAAAAGGCTAAATTTATTCCCTGAAAACAGAAATAAAAATTTTTCATTATCTTTTCAGTTTTCCAATTTAAAAATAATTCTGTTGCAATAGGATCAAGGAGACCATTTGCCCTGGAGAGATGTCTGCCTGAGCTTTTAGCAACTTTACTTTCTATCACCAGTATCCTGGTCATTAAGTACAGATTTCACTTTCCAAATACCCAAATCATAGAATGTTAGACATGGAAGGGGTGTTTGAAGTCATCCAGGACAACCCTTATTTTACATTTGAGATGAACGGCATCCAGGGGAGTTGACTGACTTAATTAAATATTTCATTCTTGTTTCTTCAGTAGTTCTGTCTGACCTATTTTCCTCTATTGTTACATTCCACCATGGACACTTCTGTTTTATTTTTTGTTTTGTGTTTGTTTTCATTGTTCTTTGAAATCTACATCTAATAATCTGACTATAATTCTAGATTCACCCTTGCACACTCAAGAAAAATTTAATGTGTTTCCAAGGGCCTGTAAAATCTGGCCCTCCCTGTCCTTCTAGCCTCATTTTGTTTCAGGCTTCTGGCTCTCTGCTCTGCCACAGTGACCTTTTCTTCATGGTTCTTCTCTGCCTCTTCTTACTGCAGGATACTGGCACTTAACCTTTTTTTTTCTTCCTCTTACCTACTTAATTCCTGTTTGTTTTTCAAATCTCAGTCCTTGGGCAGTTCCCTAGGAAAATTGTCCTTCACCTCCCTGTCACCCAACCTTTATAAATTTGCATAAAATAAATGGAAACAGAATCTCCATAGTTTTTTTTTTTTTAATTTGGGTATATATTTTCACATTTGAGAAAAATCTGATTATTTGATATAGTACATCACCCACCAGGCTCAATCAGCACAGGGACCCGATGTCTTTATAATACAATACACTTTAGACATCTGACACAGGATATTTGTTCACTAATAAGTGTTTTCAGACTAGACATGAAATCATGTATCTTTCAAACATTTCAGTATTATCATCAATAACTTTGTAATGTATTTCTAACATAAAGTTGTTTTCATCTACATCAAAATTAGATTCTTATATATAAATACCTTAATGAATCATCAACAAATTTAAGTCAATAAAAATGAATGATAATGAGACATTAGATTCTCATTAACTTATTGAAATCTTGATAATTTCTAAAAAATGTGCTATGTTGGTTTACTTGACATGGTTTTCTTTGTGTTGAAACCAGTTAGGTCATTAAAAACTAATTTAAGTGTATGATTAATCTTATTTTCTGGTTCATGCTATTTAAAAAATAATTAGTTATAGCATAATTGAAAAATACTTGAATCAAAATCATATTTCCTTGTTAATCAAGTATAATTTTTTTTTAATCTGGAAATCATTGCTTACTTTGATAGTATTATTACCATCATTATCTGCATTATTGAGTGCTCATAAACCTTATGCTACATTTATAAACTATAATATTAGATTGTAAGCCCCTTTCAATTAGTGTAAAAAAGATTCACTGGTCCCAAGGAATGTATAATTAAAAGAGAAATATATCCAAGTAGGAAAATTTTAGAGAGGAAGATGGTGGTGGAGTAGGAGGATCTCAGGCTCATCTTGTCCCAGGAACACAACTAGATGGCTCTCAGTGCATCCTAAATACCTCAGAAATCACCTGAAGACTGACAGAACAAACCTCACAACAAAAGGGAGAGAAGAGGCCACATCAAAGAAGGTAGGAAGTCTGGAGACTTGTTTCAGGAGAGAAATGGATCACGGGTTCTATAGAGCAGAGGGAGCTGTGGTCATGGAGAAGAGTGAGAGAGAGGGGAACATACAGGGTAAGGCACAAGGAGAATATTTCCCCAAAGCCATTGACTTGGAAAATGAGAGGGACTGAATTTCATGAGTCCTTATAACCAGAGGGGCTTAATACCTGGAGTTTTAAAGGTAAGCAGGTTTGCCTGGGATAGAGCCCAAAGGGTACTGTGCTGCTCCTGGAGAGAAGGCAGGCAAAAAATCTGGAGGAAGACAGTGTGGAAACAGTGATCTGAAGGATGCCTAGGGCACAAGAGGGCAGGGGGTCGTGGTTGAGATTACTACTATTCTACGAACACTTCCCTGAGAGGCAGCTTTCACAGAGATGCCTCTCTGGGAACAAAGGAGCTGGCTGGCACTATTTCCCAAGACACCAAGACATACTGTAATTAAATTTGCAAAGTATAGTGATAAGGAAAAAACCTTAAAAGCAGCAAGACAAAAGAAGTCCTTTTAACTTACAAGGGAAAATCCATAACACTAGCTAGAGATGTCTCAACAGAAACTTGGGAAGCCAGAAGAGAGTGGCATAATATATTCAAAGTGCTGGGGCGCCTGGGTGGCTCAGTTGGTTAAGCAACTGCCTTCGGCTCAGGTCATGATCCTGGAGTCCCGGGATCGAGTCCCACATTGGGCTCCCTGTGCAGCAGGGAGTCTGCTTCTCCCTCTGACCCTCTTCCCTCTCGTGCTCTCTGTCTCTCATTCTCTCTCTCTCTCAAATAAATAAATAAAATCTTTAAAAAAAAAATATATATATATATTTAAAGTGCTGAATGGGAAAAATTAGCAACCAAAAATATTCTATCCAGCAAGGCTATTATTCACAGTAGAAGGAGTGATAGAGAGTTTCCCAAACAAAAACTAAATGAGTTTGTGACCACTAAAGCAGCCTTGCAAGAAATATTAAGGGGGACTCTTTGAGTAGAAGGGAGAGACCAAAAGTGACAAAGACAAGAAAAGATCAGATAAAATCTCCAGAAACAACAACAA
Organism: Callorhinus ursinus; assembly: GCF_003265705.2. NCBI lineage: Eukaryota > Metazoa > Chordata > Mammalia > Carnivora > Otariidae > Callorhinus > Callorhinus ursinus. Next base: position 74,445,486 of record NW_027397066.1, read on the forward strand.
AAATTAATAAAATGGCAAAAAATATATGTCTATCAATAATTACTTTGAATATAAATGGACTAAAGTCTCCAGTCAAAAGACACAGGGTGTCAGAATGGATAAAAATCAAGACCCATCTATATGCTGCCTACAAGACACTCATTTTAGACCTAAAGACACTTGCAGACTGAAAGTGAGGGGGTGGAGAAATATTTATCACACAAATGGGTGTAAAAAGAAAGGGGGAGTAGCAATACCTATACTGGACAAAATAACTTTAAAACAAAGACTATAAGAAGAAGTAAGGCATTATATAATCATAAAGGGTATTATATAATCATAAAGGGGACATTCTAACAAGAATATATAACAACTGTAAATATTTATGCCCCCGACATGGGAGCACTGAAATATATGAAACAATTGATAACAAACACAAATTTTTAATATTTTTTATCAACTGATAATTGATAATGACACAATAATAGTAGGGGACTTGAACACCCCACTTATAGCAATGGACAAATCATCTAAATGGAAAATAAACAAGGAAACAATAATGGCTTTGAATGACACACTGGACCAGATGGACTTATATTCAGAACATTCAATTCTAAAACAGAGGAATACACATTCTTTTCAAGTGCACAGGGAATATTCTCCAGAATAGGTCATATATTAGCTCACAAAACAGGCCTCAACAAATACAAAAAAGATCAGAATCATACCATGCACCTTTCCTGACCAGAGTGCTATGGAACTAGAATTCAACCACAAAAAAATAAAAAAAATAAAAAAATAAAAGGAAAGACCACAGAAACACAAAAACATGGAGGCTAAACAATGAATGGGTCAACCAGGAAAGCAAAGAAGAAATAAAAAAATTCATGGAAACAAATGAAAGCATAGCAGTCTAAAACTTTGGGGATGAAGCAAAAGTGCTCCTAAGAGGGAAGTATATGCCAATACAGGTCTACCTCAAGAAATAAGAGAAATCTCAAATAAACAACCTAACCTTACACCAAAGGGAGCTAGAAAAAGAACAACAAACAAAGCCAGCAGAAGGAAAGCAATAATAAAGATTAGAGCAGAAATAAATGATATAGAAGCTAGAAGAATAATAAAACAGATTGGTGAAACCAGGAGCTGGTTCTTTAAAAAATTAATAAAATTGATAAATCTCTAGCAATTATCAGAAAGAAAAGAGAAAGGACCCAAATAAATAAAATCACAAATGAGAGAGGAGAAATAACAACCAACACCACAGAAATGCAAACAATTATGAGAGAATATTATGAAAAACTCCATTTATTTGCATAGAGACATTTTAACCTGGAAGGAATGGACAATTCCTAGACACATGCAAACTGAAACAGGAAGAAATAGAAAACTTGAACATACTGATAACCAGCAAGGAAATTAATTGAATCAGATTTTTAAAAACTCCCAATAAACAAAAGTCCAGGGTCAGATGGCTTCACAGGAGAATACTACCAAACATTTAAGAAAGAGTTAATACCTATTCTCCTCAAACTATTCCAAAAAATAGGAAAGGAAAGAAAACTTCAGATTCATTCTATGAGGCCAGCAATTACCCTGATACCTAAACCAGATAAAAACTCCTCTAAAAAAGAGAACTACAGACCAATATCCTTGATGAACACGGATGTAAAAATCTTCAATAAAATGCTAGCAAACTGAATCCAACAGTAAATTAAAAAAAAACAAAACAAAACACATTCACCATAACCAAGTGGGGTTTATTCCTGCTTTGCAAACATGGTTGAATATTTGCCAATCATCCTGATACACCACTTTAGTAAAACAAAGGATAAGAAGCAAATAATCATTTCAATAGACACAGAAAAAACATTTGGCAGTGTACAACATCCATTCATGATAAAAACCCTCAACAAACTAGGTTTAGAGGGAACATACCTCAACATAATAAAGGCCATCTATAAAAAACCCACAGCTAATATCATCCTAATTGGGGAAAAACTGATAGCTTTTCCTCTATGGTCAGGAACAAGACAGGAATGTCCACTCTCGCCACTGTATCTAGCATAGTAGTGGAAGTCCTAGCCTCAGCAATCAGACAGCAAAAAGGCATCCAAGTTGATAGGGAAGAAGCAAAACTTTCACTCTTCACAGATGACATGATACTTTATACAGAAAACTAGAAAGACTCCCTCAAAAAAGTGCTAGAACTGATAAATGAGTTCAGTAAAGTTGCAGGATACAAAATCAACATACAGATATCTGTTACATTTCTGTATACCAATAATGAAGCAGCAGAAAGGGAAATCAAAGAATCAATCCCATTTACAATTGCACCAAAAACAATAAGATAACATAGGAATAAACCTAACCAAAGAAGTAAAGGAACTATACTCTAATCACTACAAAACAATGATGAATGAAATTGAAGATGACACAAAGAAATGGAAAAACATTCCATGCTCACGTATTGGGAGAACAAATGTTGTTAAAATGTCTATACTATCCAAAGCAATTTATACATGTAAGATAATCCCTATCAAAATACCAGTAGAAGTTTTCACAAATCAAGGACAATCCTAAAATTTGTATGGAACCACAAAAGACCCTGAATAGACAAAGCGATCTTGAAAAAGGAAAAACAAAGCTGGAGATATCACAATTCCAGAGTTCAAGTTGTATTACAAAGCTGTAATTATCAAAACAATATGGTACTGGCCCAAAAACAAACACATAGATCAATGAAGCATAATAGAAAACCCAGAAATGAACCCACAACTACATAGTCAAACTTTGACCAAGCAGGAAAGAATATCCAATGGAAAAAAGACAGTCTCTTCAACAAATGGTGTTGGAAAAAGTCGACAGCAACATGCAAAAGAATGAAACTGGACCAGTTTCTTACACCAAACACACACAAAAAAATTCAAAATGGATGGAAGACCTAACTATGAGACCTGAAACCATTAAATCCTAGAATGGAAACTTCTTTGACATCGGCCATAGCAACTTCTTATTAGTTATGTCTCCTGAGGCAAGGGAAACAAAAACAAAAATTTAACTACTGGGACTTCATCAAAAAAAAGCTTCTGTACAGCGAAGGAAACAACAAAACTAAAAGGCAACCTACTGAATGGGAGAAAATATTTGCAAATGACATATCTGATAAGGGTTAGTATCCAAAATATATAAAGAACATAATACTCAACACCCCAAAATATGAATAATCCAATTAAAAATGGGCAAAAGATATGAAGAGACATTTTTCCGAAGAAGACATACAGATGGCTTACAGGCACATGAAAAGATTTTCAACATCACTGATCCTCAGGGAAATGCAAATCAACACCGCAATGAGATACCACCTTACACCTGTCAGAATGCCTAAAATCAACAATGCAAGAAACAGCAGGTATAGGCAAGAATGTGGAGAAAGGGGGGCCATCCTACTCTGTTGGTGGGAACACAGACTGGTGCAGTCACTCTGGAAAACAGTGTGGAGTCTCCTCAAAAAGTTAAAAATAGAACTGTCCTATAATCCAGCAATGGTACTACTCGGTATTTACCCAAGGAACACAAAAACATTAGTTCGAAGGGATACATGCATGCTGATGTTTATAGCAGGATTATCTACAATAGCCAAATTATGGAAACAGCCCAAGTGTGCATCATTTGATGAATGGATAATAAAGATGTGGTATATGTATACAATGGAATATTACTCAGGCATAAAAAGAATGAAATCTTGCCGTTTGCAACAACCTGGATGGAGCTAAAGAGTATTTTGCTCAGTGAAATAAGTCAGTCAGAGAAAGACAGATACCATATGGTTTCACTCATATGTCAACTTAAGAAACAAAACAAAGGGGATATAAAAAGAGAGGAGGAGGCAAACCAAGAAACAGACTCTTAACTGGTCTGATGGTTACCAGCGGGGCAGTGCGTGGTGGGATGGGTAGACTAGGTGATGGGGATTAAGGAGGGCACTTGCTGAGATAAGCCCTGGATGTTGTATGGAATTGTTGAAGCACTGTATTGTACACCTGAAACTAGTATTACAATATATTTTCAACTGACTGTAATGTAAGTAAAAGCTTTAACAAAGAAAAGGAAAATTTTAGATGTAAATGGTAAATTAAGTCATTTAGGAACAGGATGGATGAAAATAAAATGGAACAGGATGGATGTAAGAATAAATACTCTGGAATAATGGAAAATTGCCATTGAAATCTCTGTAATTCTCTGGGTACCAGAGTCTCTAATTCCTTTTGTTTTTTATAGAAAAACTATTTAATAGATTCATATAATAGATATATGTACTAATAAAAAAGAGGGAACACTTTACCTCAGTTGTGACTATTTATTTTAATGCTACAGAAGGAAGTAGGGGGAAAAAATAAGAGTATTAGAAGTTGCAACGTCCCTCAGGATCAACAGTGGCTCTAATGGCCAAATACAGGTTGGTGGATCATCATCAGCTCTTTATATTGCTAATTCAGTTTATAGTCACATCGTCTACCTTCCTGCTGCTAATAACTGAGTGGAATCTGACCCCATGTTTATATAATAAATTCCTGATTATATTATATAATAAATTCTTGATTTTCCCTGGAAAGTCTTAAATAAAGCTTTGTTTCTTGGGGGAGATACTCTGCTCCATTAAAAATAGTGATGTAATTTACATTATTCTATAATATGGATAAAAGCTTATTAAACTCAGTGCCCCACACTGAAACTTCAGTTTCAAACTACTTGAGAGGAACAAATTTAACTTTCATGGGAGAATGTTTCTCCTTGTTCTTGTGTTAGATTTTTATGCTTATAAGCATCTAAACATCCATTCTTGTCACAAAAGCAATCTTCACCAAACATCTGCAGAAACATTTGGAATGCTATTGTTATGACAGGAATTGTCCAAGTGTGCATGCTTTTATAACATACCATTACGGTTGGATTGGTAGTCTTGAGAAAAAAATTCTGAATACAGTGTAATGCACTGTCTTAATCATCTGTCACTGTATATCAGATAAAATAACTTGTTTATCATAGAATTCTTCAGAATGGAAATGTGAGTTGTCTTCTAGAGTTGCAAGTAATATGTCACCTGAAAAATTATTCATTTGCAATCAACTTATTTGCTGAGGAAAGCATTTTAAATTGGCAAGGACTCTAGCTATCTGGAAAGCACTCTTTCCTTTTTACTCCTTGAGGCAAAGATCATGTTACTGTTATGTTTATTTGCTATCCCTCCCTCCCTCCTTCCTTCCATTATCTCGGCTAAAACACAGTGCAGATTTTCATTTTTAAATTTTTCTTCAAATGATGTTGTACCTCTTACTTTCTTCGATCATGACTTTCAGTTCTAGAAATGGAATAAGGTAGAACACCACCCTTGAGTTCGTATATACAACCACATATACCCAATTTAATTATGGTGCTACCATGTATATCAATAAGTAATGTAATCATTTCTATAGTAAAAATAATGCAATTTATATTGGTAATCTGTATAATTCTGTTAGAGAAATTTATAGTTTAAAACAATGAATTAAATATAGCTATTAGTTAAGAGCTGAGATCTGATATTATGAGAAAAAAGATATTGAGTAACAAAAGAGCAAGGCAGAATGAACTGTCTTCTGCTTGAACTTCGGTTTGAGTGATTACATTAAAACAGATTTAGTATTAATTTTTAAAATAGATTAAGTGGCAGTCTTTCTGCTTGTAAAATAATTTTTACTTACAATACAGCTAAAACAATTACTGAGAAGTTACTCAGATGTTTTGGAAAATGAGCAAGATGTAGCCATTGCACTAAATTTTAAAATTTTAAGGTTCTTGCTGAGTTAAATAAAACAACTTAGAAACTTAAAAGAGTTAGACTGAAAGAATACTCATGGTGATTTTTAAATAGTCCAATGTTTATATAAATTAAGTAATGAATAATTTGAGAAAATGGAATATTTAGAGCCCCCAGTTTGGTTCTAGAGGGGAGGGGGGCACGGGGATGGGTTAGCCCGGTGATGGGTATTAAGGAGGGCACGTGCTGAATGGAGCACTGGGTGTTATACGCAAACAATGAATCATGGAACACTACATCAAAAACCAATGATGTATGTATGGTGATTAACATAGCATAATAAAATAAAAGAAAGAAAATGGAATATTTAATCATTCTATGAGATTACTGACAATGTTAATTCTGCATGATTGATGCCAAAGTCTTGGGGCTACTTCGTTAGACAGCCAGTCTGTTTTACCTCCCTATTTATTCCCAATCTCTTTATTTTTAACCAACAAATTGCACTTGCTCATATCTTCTCAAACTCGGACTTTTATTCAGCATCCTGTTTCTCTCAATTTCATGTGTTTCCCCAGGAACATGTGCCTGGATCTTGCCTATGTGCCTTAAGGTTATCCTTAGATGTGTTTGCTAAGACATTAACAAATACATTAAAATAGTCAGTAAACATCTATGTGCGCTGTACTGTACAATTTGCAGTGGTGGGTGGGGAGACATGAGGAAAGCAGGGCTGCTCTCCAAAGTCAGGCTAAAGAGGAAGTTAAGAGGAGGACACATACACACCTGCCAAGAAAACCCTACAAAGCAAGGTAGAAAACACTTTCTAATGATCAGAGATATCCAAATAGAGCATTTAATAAAATTAAATAAATTAAAACCATTTAATTTGTGTTGACATGCACTCTTGCAATGTGCTATATTTGTGTATCACTCTCTATCTTTTAATAGGTAATATCCATATGCAAGTACATTTTCGTGTTTATGACATTTAGTTGAGTGGGACAGTTTCTGTATCCAGTTGTTGGTGTCTCTGTATTGAAATTATGTCTGTTTCTCATTTCCTATACATGTAAAACTCAATGGGGAAGATGTATTTATGTAGGTAAGTAAAAACTAACATGAGCTGGGGTGTAAAAGAGTGTAAAATCAAAAAATCTTCAGTGTTTATACATCTTGAATCTGCCCTAAGGGTTTTTTTTACTGAGATGAAATAAGGCTTCTAAGTGTATCTTTTTTTTTTTTTTTAAGTGAAAGGCTGGTATTATTCTGTGTAAGATTACTATATATTCTTTGTAATATTGTAAGAATGAGAATAGACATTTCTGAGTTGGGATTTTTAAGCTTGGAGCCTCGATATTCTACCTAGGCTCTATGTGTTCTGAGTCAGTGGGAAAACAGTCCCTACAGTAAGGGAGGGAAAGATCAGATAAAGCTGGAGAGGAGTCACAGGGAGAAACTGAGGCCAAAATGTACTTTCTGTTTCCCCACCCCACTCCCATGTGAACTTGCCCATCCTGTTACAGAATAAACTGAGTAAGCAGCTGGTGAATGGCAAGCCTCCTCCACCAGCTGTCCTCACTCCCTGGCCCACCCTATATTCCCTGGGAGCTTACTGTTCAAGGAGAAAAGACATTAGGAAGGTAGGTCTGAGGGAGAGGAGGACCAAAAAGACTAAGCAGGGCATTCACACTGGTCATTTTCCCAATGGCATAAATGAGACAATGACCTATTCTATTCGTTCTGTTGGGGGGAATAAATAAGGCACGATTAGAGAAAGGGATCTTTCTCTCATAGGGAATGGAGCGGAAATACTTTCCTTCTCTAAGCATAGAAAGAGCATTATAATAATTATCCACAGGAGCAAAGAGCAAAAATGCAGACTTCTTTCAGTGGCGCGGTTTTATGCCTATAGGAAAAGTGAGGGGAAAATTTCAGGTGAAGAAAGACAGCATTGGGGTCATTGGGTCCAGTGTGATTGTGGACAATGGTGGTCATTTCTTTCACAGCATCACAAAGAAATAGGGACATAAACATGCTTAAATCATGTTGACTGGAAGTTGATTCAGAGTTTAAAAAGACAAGAAAGATTGCCAACGTGCAACCATCACTGCCAATGATACAGAATCATTTGAGTTGTGTATACATTTTCACAACATACCATACATGAAAAAAAAAGTCACAAAGTTATTTTCTGGCCACATTTTACTTCCCATTTGCTGTCTTCTCATTTTTCCCATTTCTCTTATTCATAGCTTTGAAGAACAAATTCAGCAGAGCCATACTTTTGTATAGCATAGCGGAGAATAAAGAAGAGGATGTTGTGTAGGTAGTAAGAGAAAAACAGATTTGAAATCCCATTATAATGGTGTTTGTGTTTACACACATCCATTAACTGTTGTTGATGAGTGATCTCTATTTCATCAAGCTACATTTTAAATACATACAGCCCAAGAGTAGTTATATGTGCATGTTGTTTCTGTGCACCTTGCATATGTATAATTTACTCTACTTTGATTAGGGGTATGTTTGAAAATTAGAATCCATCTTTAACTATTGACAGAAGTTGATGAGATGCAAGTATTTAATAATCTATAAAGCCATAAATCCTATAGAGTGGTCAATAAAATCACTTATCTTTAATCTTAGTTATTACTGCACAAGAAATTCTAAGCCAGTATTTGCTATGCTATGTCTTTTCCTTTAGTGCAGTGTTGTACCTGGGGGCATAATGAATGCAAGGAACATCTTTGATAAAATGCTTTTTATACACAGTGAAGGCTCAGAGCTTCCATTGTAGGAGATATGGAAAAAAGTAACTTTTTGACAAAATGACATGACATAAAGGGTTTGGTGCCTAAACCGATTGTTACCGTCATATATATTTGGAATAGATTTGTCGATAGTAGATGGGGCGCCTGGGTGGCTCAGTTGGTTAAGCGTCCAACTCTTGATTTCCACTCAGGTCATTATCTCAGGGTCATGAGATCCAGCCCCATGTCAGGCTCTGTGCTGAACATGGAGACTGCTTAAAATTCTCTCTCCCAATTCCCCTCCCCTGCTCTCACTCTCTTTCTCTCTCTCTTTAAAAAAAAAAAAAAAAAAAGATTATCAATAGAAGGTAAATAATAACTACATTTTTTTCTAATTAGAGGTTACAACTGAATGAAATTAAGATGAAATAAGGCTTCTAGATTTATATTTTAATAAAAATATTTCTATATCATTATAGAAATTAATAACTGCCTACAAAATTGCAGAAACAATGTTAAACTTGACTGAGCTCTAAATTTCTACCCTCAGAGAAAACTACTATTAATAGTTGGGTAATGTAGTACTTTGTGTTGATTTAATCATTAAGTAAACTATAGAACACCTTCCCTTATTAAATAGGTGGATGCATCCTCTTATTAAAAATGTAAATAAAGCACATATAGACTAAACCAGAGTCATAGTACCTTTTTCATAGAAATTGTTACACAAGTATATGTTGATCATACTAATTACAGTTCCTCAAAGGATATAGATGTTAGTTCTTTTTAAAGATTTATTTATTTATTTATTTGACAGAGAAGAGAGAGAGAGACAGCGAGAGAGGGAACGCAAGCAGGGGGAGTGGGAGAGGGAGAAGCAGGCTTCCTGCCGAGCAGGGAGCCCGATGCAGAGCCCGATGCGGGGTTCGAACCCAGGACCCTGGGATCATGACCTGAGCCGAAGGCAGACGCTTAATAACTGAGCCACCCAGGCGCCCCTATTTTTTAAAAAGATTTATTTATTTATTTATCAACAATTATAAAGTCTATTCCACTTCCAGAAAAAGTCAAGTTTAGACTATTGATGCTATTGTAATGATATTAAGAGAAGGGAGTTAGTCTATCTTTCTTGAAAAAATTTAAGACAAATGTGTTTAAAGGAATTAATTTGAACTGAATAGATGTTTGAATGGTAATGCTTATTTCCGATGCATGAATAGCCACTGTAGAGTTTCCTAATTTAACACACAGACATTGAAGCAAAGTAATATACAGAAGTAGCATATTTTTCTTCACTGTGTCAAGTCTTGTCCAACTACCTTTTGATACTAGAGGCTCTATCTGGTAGAATCAGCCCTGCCTAGTTCCTTAATAAAAATTGGAAATATATTAAACAGCCTGGCCCTTTAAGAAGTATGTTTGAATGTAGTCTTTTTTTTTGTTTCTGTTTTGTGTTTCCATTTTGGTGTCTGGTGCTTTTGCATCTTGTGAACTTTGGACTGCAGCTTCATCTAACTCCTGTTGACTGTGACTGGTTTGCCTGCTGGGACTTTTGAATTCACCCTATTTCTAGTTCCTATTCTGGGTTATTTCTGGGTTTGATTTTGGACTGTAAGCTCTAGCCACGTGAGCCTGGATGAAACCCTCTTGTTCTGTTCCTACAAGGCTTTTCTTCCTCGATTGTGATAGCTGTAACACAGATGTTCTCAAGAACTAGGGGTATTTTCTCAACATTCCCTGGGAGAGGATTAGGCCTTTTAATAAAGTTACCAACTAGGGGTATTTTCTCAACATTCCCTGGGAGAGGATTAGGCCTTTTTATAGTTACCTTTTATAAAGTTTTATATTAAAAAGTAAGTCACGGTGGGAGACTCAGTACTTTATAAAGATTATCTTATGTTTATTTAAAGTTTTGTTATTGTTTAAATTTTAAATTACGGTGGAGGAAGGTTTGTGTGATGGTGGAGGTTAGGGAAAACATTTTCAATATTTTAGGTCTAGTCTTGCAAGCCCCTAAACAAACCTAATGTCTTTGTCCTTTTCTTCCCATTAAACCCCTTGAGAATAGCCTTGATCAGATTAAAGATTGTTGAGCCCCCCTGGGCTTGAATGCTGTTTCCATCCTGTAGGTAGGTAATCTTATTATCCAGATGAGTTTTGTAAATCCTCCCAGATTTTTTCTGCAACTTCTTTCTCTTCAGCCTAGACTTCCCCAACAGCCTTGCAGCGGTGGCTGTGCTGCCTGTCATTACATTGTAACAGTTACTACAAAAGCTAAGTTGAGAATGGAAGAGTTTTATTAATGACAACCCTGCAAAATATAGGGTGAGTCCTCTGTGCAAGGAGCGTGCTAACCTCATGAAGGAGGGTATAACAATATGCACTGAAAAATCATTCTATTTCAGATTTTTTAAGGCATTTCATAAAAGTCCACAGAATTGTCCCTGGGGGCATGACTTTGAGAGTTAAGAAAACAACTGTAATTCTGGAAGAATCGAAGTTCAAGTGTTAATCATGTGATACTTTTTAGAAATTAAGGGAGGGCAGTGAAAATAGCATGATAAATAGATTACATAAACAAGTTATATGATTATAATATATATTATATTATTATAATCATAGATATAATCATAGAACTAAGAAAGGAGCACAGGCTTTAAAATCTTTTAAAGTGCCTTAAAATAAAATTCAAGATATAATTATGTCAAATAAGCTAAAATACACTTAAAAATCTAAGTTCACATATAATGACTGGTTTGCAGGTAAGAATTAGAACAAATGCTGCACATTAAGTAATGTAAAATACTTCACATAGAACTTGGAAGCAGCTAATGTAGCATTTCAGTATTTCTGTAGTTGAATGTTCTTAGTATATTCCCCAAAGTAAAGATCAGAAAAACAGAATCTATCAGAGTTCCCCAACAGCCTTTCAGCCATGGCTGTGCTGCCTGTCCTGTGATGTCCACATGATAATGTACTTTTTCCTTTAAATATAAATTTTTGTCTGTCCTAAAGAAGGCATAAAGTTTTTAAATACCACTTAGTAGTCTTTTGAAAAATAGGCAATTTGACCCAAAATACTGCATTTACTTGAAGACTACTATTCATTTACCATTCAATTTTTCTTCTGCTTTCCCCATCATATCATATAATGAGTTTGAGAACTATCTTTTTAAATTTTTTTTTTTTTTTGACTTTTGGACTCTATCAGTGCTTCACAGCTTAGGTAATATAATAAGTTTCTTGTATGTCATACTTAGCAAGATCATATCAAGGAAAGGCAAAATTAAAGAAAACAATGTTATAGATTTCTTTTTTCTTTATAGTTGCATTTTCTCCATTTTATGATAGTTCTAAATAATTTTGAATAGTGCCAAATTTTTAACTCTCTAATATTTTAAAGAAATAATTTGTGTCCATGTATAAAATCAATGAAAAATTACTGAAATTATAAGAAAAAAAATAGCCGTGTTGTTTTTTATTTCAATGTTTGTGTTTTTTTCTCCCAGAAATCCCAATTTGTCTTATTATAACATTATGTTATTGTGATAATAATTTTAAAACCAGTAATTATTGGATGATTATATCAGGTCATATACTGCATGCTTTATATTCCTAATAATTTACATCCTTACAAAATCCATACAGTTTGTATGATTTTCTTCGCTTTACAAATGAGGGAATAATGTATTAAAAGCTTAAACTTGACAAAGTCATAAACTTGTAACTGTTAGAGCTATAAATTGAACCCAGGTATTATCCCAGAGTCTATGTTTTACCTACTAAACAATTTATTCATTGTACCGTAAGATACTATTCCCTTTTTTTTTAAGGAATCTAATCAATCATTCAGTTCTGAAAAGACTGTATTAACTCATAACTATTTTTTTGATGTTTCCATGTAATGAGACATTTTACAGAGGTGACATTTTATGTGGTATCAGTGTATCAAACATGATTAGAGAGCAAGAACATTTATGAGTCTCCTATAAATCTTCTAACCCATAGAATTCCATTTCAGTGCTAAAATTATTTTGGTATAGTAGACTTCAAATTATATCAGGCAAGTACATTCTTGCTTTAAGAGGGCTTGATGTCCTAGGAAGGAAAAATAAAATGAAAGATAAAATCATTCAAAATGGAATCCAAATCATGTTTTAGTACTTGCATTTCCAGTCATCTAATGGATATGTAATAAATACTAAATTAATAAATACATTAATTCACTTAAATGATTCCTATATAGGGCCTTTTTATTTTTGATCATTTATAAATTTTTGTTTTTGAATCATATTTTTTTGTAAGTGAAACAAAGCCAACTCCTAGTTGCTTAATCAGATTGAATGTTGGGAGTAGGACTGACTTCAGGCAGGTGGATTTAGAAATAAACAGAGCTCTCAATTTTTGGTGTCTCTTAATGTCCTGGTTCTGCATTTTGCTGTGTTGGACTCCAGTCTCTGGCTTTGCATTGCAACAACGTGGCAGCGATAGTTGAAACACCCCACATCCTTCAGATTTCAGCCCAAAGTCAGCTACTACTTACTTCTTCACCAGAATCTACAGCAGAAGGCTCATGGTATAGTTTTGGTTCGGGTAAATATACACCAGTGAACCAATTACGGTGGTTAACAAAATGGTAGTCCTGACCTAAGTATAAGTGAATTTCACAAAGTATGTTGAATTAAATATGAGGAAGAATGTTTTCCCTCAGAGGGAAACTGGGATATGGTTTCATGAAAGATAATTAGATGCCAGTTGAGAAAAACAGTAGTTACCTGCTATAGCCTTTAAGAATAGCATTGTATGGATTCATAAATTTGGGGATTATAATTTTCAATTTTTTAATTTTTATTAATTTTTATTTTTTATATTAACATTTACTATATTATTAGTTGCAGATATAGAATTTAGTGGTTCTTCAGTTGCATACAACATCCAGTGCCTTCCTTAATGCCCATCACCCAGTTACCCCAACCCCCCACCTTCCTCCCCACAGCAACTCTGTTTGTTTCCTATAGTTGAGAGTCTCTTATGATTTGTCTACCTCTGTGTTTTAATCTTATTTTAATTTTACTTTTCCTTCCCTTCCCTTATGTTCATCTGTTTTGTTTCTTAAGTTCCACAATGAGTGAAATCATACAGTATTTGTCTTTCTTTGATTTATTTCACTTAGCATTATACCCTCTAGCTCTATCCATGTTGTTGCAAATGGCAAGATTTCATTCTTTTTGATGGCTGAGTAATATTCCATTATATATGTATATATGCATGATATCTACATCTGTCTATCCATCTATCTACCTATCTCTCTGTCTATATCGCATCTTCTTTATCCATTCATCTGGGCTCTTTCCATATTTTGGCTGTTGTGGAAAATACTGCTATAAACATTGGGGTGCATGTGCCCTGTCAAATCAATATTTTTGTATCCTTTGAATAAATACCTAGTCCTACAATTGCTGGGTCATAGGGTAGTTCTATTTTTAACTTTTTGAGGAACCTCCATACTGTTTTCCAGAGTAGCTGCCCCAGTTTGCATTCCCACCACCATCTCTTGTTTCCTGTGTTGTTAATTTTAGCCATTCTGACTGGTGTGAGGTGGTATCTCATTGTGGTTTTAATTTGTGTTTCCCTGATGCCAAGTTGTTCACACATAGTACTGGAAGTCCTAGCCTCAGCAATCAGACAACAAAAAGAAATAAAAGGCATCCACATCGGCAAAGAAGAAGTCAAATTCTCACTCCGACGACATGATAATTTTCCACTTTTTAAGAACCCCTAGTTCTTATTAGTCTCAGGAAATTATGTGTTCATATGAAAGAGAAAAAATATCTTAAAATGCACTAATTTGATAAATCATCAAGTTATACAAACTATCTTCTACCATACTTTGATAAGTTATTGTAAAGAATCATAACTTACCCTGGTGTCCTAATTTAATGAAGAGTGTGCACTGTATGCACCTTTTTAATTGTAATTCTGCACTTCTTGTGATTCTGATTTTATGTTATCTTTTTACTTCATACACAGGAATTTCTATATCAATTCACAGTGGGTACCAGAATATGAACTTGTGGGAACTCAATGAAATAGAACCCGATCAGTTTAAATTTCTTTTAAGTATTTCTGTCTGGCTTTAATAATGTACAATTAATATAAAAAACCATTTAGCTTTTATCAGTTAGTCAAGATCTGTTGGCCTAGTTTCAAAAGTTGGTCTCCTGGGCATAATGGACATAATTGAAACTCCTGTTAAGTTTTTCCATTTTAATGAAAATATTAAATGACTTGTGGAGTAGCATGGTAAATTTGCAGCCCAGATCTCAGAGGGCTAGGCTATGATTTCATTCTGCTATCTTCTACTATTTTATTCTCAACATTTATAAGGTTTATTAAAATGATTTCAGTCCAGTCCTTTGGCTTTGTTTTCAGATCATTGCTTTCTAGGGTGACTTGGGCTTTTATTTCCATAACTTTTTCTTTAAAACTGAAAGCTACAGAAGGGCATCATTGTCAATGGAAAACAAAAAATGCACTGATTAATTCTTTTTTTTTCTTTTCTTTTCTGAACTATGGCTTGAATAAAGCAATGTTTGAACTACAAAAAGCTATGGATTTAAAAAAGTTCTGATTATTACTTTCAGCATATAACTAACTGTAATTCTTTTTAAAAGTAGTTTTAATATTTTCTGATAGGTAAAATTGAATACAATTGAAAGTACACTTTAATATTTGGGGTGTGCCTTTAGAATAAAATGATAGTACATTTATTTGGAAATTATAAAGCTTTTTATTTGGCATTCTATGTCTTTTTAAAATTATTTTTTAATATTTTTTGTGACTCTACATTGATCACTCTTATATAGAAAAGTAGAAAAGGGCACAGGTTAAGAGGGAACCATACAATTAAATCTCACCACACAGTAAGTTTTAAATCTGCATTTCCACGCATTCACCTGTTTTACTGCATAAAGTGAGTAGAATTAAAATCCGATGATTAAAAAACATCATTAGGTAAATTTATATGACAATATATTAGATGAATTTCTGGAGGAAAAAATCATAAAAATTACCAATTATTAAGCTATTCACTTTTGTTTTATTCTTTAATAAATACATCCAGTGTTTATTGTACCCCTGAAACCAAACATGTATTGTCCTAAGTGAGCTCTGTACATGTCTTATTTGATGTTCACAGTATGCTTGCAGAGTATATAATAGTGTCTCATTTTACAGAAACTAAGTTTTCAAATAAGTAGCTCACCTAAGGTTGCATAAGCATTGGAGTCAGAATTCAAATTTATGATATGGAATCTAAAGCCTGCTTTTAAATCTGTATTGACCCATATTACCCCCAAATGTTCCAAAATCTAAATCCCCAAGTAACTATTTTTTTGTGTGTGAAAAATGGATATAAACTAAAATATATGAACAGAATTTTTAGGTAGTATAGATCTATGGGTGATTTTAGAAATAAACTTGTTAGTAGAGGGAAAGAAACTAACAAAAACTTAGGCCTTAAAAGAGAGAAAATTGGGGAGATATAATTCTAATATATTAATTGTGATACAAAGCCACAACTGTTCTGAGAAGTTTACTGTACAATATCTATTAAATATCAAGATTTTTTGTTTTTAATATTTAAGGTTTATATTTTCTGCAGTAAGAGAAAAACAGTGATTGAAAAGAGAAATAGAAATAATTAAACTTTAGGAGGATTAACTCTGTGTCAAGCAACACCATAGGCATTTCACATGTATTAACACTCTTAATATTTACAGTAACAGTGTAAGATAGTTAATATTATCATACTCATTTCTACATGAAGAAACTGAAACCTCAAGAGGCTTACTAAGTTAACTAGGTCCTAGAGTTAAGTGAGGAGCAGAGATAGAATTTATTATTTTTTTTAGGTTTATTTTTTTTTAAGATTTTATTTATTTATTTGACAGAGAGAGAGATAGCGAGAGTGGGAACACAAGCAGGGGGAGTGGGAGAGGGAGAAGCAGGCCTCCGTCAGAGCAGGGAGCCCGATGTAGGACTCGATCCCAGGACCCTGGGATCATGACCTGAGCCGAAGGCAGACGCTTAACGACTGAGCCACCCAGGTGCCCGCAGAGATAGAATTTAAACCTGGGTAGCCTGATCTATAGCTAGATGTAGTAACCATTATTATATATTGCTATATTCAAAGAGTGAGTGCTAATACTTTGAAAAGTCACAAAATATAAGGATTGAATAATGTTTTTCACCACAGTGTTAAGCATGTTGAAATTTCTCAGGTCATCTCATGTATATAACACATCTCTTCCATTTTGTCCCCATAAAAACAAAATGAAACAGAAGGGAGATTATTCAGCATTCATTTAATGTTAGTGACTCAGTTCTATTATTCTCATCACCTAATGAGAAATTCTTGACCAATAGAGCTCTACACATATAACCCATTAAAACTGATTTCATATTTTCTTCTAATATGTATTAGTTACATGTATGTGATAACACCCTATTTCCAGGCATAGTTACATATACTTTTCCTAGACACTTTCCCCACTGATAAATGCATCTTTTATTCATTTTATTTGGCTTCCATGCACAAGAATTACATGATTCATGATTTTCCTTAGGCACATTTCTGTTGTTATTCAGACATCTTGGTTTATTCCCTACTTCCTTATCTGAACAAAGTAACAAATTATTATACTTTCAAACGTAAGGAAGTAAATGACATCTTGGTGCTTTGGAAGCTAATAAAAGATGGTGAGGATTTTAGAATTAGTTGACATCTTATAAAATAATACATTTTAAATATATGTTGCACTTCTATCGTAAAATATTTTTACTGTGGCAAAATATTGCCTACTTGATAGTAAAAAAGAACACAAGTTATGAAGATTAATGCTTTTTCTATTCTGCCAAATTTCTTATAAAAATTTCCTTGTCTTCCATTTTAGCACCTGGAATAACACCTGGAACACAGTATATGCTCAGTAAGCATTAAAAAAACAAAAACAAAAACAAACAAATTGTATTTAACTTTATGATTTAAAAACCTTTTCTCAGTAACTGAAATATAATTCCACTTTATCTGCTTGATGGCTCTTTCTGCTTTAGCTAATTTTTCCCCTTTGTATGGAAAATTAATAAAAAGTGATTCTTATGTCACAAAAAGCCTTTGAGCAAATACAGTAAGAATAAACCAACTAGATAATGATTTACCACTTTGTGAAACACATTTTCCAGAGATAAAGGAAATCCCTCTTTCACTAATCTTTATACCATTATGTCCCAAGTGTGGAACCAGTATCTTGGATTGTAGCAGAGATGACATGGCTGCTTTAGACTTAAGGAATATTGGTTAACAGAGTGAGATTATAATTTCCTTTAACAATATCTAACATTTCTTCCAATCTGTCATTTTTTTTCAGATAAAATCTTGTTATGGAGATTATAGGTCTTTAACACCTTAATACATTTAATCTCCTACTTTAACAAAGAGAGTGGAGGCACTAGATTAGTACATTTACCAGACAATAGTATCTATTTAAAATTTAATAATACTGCTCTGTTTTCATGATATTTGTATGTGATGATTATGTTCTATTTATTGGAAGCTCCTCTGGTTTTGCATTCATGGTATCTTCAAATACATATAAAGTAAAATGCAGTTTATTTTAAGAAATGTAAAAGTAAAGAATAGTAATTCAATGATATGGTATTTGAAGGGGATATACGAAAGATTTAAGTCTGGGAAACTGACATATATTAATAGAATAATCAGCTTAGTATGACATGTAAGTATCTACATTCCACAGCATAATAATAATGATTTCTTTCAATTATTGATGAGTAAATAGAAAATAACTGTAAAGTAATAGCATATATGTGGTATTGGACATAGCTCATAAGTGACGTAGAATACTGAAATTTAATGGGACTGAATATAAAAAACATTTACTGGAAAATAGTGCAATATTTTATATACTTGTAAAATTTCAAATTTTTTTAAAAAAGTACTTGCTTTTTAATCATAAATTTAAGAGCCCACCAAAGAAAGAATGGAAAGAAAGAAAGAAAGAAAGAGTAAAAAAAAAAAAAAAACAGAAGAGGGGAAAAAGAGATACTGAATGGGATTTAGATTTACTTGAATGACAGTATAACCACTACCCAGAGAAAACTACTTTAAAAGTAAATGTGATCACAGGAACACTAGGAAAAAGATATATTTGTTTATAAATTAAATTAATATTGAGTGTTGAAATTGGTGTGCTCAAAATAAATGAATTATAAAGATAATGCTCAATTTGAGCATTTTGCAGTTAAAAAGTTAAATATAGGACATGGATAGTATAAACATTGACAAATACATAAAGATCAGTTTGCAATTTAGGATAGTTGAAAAATATTAATAATACTAATACAGAAGTATAAATTGCTTTGTGAATTCAGGACTTAATATTATTACCATTATTTTTTTGTTTTATGGTATTATGCCACAATAGGCTACTTTGTTAATAGTGTTGCAATAGTTGATTTCAACAACAACAACAACAAAAAACTGCATTGGTAGGTAGAGAATATAAGAATAAAATTTAACCTCAAACCTGTTATTGTTTTATACGGGAAACAAAATAAGCTATGTGTAAGATGTATTTGTGAAATTAAATTATTATTAAAGAGTAAAAATGCCACAGTGTTCAAAGCCAAGGGATTTTGGGAGACTTTAATATGAATTTTGCAAGCATGCACTTATTTATACCCCAATGTCTTTTAAATAAGATTTAAAGCAATTTGTCCTGGTACAAATTGCTTTAGATGGACCTGAGGTGAAGTGTCTTCTGGTTGTTTACTTACCTGTGCTGATTTGAAGACAGAGAATTCACAAGATAGGGAATATTTCCTTCCTGATACCATCTACTCAATATTTTTTTGTTCTCATGACCAAGCTATTTTAGAACTATATATCAGTGATAAACAATTCTGAATTTACTTCACGTTTTCTTTCTTGCATAAATATACAAGTAGAAAGTATGGCTGGGAAGTTACTAAACTCTCACCGTAATTCTAATGCTTCTTAGCTGAAATAATATTAATTTCTTAATGTATTTTGACTAAAAAGATCCTTAATCTTTGAGTTCCTTTCCTTGGTAATCTTTTGTACGTTGAGATGAGTAAAAACTGTTTTTGTTTAAAATTCTTTTGAGTGCTAATTATTGGTTTGTTGAGGTATAAAACAGATTCTGACACGCAAACAATATTTACCTCAAAAATGAATGAATGTTGTAATATACTATGAGAAGAGTTATGTTAACACTAAATTATATTATAAATTATGTTAAATCACTTGAGAAAATGAAATATGGGGATATTTTTTGCCTGGTTGATCATCTTAGTATACCTATAGTCTTATTTTTAAAAGTTTCAAATGCTCACAGGAAAAATATTAGGGACAAACTTATTCCAAATTATGTTTTACATTAATTTAAATGTATGATATTATATTAATGAGAGTTATTTTTTCCATTGTTCCAATTTATAGGGAAAATATCCATTTGTTCTATTTTTGTTTCAAGTTGCTCTTCCTTTGAGATTGCTAATGTGAAGTTAAAATTTTGGTAAGCCCTCCAACATATTCTACTGGAATTATTAATTACCCATAATATAAATGATGGCCATGTTCTGATTAGTTCAGATTCAGTGGGAAACACTTAAGTATCAATGGCATAAAATTGTCTTAAGACTTACATATGACTTGATAAGAGCTATATAATGATTTACATACCTGAATACTTTTGATTTTCCTGTTATGATTACCAATTATTTTTTTTTAATTTAACAATGTTGCTCATTTTATCATGGGCTTAGAAAGTTCTACTTTATTTATTTTTATTTTTTTAAGAGAGAGCACGCATGCACATGTGCAAGCGGCGGGTGGGGGAAGGGGGCAGAAGGAGAGGGAGAGAGAGAATCTTAAGCATGTTTCAAGCCCAGTGCTGAGCCCAAGCGGGGCTCGATCTCATGACCCTGAGATCATGCCCTGAGCTGAAATTAAGAGTCAGTCACTTAACTGACTGAGCCACCCGGGCGCCCCAGAAAGTTTTATTTTACAAAAGAAATATATTATAATGATCATACATGGTTATACAATTCCACCTACAATGGTCAATGCTGATCTCTTAGACTGAATAATTGATGCTATACATTAATAGTAAGAAATATAATTATCCCATTATGAGAAATATAATGTAGAACAAGGGATTAAGCACTTAAAAGGCAATTCACCTAAACTAACAAAATTTACTGAGACCCTACCATGTGCCTGGTACTCTCTGGCAATTGGGAGACAAAGAAGTGAACAAGGCATAATGTCTCCCTGTACTCTTGGAGCTGGTATTTGGTGGGAAGATGGGAGGGTAGACTATAAATAAACAGTAATATACAATCAGGTAATATTAAGTGCTAGGTTGAAAAACTGAGTAGTGTATGGAAAGACAGAGAAAGCTATATCAGATAGGGTAGTCAGGAAATTCTTCCATAGAGACAAGAATGAAGGGAGAGAAGGAGCCAGTGGGAAGGTCTGGGAGGAATAGCAAATGCAAAGGCAAACTCAGCATCTAATGGGAAATGGTAACATACATGTATGATGACAAAGGCTGCTACCTATTAAAACTGTATGAGCATTGCATTGTTTTAGAAAAGTTTTGTTTGTTTTCTTTTTAAAGGTAAAGACACAGTAACTTGTGAAGCATGCTTGTGATTAATGATAGACAACAAAATCTAAAGCAGTCAGGATCCCAGAGCTCAAAATTTGCTGGTGGGGGGAGTGTCACCCCTTAAAAATGGTTGTGCAATCTTGTTCTGCTATAATGAAATTATGAAAGTCAAAATAATTTTCACTTTGCTTTAGGAAATAAGATGATGCTAATTATTGGTGCATAATTTCATGTCCAGCAGTACACAGCAACAAGATTAGTAGTCATAGTAGTACTAGCAGGGGTTGTGGTGATGGTGGGATTATTTTTAATGCTAGTAGACACACTTGAAGGAATATCATCTTTGTGGCAGAAACAGTGCCAAGTGTGAATTTACATGATCTATTTTATTTCCCCAAACTTGAAGATGTGTTCCATTATTATCCCCATTTACAAATGAGGATACTGAAGTTAGAGAGTAAGTAACTCTCTTATGGTCACAGTATCAGAAAAAAAATTCAGAGGGGGAACTCAAACTCAAACTCAAACTCATTAGAATTGCATCTCCAATGCTAATTTTAAGGGAAAGTATCATACATTATGGTTAACTGTGAACTGGCATTGTGGAGTTTGAAATTTAAAATTGAAAGGGTACTTAGAAATTCTGAGTTTTGGAAATGAATATGCCATGCATTTGATGTGTGAGAGACACTTCTGTACCCTGTGTCTGCAAAATAAGCATGCCAATGCCATTTTTCTTTCAGATTTGTTCTGATAAACAAATGAGTAAATGTGCATAAAGACAATATGAAAAATGATGGAAAATTTCTTTAAACTCAGTACACATTAAGAGAATTCTGAAATGCTATTCACTGTTATGTGCTGAGGGTAAAAACAGGATTGGTTTAGAGACCAACCTTCAAGTGGCAAATAATAAAATAAATAAAATTGGGTTCCACACCAGTTCAAGGGAAAACAAAATAAGTATCTCAGTCATTCAGGTTTAATAAATGCAGTAGGTCATCTGTAATTTTTACCCCCAAGGCACCCTCTTCTGGCAAGTGACTAATTTCTTCACTTATTCTAGGTCCCTTTGTTTTGGATGAGTCTCACTCCACCCCTGGGCTCCTGGAAGGGGCACCATAACTCAGGCTCAGCCAATGAGAAGGCCATAGCTGTAGTGACCGATTTAGGAGAAGGATTGTGACACCAGTCTGGATGAAGAGAGGGAGAGAAGGGGAGAGGAGAAAAGTGAGTGAGAGAGAGAACATTAATATTTAACAGACTGTTGCAGCTTTTCTTGATCATTGGACATTTCATTTATTATAAGCCAAAAAATTCCTGTCTGCTGAAAGCTAAGTTGAGTTGATTTTTTGTTACCTGTAGTTGAGAATTCTAATAGGATAGGGGAGTTACATATGAGCTGGGAATTTTGAATATAACCAGGAAGACAGACTTAAACAGTGTGACTATGTGGATTCATTTAAGATGAAAAGTTAAAAGTTAGGGGTGCCTGGGTGGCTCAGCCATTAACCGTCTGCCTTTGGCTCAGGTCATAATCCCAGGGTCCTGGGAACAAACCCCACATCGGGCTCCCTCCTCAGCGGGGAGCCTGCTTCTCCCTCTCCCACTCCCCTCTGTTTGTGTTCCCTCTCTCCCTGTCAAATAAATAAATAAAATCTTTTTTAAAAAACTTAATGTTAGAGTTAATGAGATGCTTTAATTTTCTCAAGATGACTGATTTTTTTCAACATATTTTTTATTATGTTATGTTAATCACCATGCATTACATTGTTAGTTTTTGATGTACTGTTCCATGATTCATTCATTGTTTGTGTATAACACCCAGTGCTCCATGCAGAATGTGCCCTCTTTAATACCCATCACCAGGCTAACCCATCCCCCTACCCCCTCCCCTCTAGAACCCTCAGTTTGTTTTTCAGAGTCCACAGTCTCTCATGGTTCATCTCCCCCTCCGAGTTCCCCCCCTTCATTCTTCCCTTCCTGAAACAAATAATACATTATATGTTAAAAAAAAAAAAAAAGAAGATGACTGATATTTAAGCAAGTCTTAAAGAGCAAAATCCAGAAAGATGACACCAAGTCTTATGGAGAAAGCGAAAAGTGGTCTTTACTGAGAGTCTAGCAGATACTAGGCAGGAAACCAATATTTTACATATAAATTTTATTAGCTTAAGGAGGAAATTATATATTTCTTACTATTAACTTTGCCAAAATGTATATTGAGATACTCATTAAATCTCAAAACTTTAAGGAGTTTTGGTATTTTTTATGGTATAGCACAGATAATTAGAAAAGGTGGCATGATATGAATTTTACTCTAGGAAGATGCTTCATGGTACAGAAAGAAAAATAGATGGGCGGCATGAGTTATTAGAACAAGCAACATTGGCAGAAACTTCTTAATTTAGTTAAATTATTATTATTATTTTTTTTTTTTTAGAGAGAAAGGCTTTTGCTGAGAGATGCTTAGAGCCTTCAGCAGCATAGCAGCAATGGGAATGGATTAAAATAAGAAAGATCTACGAGAGGGGCGCCTGGGTGGCTCAGTCGTTAAGCGTCTGCCTTCGACTCTGGTCATGGTCCCAGATCGAGGGAATGGTTCGAGCCCCACATCAGGCTCCCTGCTCAGCGGGAAGTCTGCTTCTCCCTCTCCCACTCCCCCTGCTTGTGTTCCCTTTCTCGCTGTCTCTCTCTCTGTCAAATAAATAAATAAAATCTTTAAAAAAAAAAAAAGATCTAGGAGATTTTGAGGAGAAAGAATCATTAGGCCTGGAGAACTAAAAATAATGTAGGGTGTAGTGGAGATGGAGTGTGTTTTCATGGATATTTAAGAGAGTAGAGGATTTATTAACAGATGCAAGATATACAGAGTGAAGAATATATTAGCAGGCAAGAAGGATTCTAGTTAATGCCTTTTAAGAACATGGGTTTGAAGAGCCTGAGGTGTTTTTGCTGTGAAGACCAGCATTTGTTCATGCATCGTTTCAGGAAAATAGGTATTGAACATTTAAATATAGCCAAGTTACTTCTCTAGACAAATTTCCTGCTCTCACAGACCTTGTATTCTAGTGGTAGGATGCAGAGAACAAACAATTAAATGAATAAATATACTATATCAAGTGGTGAAAAAATACAGAAAGAAAAAACATAGTCAGGATTTGGGGCTGTTATTTTATTTTTTTAAAGGTTTTATCTATTTATTTGACAGAGAAAGAGAGCACAAGCAGGCAGAGAGGCAGGCAGAGGGAGAAGAAGAAGCAGGCTCCCCGCTGAGCAGAAAGCCTGACGCGGAGCTCGATCCCAGGACCCTGGAATCATGACCTGAGCTGAAGGCAGACGCTTAACCAACAGAGCCACCCAGGCGCCCCAGGGCTACTATTTTATAATGCTGGCTAGGGAAGGCATCTCTGAGAAGAGGTCTGACAAAAAATTGAGGATCTCTGGGGTAAGAACATTCAGACCTGAAATTGTATTCAGTGATGTACTTGACTACAGTGTGAACTTCTGAAAGGGACTATTATACTTATCATTAAGAAAAAAAAAAAAAAAAAATCCAAGCTGGGTTTCAGACTGTCATCATCTCAATCCTGGATTGCTGCCTTTGGCTCTGAAGAAATTGTCATATGCCTCATATGTTCTCTCTTTATCATTCACAAGATACTCTTCTATTTTTCCAACCAATTTTCATCTAGGGATTGTTTCCTCCAAGAAGTCCGGGTAGATAAAACACTCTCTTTTATACCCCAAAACATATTTCTAGCATAATTGCTCTCGAGTTAGGAGTCTATAAAATTCTTGAAGACATGACCTATGGTTTACGTGTAGTGAGTGACTTCCTTGCAATAAAAATTTGTGGACTTGCATTAGAGATAGAAGTCATCTAGACTGACTGAGGCATAGAATATATGCAGGTAAGAGAATGACACAAAATATGAGGAAGAGAAGACATAAAATAGGAAGTTGCCAAAAATAACTAGGAAAAAAGTTGTAAAACAGCTGATTCAGTAAGCAAAGTGACTTGTCAAGGAATGAATCAAACCCAAGAAGAAGGTTGCTGTTAGTGTCCTCTAAGTTCTTTTCCTTCTGTCTCTAATTAAGGAAAGCTTTATAAAGATAGCGCATAGCAGTATCTGACAGATACTCGGGGCTCAATAAAATATTCATAGTTAGAGTTAGCTTTTGGAAGAGAACCTTGAGATAAATTTACATCATTTTCCTTGATTAAAGGAGTCAATGAATCCATTAAATAGATTAATTTAGATATATGCACATGTGTATTTTTTGATCAAAATCTTATTGCTATATTCAGTTTAAATGACAGGACAACTTTTTCGGGTCAGAAACAATCTTTTTTTTTTTCCCCCCTCTTTAATTTAGGAACAACTGACTTTTTAGTTTGGGACCATCTAAATTTGGATGCAGACAAGGATGTCATAAATGAGATTCTTATGAGAGTCCATTTGGGTCTTTAGTCTATTGCATTGATCATATCTTAGGGTCTCCTTGATGTCTCAGCACATTTTGGTACAGTATTGACATATTTTAAATTTAACTCCATGGATCCCAGAATACACATGACCTTTTCAGAAAGTATATGTTATTGTAAGAACTGAATAATCTTTGTGCAGAAATGTTTACTACAGTCAACTGCAAAACAGCTATTAAGTCTTTAGATAATTATAATTTGGTTTGTGTTTTTGACCTTGTTTTAAAGATTTTATTATTTTTTTTAAGTAACCTCTGTACCCAGCATGAGGCTTGAGCTTACAACCCCGCAATCAAGAGTTGCATGTTCTACTGACTGAGCCAGCCAGGGGCCCCTAACCTTGTTTTAAATAGCATAGTTTAGTAGCAGATTTTCTTCAGTTTGGAATGCAAAGTTAGCTTCATTTTTATTCGAGATACAAAAATTCTTCTATAAATATTTTAAATTTATAAAACTTTTTCAATGGAAATAATGCACTCAGTTTTAAAGTTTAATACCGTAAGTAAAATATTGCCATAATATTAATTATATCACACTTTAGTAACGAGATGGATTCTTCCCAATATTTAGCTATTATTTACTTTATTGGAGAGGGAGTGTTTCTGAGATTGGCAGCCTATCGAAACTCCCCCTAATGAATGCTATTGGCTGCCCCAAAATAAAAGTGTATTAACAATTCTATTTAACATGATCCTAATTGTATGATGTTATATGAAGAGCTAATTATCATATTCAGTCTAAAAAGATTTTTAACGTAGTTGTGGGTTAACCTCTTCAAATATTTTATTAGGTCTTTCTTCTTTTAGTACAGAAGATCTATAATTCAGGTTATTAATCTATGGTTACTTGTTCTTTGTAAAATAATTAATTATTTGCTATTATTCCTTGCATTTCCCTAAAATTTTGAAGATATTTGTCATAAAGTTGTGAATATGGCAACAGCTATCACCATTAACTCTCAATTTTTCCTTTGATACGTCTACCTTAACAAGATGGTGTAAAGATACAGAGAAAACTATTAGTAGTATAACTCCCAATCTCACAAAAATAATCTTCCAGCTATTATAAAGTTAACCTTGTATCCATGATATAGGAGATAAATGGTAGATAATACCCATAGGGCAGATAGTAAATAGTGTGTTCTGCTTGGATATTAGCATTTTAGTTGTTTGAGAGAGACTTTCAGTGTTTTTCCATATATGTATTTATTGGGTCATTGAAGGAACATCACCGTAGCCTATAAATAGGCTAACCTCCCAAGTCACTTGGGACTAAAGACCCAAATGGACTCTCATAAGAATCTCATTTATGACATCCTTGTCTGCATCCAAATTTAGATGGTCCCAAACTAAAAAGTCAGTTGTTCCTAAATTAAAGAGGGGAAAAAAAAAAGATTGTTTCTGACCCTGGTATCATGACCTGAGCTGAAGGCAGATCCTTAACGACTGAGCCACCCAGGCGCCCCAGGCCCTAAATGGTCCTTGACATTGTTGGCTTATTGCAATAATTTTATTTATTCTTGGAGTGCCTGGGTGGCTCACTTAGGCCTCCAACTCTTGATTTTGGCTAAGGTCTTGATCTCAGAGTTTTGAGATTGAGGCCCCCCCCACCCCGCATCTGGCCCCTGCCTAGCAGGAAGTCTAATTTTCTCCTTTCTCCTTCTCCCTGCTCTCTCTCTCTCTCAAATAAATAAATCTTTAAAAAAAACTTTGTTCATTCTCAGTAATTTAACAGTGTGTACCTTTCTAGCAAATGTATCATGAACTACTTTGTGTATTTTTGATTTCCCATGTAAAATGCAAATATGAAGTATTGTTTTTAGCAATACATCAAATCGTGTATCTTTCATAGCCTACTATACACAGGTGATTTTTTTTAAATTAACATAAAAATTCTTTTAGAGAATGCTTTGACACACTAATGAGGTAATCAGTGTGTTGTGGTTTGGTTCAATAGAATCAGACTCTTATAACTGAATTCATAATGTATACATTTATTAAACAAATTGAAAATGTAATAATCATAAATGTTAGCATGGTAAAATATTTATTTCAACAATTTATTCTTTCCTTAATTAATTCATCCAATAAGACCACAGAGTTTCTCCTGTATGTCAGTCATTTTGCATAGGGCCACTTTGTGATGATTGGGATGGGGAAGCTCCATAAACCTCAGAATGTAACCATCATAGGGAATTAATGTTCTTTTTTTTCTTTTAGAAAGAGAGAGAGAGACAGAGAGAGAGTGTGTGTGTGTGTGTGAGACGGTAGGGAGGGGCTGAGGGAGAGCAAGAGAGAGAATCTTAAGCAGGCTCCATGCCCTGCACGGAGCCAGATGCTGAGGGTGGAGTGGGGAGAAGAGCTTGATCTCACCACCCTGAGATCATGACCTGAGTTGAAATCAAGAGTGGAATGCTTAACCAGCTGAGCCACCCAGGTGCCCCTAAATGGTTCTTTTTTTTTTTTTAAGATTTTATTTATGTATTTATTTGACACAGAGAGAGACAGCGAGAGAGGGAACACAAGCAGGGGGAGTGGGAGAGGGAGAAGCAGGCCTCCCGCCGATCAGAGAGCCCGATGCGGGGCTCCATCCCAGGATCCTGGTGTCATGACCTGAGCTGAAGGCAGATCCTTAACGACTGAGCCACCCAGGCGCCCCAGCCCCTAAATGGTTCTTAATGATATTTGCTTATTATTAAGGTCTCCATTTGCTTTATCTCACACTGTATATAGTTTTAACATTCATGATTAATACCACAATAAACACTATGATTACCATATAAAATTTCTGTATTTTATGTGCTTTTGCATTTATTTTGTAACTGAAAATCATTCTTTAATAAATTGATTTGCAGTAATCGTACATTAGGGAAAAAAGTCAAAATATAAGCCATATATATTATTTGAAGTCTTTAATTATAAGGATTCATGGAAGTTCCTGGTAAAAGGAGGTGTTTGTTTATTTGTCTTTGTTTTTTGTGAGATAAAAGTGCCCTGGAAATAGAACTGGAACCTAAGCAATTCTTGAGATTGTTTTCTCTCACTCTTTGTTTATTCCCTTTTCTGAAGTCTGCTTCTCTTTTCATGTTTGCTGTCTTCTCTCTTTACCAGCAGGCTTTTTTGCCAAAGTTTCTTCTCCCTTATAACTTTGTCTTATACAGGAAACATCATGGCCACTGTCACATGTTACTATATCATGGATTTTCATCTTTACCTTCCACTAGCAATGACTTATTCTCTCAATATTATCTAGCTGTCATCCTTTGGTTATTGGCTTCCTATGTGTTGGATGTCCTTGAATCACATGCTCACAATCTATTATTATCCTGTGGGGCATCACCTGGAATTGGCCCTTAAGTAGTTGTGAATATTTTATAAAGAGCTCTGTGTGGCAGACATTCTAAAGCAAGACCTGGCAAGTCTAGCATGATTTCAGGAAATGTCTTGAATAGCAAAAATGTCTTACATTTTTACTTAGTTTGGATGGCATTTATTCTTAGCATCTGTTATTATATAAAATATATGAGAATAAATGCAGTATATAAAATTTTCTTGTGTGGATATTTGTTAAAAATAATAATATTTTTTATGGGTGGATGAATTTTAAGGAAATAATTTCTTAGCTTGCATGAAACAATTTTGTTTCATTGTTGCCAGTCCTATTTTCTCCCTAGGGTGTCAGATGAGATAACTAGAACCTTATGACAAGTATGTGGTCAGATCCATAACTGACATTGAAGTTTGTTCTTGTTCAATAGCAGCTAATATTAAATTCAGTGTTCTCAAATATTTACTTACAGTAATATGCTCCATTTAGTCTGCGCTATGATTTTTGCCTTCTACTTAATAATAGTTCTATGCCCTTTAGCAAATATAACAGCAGGAAGACCATAATGTTCAAAACAACAGACTTGTTAAATGTGTAGCGTATTTTTTCTTTCCTGTTTGCCTCTACCAGTTTAATATTGCTTCTGAAATTCTTGGCAGATTTACACATTTTTTTCTGCTTAAAAGCATACATTTTAGTTGTTTCTCTTTTTTATAACACACTAGTTATATGTTATATGATCAAGCCTCCATCATGCTTCATTTTGGGGGAAGAACTTATTTCACCATCCCTCTTGTCTCTAGTCCTCATTATTGTCATCTACTTTTACTAATCAAGCATTATAATTAAAATATTTTCCTTTAGTAGTGATTTCACTTATTTCAGTCAGCCTTATACTGGTGAGGGGAAAAAAAAAGAGAATGACTATCAAGGTCACAAAATTTTTCTCTGCATAGTATAAAATCTGTCCCTATTCTTTCAGAACTAAAGAGTTTACTCTGCTGGGTGTAATGTCAGTATAATACAACTTGTCAATATAATACAAATAAGAAATCAACTAATTCTAGAAATAAAAAGAAGCATGAAGAGGTGCTGTTGTAACAGATTGCTTCATTGTTTACAGCAATCCTCTCTCTATAAGAAGGTTCCAATTCCCCATTTATTACTATGGGACTTTCTATGTGACTTGTAGGCAGAATTTTTATCCCTGTGCCATTGATTTTGGCTTGGGCACTGTAACCGGTTTGGGCCAATGGAATGTGAGCGGGTATGATTTATGTCACATCTCAACAGAAGGGTTAAAGGGCATAGCTAGTTTCTATCAGTTCTTTTGCCTTTTCCTTCTTCCATGGAAATGGCATACCCTCTCCTCCTTCAGCCTAGACAACATAACAGGACAATATGTAGATCAGAGATGCAACAGACATGAAATATGAAAAAAAATATTTGGTATTGTAAGCCTCTGTGATTGTGGGATTATTTGTTACTGCAGCAAAGCTGAATAATGTAATTCCTCATTTTTGCAATTTGTAGGAATTTTTGAGCAATTCTTTTTTTTATTTGTTATCATTTTCTATAGAATAGTAATTCCAGGCTTTAAATTCCTTTAAGTTTTTTAAATTTCTTTTTCCTGTATATCTTCCACAAAGTAATTTGTTAATAAATGTTTAATGAATAGATAGAAGACTTGTCATCAATTAGACAAACCCTATAAACTAGACATTATCCAGGTCAAAATTACCTCATATTTTCTCAATTAGTGGTTTTTGAATTTTGGATTATTGAACAATTACTTCAAAATACAGTATAATTATTATGGTTTCTTAAAATTGAAAGTAGATGGTTTAATTCTATAATCACATAGAACATATGCTCCATAAATGTTAACTGCCCAAGTTAGTTCTACTGCACATTAAGTCTTCACATAAAAATGGTCAAGAAAAACGGTATTTTTTTAGTTATTGAACATTTTATTAAATAATACTTGATATACATATATCAAGTATTACTTGGCAACATATACACACGTTGCCAACATTCAAGTAATTAGCATGAAATAAGTCTTACTTGATTCATGTTCTAAAGCAAATCAGAAAATGTAACTGAGAAATATTGGAATCAAAGCTAAATTATACCAAAACCCAAATGTATAATTTCTTATACTTAATGTAACAGAGTTAATAATTTTCATTCCGGACAATCTCTAGTTCCAAGTAATTTATGGTCTCATAAATCAAAACACACTTGCAATTTGAGATTACACAAATTCTGAGGATTAAAGAAGAAACCTCTTCTACCTGAAAGTACCTTAAAACTTTCTACCCAAAGAGCTAAGGCTACCACTTCTGATCCCAAGAATTTTTTTTTAAGATTTTATTTATTTATTCATGAGAGACAGAGGGATAGAGAGAGAGAGAGAGAGAGAAGCAGAGGGAGAAGCAGGCTCCCAAGGAGCAGGGAGCCCGATGCGGGACTCGATCCCAGGACCCTGGGATCATGACCTGAGCTGAAGGCAGATGCTTAACCATCTGAGCCACCCAGGCGCCCTGATCCCAAGAATTTTTAAGAAGAAGGGGACAGAGGGGACATAAGAAGGTCATGGTAATGTTTGGAAACATTCAGAATTCCACAGTATAAGGGTTAGCTGTACTTTTCCCCTCAAGGAAGTACAGGCATATTTGTTTTCAACATGTTTTCTACAATAAACCAACATGTTTATAAAAAGAGATCAATTTATTTAAAATTATCTTTGACATATTTCTATATCTCTCTGTATATTTGCATGGCTCCTGATCAGTTGAGCCATTGATTAAAAGTATAATCATGTTTCTATATATGTCAAGAACTTGGTATTTTACACAATGAGTTTGAACATTCTTATTACCCTTCTCAGATTTGCAAAGATAAGAACTACTATGTAATAGAGGTTTATTTTTCTAATCTTTTAAAATGCACAGTGTACACAATAACACCCTGATTTGCCTCTCTCTTCCACTTACTCATATCATATAACCTTGTCTCATTATAGGCAGAAATAAAGTTGCAAGATCCAGGTACATTTTGATTTAAGTCCTTTTACCTTTTCTAATCATATAGTGCAAATATATTGTTTTCCTTCTGATACCATATCTCCTTTCCTCTTTCTCAATTCCATTGCTCTTTAAAAAAACAAATTTGTTCAGGGAGCCTGGGTGGGTCAGTTGTTTGGGCATCTGACTGTTGGTTTCAGCTCAGGTCATGATCTCATGGGTCTTGAGATTAAGCCTTGCCTCGGGCTCCCTGTTCAAGAGGAGTCTGCTTAAAGATTCTCTCCCTTTGCCCCTCCACCCACTCACATGCATGCTGTTTCTCTCTTCAAATAAATTAATAAATCTGTACAAAAAAACTTGCTTTAAATTTGTTAATATTTTAATTCTCAAAATAGATGCCTATGGTATAAACAGAAGCAAGTGGTCACACAAAAACTTACAGAAATTATTGTGGCTAACAACATTCAGAAGCTATATTTAAATTCACTTATTTACCTTCCACAATAGGTCCAATAAACATAATGAAAAAAGATAAAGGAGGTAATTTGTCAAGTCCTCTGATTGGAGCGTAATGGATTCTCACAAATAATAATATCTAAATTTGAACCTCCACACTCTGAATGAGACAAACTGCTATAAGCATGACTGAGGTACAGCAATAAGGCCATTTGCCAATATGAAGTCATGGAATGCTGAATCTGTTTCCAGAAATTCTTCATTACATGGAGTTCTAGCATATTAATTAAGGAGCCTATGTCTGGATTTGGCTCCTTAGATAAAATAAAAATAATTACTCAAAGCTTGGGAAAGAGAACTGGTGAAAGTATCAGTTTGCCTGGCTGGTCCACAGGCAGACGCTAAAGCCTTTTGTACTTGTACTTTATGACCTTTATTTTTTGATGTTTGGAACTTTATATAAACTCATATTGGAAAAAAACTCATAATGGAAAAAAAATACAAATTTTTTGTGTGTGTGTGTGGCAAATAGGGAAGAAAATACTATAAACTACCTATCAGTGCCCAAACACTTAGTTTAGTTCATTTGAAAACAATATAGAATATTCATTTATTGTGTATGAGTACAAAGGCCAATTAGAGGGCCATTGTATGTTTAGCTTTTTAAATACATTTTTAATCTGAGGTGTCCCACTAGTTAATTCAAGCTTCTCTAACCATTTCTTTTAATGTTATCTAGTTCAAGGTGGTTCCTCCCCTCTTTTTTCTCTAGTCTCCTCTCCTCTCCCCTCCCCTCCTCCCTCCCTTCCCCTCCCCCCTCCCCTCCCCTCCTCTCCTCTCCTCTCCTCTCCTCTCTTCTCTTTTTCTTCTCTTCTCTTCTCTTTCCCAGAGAGAACTTAAGGTTAAACCTAGTAAATTAAAAGGATGTGATACAAAATATGAGATGTTTATACCTACCCAGACATTACTCCTTATAAACAGCTCAAGTTGGGAGCAGATTTTTTGAATTTATGATTCTATTTCAATAAATCAAATTTTACTGAACCTAGTCTATGATGTCAATAATAGTAAAACTTTAAGAGTTTAGGACAAATAGTTCAATCTTATTCTTCAGGACAAATTATAGCCACTTTTGTGCTACCGCTGCAGAGTTGAGGAATTATGACAAAAACCATATGGCTTACAAAGCCTAAAATATTTACTATCCTGTTCTGTACAGAAAAAAAGTTTGCTAATCCCCATTATACTTTATATGTTTCTATTTGAAGATGAGAGACAAGATTAAATACATAAAGGAAAGATGAAGGAGTATAGCCTGAATATTTCTTTTTGTTAACCATATAGGAACTTGTTGCCATCTTGAAGGACAACTATTAGGTACCAAGCAGAGTGATTTTCACTTTTATAAATTGCAAAGGGTACAAATGTCTCTAATGGATCTCAGTATTAGAGTCAGTTTTAAAATTCAAACAGTGCTGTAGGAAGATTATGGAGGGTGGGTGAGGAAACATGCAGTTCTTGTTAGAGAACCAGCTTTAGCTCGCTGTGGGTAATCTATTCCTGTTTTAGTTGCTGTTGCTAAAGTAAATTTTTTTTGTTGTTGTTCAGGTTTCCAACTGTTACATAATGGATGTTTGCCCTAAATATTGCTGGTTAATTTAGTCTTCTTTTATGGGAGAGGATCCCAATGAGTCATTGTAAATAAATGATATTAAATTGGATCTTTACTGGAGGATAGAAAACATAAAACTGAGGTCTATAAAATATTTGTAGTTTGGTTGAATGAAGCCATGGTTAGTGGAAATGCATTGCAGATAAGTAAACTTACATTTTGAGAAACTGTTATAGTAACTGAAGATACAATTAGAATTTTAAAGAAACACATCAACAAATGAATATTTCCATTTATTACAGGAGATTAAAATGCAATAGGATGTCAAGTTATACTTCTCAAATGCACTTCTGAAATGGTATGAAATAATAAAAAAAATTGAATACATACTTTTAAGATAAGAAGTCATCATTTGGAGTAAGATAAAATTAGGTCCATTCCTCACAAGATGGGCAGGCAAACTCAAAATATATGAGAGAACTAAATGTAAACAATGAAACTATAAGTTCTAGAAGAAAACAAGGGTGTATCCCAATATAACCTGGGAGTAAGGAAATGCTTTCTAATATTGACACAATATTTAGATGCAATAAAATGAAAGATGGATACATTCCACCAGATAGGTAGAAAAACTTTTGCATGACAATGCTAAAATACCAAAAAAAAATATTGGCTGAAAATATTTACAAATATAAATAAATAAAACAGATTCCCCAAAACTGATTTCAAAATGCTTTTAAATATGTAAAGAGATTCAATTTTGCTCATAATGAGAAAAGTAAAACTACACTGTAATAGATACCCCTCCTATTGGCAAAATTTCATAAATTTAAAAATGTACTCTTTTGGTAAAATTGTGGGGAAACAAGTATTTTCATATCTTGTAGATGGGAATGGAAAGTACTAAAACCTATGGGAGAGAATCTGGCCATCAATAAGAAAACTACATGGACATTTATCTATCATCCCAGCAATGCCAGTTGTAGGAATTTATCCTGGAGATACATACCCAGTAGAAAAAAATACATACGGATAAGGTTAGTCACTGAAGCATGATTTATAGTTGTAAAACAGGTGAAATTACTAAGATATCCAAATGTAGGTTAGTTGAATAAACTATGGTAAATACGTGCAATGAAGCTTCATACGTCTGTATAAAAAGAATGACAAAGGTATCCTTGAATTGATGTGGTATGATTTTTCTAAGAGATAATGTTAAGAAACAAATGAAAAAAGTGCAAAAGAGAATGTATATTAACTTTTAAATCTAAAAAAAAAGGAAGGTAAAAAAATATTTGCTCACCTGAGAGAGCCAGAACAAGTGGATGGAATATGGAGTAGGAGGAAGAGGGGAGGGCATGATACATCTCTGAATATACTTTTCTGTATAGTTTTGATTTTCAGATGGAGGTTAATGTTCTATATATTCAAAAATAAATTTAAAGATGAGAATTAAAACCTAAAACTGAAAGCAAGCATAAACAAATGTACATAATCATATTTGTATGAATAGAATAAGCAAACTGAAGGAAGTTAAAAAAAAAAAAAGAAAAGCTTAATCCAAGTAACTTGTGACTTTGAATATGCTATATGCCTTCTTGTCCCCACAGAGTAAGAGATTGGTGGATAAGAAAGCTTTTTTTAGGGGCACCTGGGTGGCTCA
Organism: Callorhinus ursinus; assembly: GCF_003265705.2. Lineage (NCBI taxonomy): Eukaryota > Metazoa > Chordata > Mammalia > Carnivora > Otariidae > Callorhinus > Callorhinus ursinus. The sequence goes on from NW_027397066.1 coordinate 74,481,307, forward strand.
GTCGTTAAGTGTCTGCCTTCGGCTCAGGTCATGGTCCCAGAGTCCTGGGATCGAGCCCTGCATTGGGCTCCCTGCTCTGTGGGAAGCCTCCTTCTCCCTCCCCAGCTCCCCCTGCTTGTGTTCCCTCTCTCACTCTCTCTTTCTGTCAAATAAATAAATAAGTACATCTTAAAAAAAAAAAAGCTTTTTTTAAAGGGAATTTGCTTATTTTAGTAGTGTTGGTGAAACAATTCTGAAATTCTGAAATTATTTATTGTGTATTTTAAGAAGGGAGATAGAAATAGAGAATGGGGAAAGGCAAGGAAAGACCAGATGAAATCAATTGGAGTTAAATTTATCAGTATGAACTTGTGATTTCTGACATATATCACATATATGTGATATATATATATTTGTGATTATGTGTAGACAAATATATATGTATATGCATATGTGTATCTACATATCTAACTAGGTGATTTCAGTGAATAGATTTTCATAGCATGCTTCATGTTTCTATTAAAGCACTTATTGTAAGTATTTGCTAATATCTCTATTTCTATCATTAAACTATGAACTCCATGAAAGCAAATGGTATATTTCATAATCTTTGTATTCTCAGAGCCTAGTGTTTGTCTAATACATAGTAGGATCCAATAAATGTTTGTTATTGGATGATCTGATAAAATATTTATACTTACATGAAATGGAAAGGAGAGAGGAGTCTGAGATACATTGTGACTAGTTTTATTTAGACTCCAAATACATTAAAATTATCTCAGTTTAATGTGGACTTATTTAGCCTTGATATCATCTCCTCAGCTATATTATTTTGTTTAACTCTTTAGACTCCATGTTATCCTTGAATGTTCCTTCTTTTTCAAATTGAATCAGACTCCTACTTCCAGAAGACCTCTTCATCCATTCATTTCTTCAGATAGCTTTTACCTTATTCCAAGCCCTTGTTATTCCTGAAGTATTATAATAGTCTCCTCTTTCTTCCCCCAACTCTTGCTTCTCTCATACTACCAATCCTCTCTACACTCACATTAGTTTTCCAAAAATGCCACATGTTACATTCTCTGTCCAAAAGATTCCTCCTCAATGTTCTATAGTTTTCAGAGTACCAAACTTTTACCTCTTTGGTTAGGTTTATTACTAGGAAAGAAATTGAGGAAGACACAAAGAAATGGAAAAAAAATCCATGCTCATAGATTGGAAGAACAAACATTATTAAAATATCTGTACTAAGTAATCTATATATTTAATCCAATCCTTATTAAAATACCACTAGCATTTTTCACAGAGCTAGAACAAACAATCCTAAAATTTGTATGGAAACACAAAAGACCTCAAATAGCCAAGGCAATCTTGAAAAAGAAAAGCAAAACTGGAGGCATCACAATTTTGGACTTCAAGTATATTACAAAGCTGTAATTATCAAGACAGTATGATATTGGCACAAAAACAGACACAGATCAATGGAATAGAATAGAAAACACAGAAGTGGATCCACAACTATATGGTCAACTAATCTTCGACAAAGCAGGACAGAATGTCCAATGGAAAAAAGATACACTTCAACATTGGTATTGGGAATATTGGACAGCCACATGCAGAAGAATGAAACTGGACCACTTTCTTATACCATACACAAAAATAAATTCAAAATGGATGAAAGGCCTAAATGTGAGACAGGAATCCATCAAAATCCCAGAGTAGAACATAGGCAGCAACCTCTTTGACCTCAGCCATAGCAATGTCTTACTAGACATGGCTCCAGAGGCAAGGGAAACAAAAGCAAGAATGAACTATTGGGACTTGATCAAAATAAAAAGCTTCTGCACAGCAAATGAAACAATAAACAAAACTAAAAGGCAACCAATGGAATGGGAGAAGATATTTGCAAATGACATATTGGATAAAGGGTTAGTATCCAAAATCTAAAAAGAACTTATCAAATTCAATACCCCAAAACCAAAAACTCCAGTCAAGAAATGGGCAGAAGACATGAACAGACATTTCTCCCAAGAAGACATACAAATGGCTAACAGACACATGAAAAAATGCTCCACATCACTCATTATTAGGGAAGTACAAATCAAAATCACAATGAGATGTCACCTTATACCAGTCAGAATGACTAAAATAAACAATCAGGAAATGAAAGATGTTGGTGAGGATGCATGCAGAGAAAGGGGAACCCTCTTACACTGTTGGTCGGAATGCAAGCTGGTGCAGACACTCTGGAAAACAGTACGGAGGTTCCTCAAAAAGTTAAACTTAGAACTACCCTACGACCTAGTATTTGTACCTAGGTATTTATCCAAAGGATACAAAAATAGTAATTCAATGGGGCACATGCACCCCAATGTTTATAGCAGCAATTTCACAATAGCCAAACTATGGAAAGACCCCAAATGTCTATCAACTAATGAATGGATAAAAAAGAAGTGGAATATATATATATATATATAATATATATATATAATGGAATAGTATATATATGTAATATATATATAATGGAATACTACTTAGGCATCAAAAAGAATGAAATCTTGCCATTTGCAGTGATGTGGATGGAACGGGAGTGTATTATGCTCAGCAAAATAAGTCAGTCAAAGAAAGACAAATACCATATGATTTCACTCATATGTGGAATTTAAGAAACAAAATTGATTGAACATAGGGGAAGGGAAGGAAAAATAAAATAAGATGAAAACAGAGAGGGAGGCAAACTATAAGAGACTCTTAATGATAGAGAACAAACTGAGGGTTGCTGGAGAGGAGGTGGGTGGGGGAATGGGGTAAACAGGTGAGGTGAATTAAGGAGGGCACTTGATGTGATGAGTACTGGGTGTTATATGCAACTGATGAATCACTAAATTCCACCCCTGAAACCAACAATGCACTATATGTTAACTAACTTGAATTTAAATAAAATCTTAAAAAAAAACCTGTAATATATATAGAAACCCCCCCCAAAAAAGACTCATCATCCATTACCTGTAAAGACCAATTTTTCACCTCAAACTAACCTACTTATTACTCACTGCACATGTTGGTTGATTTCTCACCCCTTTATTCACACTGTTTATTATACCTGGAGTCATCTCCCTTCTCTACCTGGTTTTTAACCATCTACATTTATTTCTTTATCTTAGTTCTTTGTGGTCATTTCTTCACTTTCTATCAGTCTACATCTCTTGCATTTACATGGCACAATTATATTTTTTATAATTCTTTCAGCGTACTTCTCAAAACACTTGAAAATTGAGTGTAGTAAATATATTGAAACCTTGCTCATCAATGGATGGAATTAGAGTTTATGATTTAGTAGTGTTCAATAAATATAGATTGGGTGGTAGATATATATATGCTAAATTATAGTTTAAAGGAAAATTATTGAATAATTCTCTAAACAGAAGTCAAATGGTAAGCATTTCTTAATAATTTGATTATATATGCTATTAAATTCCTAATGAATAATACATTGTGTTCAAATAAGTCATAAAATGGATACATTTTATCTGTCCAAAATTGCTTTGGCAAATAATCTGTTTCAGTGTGTATAATTTTTTAAGAAAAGATGCCTCTTCTAATGACTAAAAAGAAATGTCTATTAAGAAATCATCTCTTAAGAAAATCTCTTCTGTGTGTTTGTTTGCCTATACCCACAACTTTAAAAGTGAATAAACATGGGTATGTGCAAACAAAATGCCTCCATAAATAATGCAAGAACCACTTTGCAAATGTGTATGCATATTGTGATGAAACAATGTAGTAGTCCCTCCCTACATTTCTGTGCTCTCAAAAAAGCTGTTTAAACACATTACTAAAAATTCTCATCTCATAATGATGATGACTGAATCTGTATTTAGAACTCACTTTACCAAACACGTATACAACAGTGATCTGATGTTCACTGAAATGAAGAACATGATTAAATGAGAGTAACAGTGGAGTTCTTTAAGCAATGGCAAACATTACAATATACACACTGGAGTTTGTATGATCCATCATTCTTTTAATTCTAGTTGTGCTGCATAAGATGTTAGGAGCAAAAACATTACCATAATGAGTTAGAAACATGCAGCACAACATCTGTATCCGTTAGGAAGAGATGACATAGTTTTAAGGTGTTATTTTAAAGCTGTGCTTTAAATAGGTGTTAGATAAATCCTTGTATGTCCTTAAATCTTTGGTAATTAATCGATCAGGGACTTAGGTCTTTTGATCTAGAAAAGAGAAAAAAGCTTTAAAATAACAAAAGTTTATCAAACACCTAATAAAATATCCACAGTGTAAAATAATTTCTTACATTTGCATTAATTTTACTTTTTTTTTAAGTTTGCAAATTCTTTATATTTGCAGCTTTTGAGACAATATTTTTGAGAGCTGAGGTTACCTCTAGCAGCGAAACCAGAGCCAGCTATTAAGCAGCCAGAACGCTACAGTAATTGAATACATGACCATTTCTCTTTTAGCACACTCTTTGTTCTCCTCTTCTAGAAGTTGTAGACGTCTATTTAGTTTGATTATCTGCCGTCTTAACGAAGCTGAATCTACAACAGTCATGTCGTCTGAAGTTCCTTCAATTGTTGTATCTGTATGTGACATGCCATGCCTGACGTTGTCATGATGAGGATTAGAAGTGGCGGCAGCAGACCCACCACGCAACACAGGTATGGAGTCAGCTCTGACCAGCTGGAACACCATTGAACAATATCAGTTTGCTCCTAACATCTTATGCAGCACAACTAGAATTAAAAGAATGATGGATCATACAAACTCCAGTGTTATGATATAAATATTAACTTAAAATTATATTACTAAGAGTTAATTATTTATACAAAACATATTTTCCCATTAAACATGAAAGATACCTAGTAATTTCATTTCAAAGAAATAAAGATTATCTTACTAAGTAAAAATTTGGAAAATAAAGTATAAATTAGGTTTATGATTTCTGCTCAAAATGATTTTTATCAGTATAAAGTATATATAGCAGGATACACCTACACCTTCCATCTTACCATCTAATGAAAATTTACTAGTGATTTTATGCTGCCAGCATATGATTAATCTCAAAAAGTTGAGTAGTTTCTTAAAATGTTTGTTAATCATTTATATTTTGATGGATTATTTGCACTTTCTAGGAAGAGAAAAATTACTATAGAAAGCTGCAAAGAAGAAAGAGTGATTAAAAAAAAGAAAATCTGGGGGTGCCTGGGTGGCTCAGTAGGTTAAGCATCTGCCTTCAGCTCAGGTCATGATTCTGGTGTCCCAGGATTGAGCCCCACATCGGGCTCCCTGCTCAGTGGGGCTGTCTGCTTCTACCTCTCCCTGTGCACCCCCATCCCCCCGCTCATGTTCTCTCTCTTGCTTGCTCACTCACTCTCTGTCTCTCAAATAAATAAATAAAATCTTAAAAAAAATAGTGATCAGTAAGGAAGGAATGATTAGTGCTGTTTAACTTCTTTTCAGGAGCTGATTTCTAGAAGAAGTAAGTTTTCCTGGATATAAAAACACATTTATCAGTTTATCATAAAAAATTCTGAAAATATTTCCTAAAGATATGTATCATTAACCACATTCTGCTAGATGGTAAGAGTGATGCTTGTTTAATTTCACACTGCTTGCCTATGTTAAATTATAAATAAAAACTTTTAAATACGTTTATGTAGCATTTTAAAATTAATGAGAGTTTAGATATCTATTGACATATTTCCTACCTAGATTTCTTGTATTATTTGACAAAATAGCATGCGGAAGAAACTGTATATTTATGTATGAATAAGATGAAGTTGGGAATGGGATACAATTGGCTTTCTGAAAAAGATTTAATTTTTCCTTTATGCATGTATATCTTTTCTAGTGTATATAATTCTGTTTAGGTCTTTGGATAATCTTTTTCTCACTCTTAGTTCCTTAGTCTCAAAAGTGTGTTTGTTATTTCAGTATCAACAGTTATATTATACCACTCACAGAATCATTTATTTAGTAATTATGGTAGTGCTTAGTAGAAGAATGCAAAAATTATGTAAGAAATTGTAGATATTAAAAAGGATGATTGGTTTAAAAATTAGTAATATGAGGAAATAATATAGTAGGCTAAATAGCCAAACTAATTAGCAATATGAAACACACACACTACACAAATTAAATTTGCTTTTTTTTGTTTCTTTGATATTTATTTCTTTTCTATATGAACTTAGATAAGAGAAGTAAATTCAAATTACATTAAATCATACATTAATTTCATGAAGATTTCCATCAATTATACAATCCAGTTCAAGATGAAACTTTTGAGAATATAACCAATTTATATTTCTATGTGTAACAGTGATATTTTGGATAATAATTGCATAAATGTCTCTGAGATTTTCACTTAGAGTCATATTAGTCCATCTACTAATTATAATATATAATTATTAGTTATTATATATGGAACAAGCATGTTTTTTGCTAGTACTTAAACATCTGGAAATTTAGGGGTTGCCTGGGTGGCTTAGTTGATTGAGTTTCTGGCTCTTGTTTTTGGCTCAGGTCATGATCTCAGGGTCCTGGGATAGAGCCCCGGGTGGGCTTTGTGCTCAGTGGGGAGTCTGCCTGAGGATTCTCTCCCTCTTTCTGCCCCCCCCCCCCCGGCTCATGCACTCAGGTGCTTTCTTGCTCTCTCTAAAATAAGTGAATCTTTTTTAAAAATCTGGAAATTTAGAAGTGATGTATTTACATTTAGTCATTTGTATGGGGGTTGGAAAATGGTAATAAACTGATATGTTCTGATTTATTCTGTAGGTCACCAAGGTACAAATGGGAGTTTGCTACATTTTTATGGTATATTAAGAGCCAGAAACAGAATAGACCAGTTAGGGGGGGTTCTCAAATTTAAGAGTGCATCCGAATCACCTGGAGGGTTGATTTAAAGCAGCAGTGAAGAGATTGTTAGGCTCCAGCCCCAGAGAATTTGATCCAGCACGTGTGAGATGGGGCATGAGTCCTGCGGGTCTGAAAATTTTTTAAGTGTTACCTATGCTACTAATTTGAGATCACATTTTGCAAACCAATAGAATAAACAACTTATAAGTTTCTATTAAAATGAGGACAAAATTCTGCTCAGCAAATGTGAATCATGGATAGGGCTGACAGCCTTACATTTTCACATTAAAAGAAATTACTGTGTCTGGGTATTGATATTGTTGATATTCTAACTATATATTAAATGACACATGATAGGAACTTATTTGACTAGGTCTTTCTAACATCTTAAATATTGACTTTAAAATAATCAAGTTTAGGGAAGATACCCCAAATCATTGGATTATTTTCTTAAATAAGAAGAGAGTTTTCTGCATGATGCATGAAATTTAAAGAAGAGTGAATACTTCTTCCTGAACTAAAACAGGTATTTTTAAATGCTAAGTGCCCATGATGGATTATTTAGTTAAAAATCTATATTTATTTGTGTTACGTATTTTACAATGAAATCCACTTTCAAGAACCCTGATTCAGAAAACTTTCATCTCAAACTAACCTTAAGTCAAAGGGATATTCATTGTCAAATTTAAGAGGTTTTAGAGAAAGTTGATTTGTACTGGTGAAATTGTGAGTGTGCTTTTGCAAACACCTGAGTGCTATTTAGTTTAATTGGGTTATAGCTCATGCTGATTGTGTTTTCCCCCTGCTGTATCTAATTTCTTTTTTCCCCCCAATATTTTATTGTTTAGTTTTGGTTTTGAAGGTATGGAAATTAAAGAACTCCAATTTTTTAAGAGCCCTAAAGGGAAGTATGCTTTTGTGTTAGTCATTCCTGTGAACACCTGTGCAGTGCTGAATTTAATTGGGTTACAGCTGGTGCTGAGAGAGAGGCAACTAAATGAGGGTTTACAGACTGAGTAGAAACTTGACATTGCATGTCATTGTTTTTTTATTTTTTTGTTGTTGTTTGGTTGGTTTTTTTGCTCTGCTTTTTCTTTCAATACACTTGCAAGATGCCTGGATCTGAAAGATTTTGAAGGCAAATTGAATGGGGTTCTTTTGATCTGTGATAAGTATAGTAACTGACACTTCATGGTGATGACATCAGAAAAAGTGCACCTCCATTCTAAGTCTGTACGGTCCCTCAGAATAAGGTGATCATATGTTCAGAAACCATATGTTCTACTTGTTTCCAGTAATTCAGGAATATTTAATAACGTAGTTAGATTTTGAGAGGTGAGCCTTATAAAGATACAAGGGTTTTCAGACGAAAAAGACAAAGCATTGACACTGAACGTTTAGTAAATTAAGTATTATAAATACTGCCAGCTAAGTAAATGAGGCCAGAATGTATTGAAAAGTAATTATTTTTCTCAATGCCATAATTAAACTAAATGCCTAAGTATAGCTAATAACAACAACCTATTTCAAATAGCTATTAAAGGTAAATAGATTAGCTTGGCAGTTTCTTTAGAAAGACTTCACATAGCTCTGTGTTTTTCTATTGAGCCAAAATCTTAGACATTTAGCTGTAAATTAGTTCAGCAGCTAAATATTGAATGTCTAAAGCTCATGTTGGAACTAGGGGTAGTTGGTAGTAGAGTGGTACTTCATAGTACCGAACATTAGAGTCATTAGTTAGATCACATTTATAGAAATTTATATTTATTTTTATTTCAAAGAAATTTGCAAATTTAATAGGATTGAATGTTTGTTTTAAATTTATTTTGCACGATAAAAAGCAAAATAAGAAACACCAGCTAAAATTAATGAAGTGTAAAAGAGTAGCTGAAGTATTTACTCAGTGATTTCTAACACATCGACTCAAAAGCATCTAGATTTATTGCTATGTTACCTTAAACCTAATATAAAAAAAGAGAAATAGTTTATCCCACTGCTTTTTATCTTTCAGATTAAACTCTGACAAGTGACCAATATTTTCTTAACACAGGCTGTGATAAGTTAGGCATGTTGTATCTCTTAGGAAGAAAACAAAATGTTTTCAAATTCAATAGAGCTATTGAAAATATGGGTTATAAAGGAATAAGTGCTAGCATGATATGTCTTCCCTGATATTTTTGATCTGTGATTAAGTCAGTATTTCCCATTTTTGTAAGAGAAAACGTTCAAAATTATATGTACCATGCATTTTGGTCAAGTTATTCAACCTTGTTGTCTTTGTGCACTTGTCTCATCAGTAAAATTTCAAAAAGACCCCTTGCTCTCAGGCATTCTCAGACTGAGCTTCTAACTGTGTTGGTCAGTTACCAAGTGTTTCCCAGAACCTATATAAACGCAGGGTAAAACATTGTGCTGGTGGCCTACTTTGTACTATACTTTTTTTTTCTTTAAGATTTTATTTATTTATTTGAGAGAAAGATAGCGAGAGCAAGCATGGGGGGGAGGGGGGAGGGGCAAAGGGTGAAGGAGAAGCCGACTCGCGGCTGAGTAGGGAGCCTAATGCAGGACTCCATCCCGGGACCTCAGGATCATGACCTGAGCCAAAGGCAGAGGCTTAGCTGACTGAGCCACCCAGGCCCCCCTGTACTATACTTTATTCATCCCCAAATGGGGGGCTGCTGTATTAAAAGAGTGAAGCCATTATGAAAGACAAACAAGTGTATTTTTGCTGGTAAAAACAGAGCATAGGTTTAAGTGCATTCCAAATGGCACCCAATGAGCCTGTAGAGCTGTTGTCCCAGTAATACCTTGGAAATAAGATAGATTTGTGGACTGGGGTGGGCCTGAGTCCTGCCCAGAGTAGGAACAACTGAAAGATATGGGAAGTCCACAGAATGAATTATATACAACAAGGTGGACCACCTAATTTGTCCTAGATATCTGAGATTAGCAAGTTTATCCAGGCTTCTAGGGGAAAGAGTGAAGAGTTTCTTGTGTTACAGGAATCTTATTCATGAAAAGATACTGGTGGCTTTAAGGAATGGGGGGGGGCGCGGGGAAGAGAAACTCCATGCTTGACTGGTTACTCTTCTCCAAAGTAAATAACTTGGTTTCATGGGATTCAAGACTTTGTCTCAAGTTTTTACTTTTGTAACACAACTGAACTTACTCCAACTTCACAGATCCTAAGCTTTTCCAATGTCATGAACAACTATGGGATGTTGCTATTCATTTTGGCACAGGATAAAATACACAGAATAAATGTTTTCTTGGTTTCTTATCCTACTGTTATGCCTGCCCCTGCGTCTTTATGCTCCCCATATCCGTGTATTAGTTTCTGGAATAGTTTAGCCATTGAGACTGAGACCTGTCTCTTGAAATAAATAGGAATTATTTACAGAAACTGCTGCTTTTTAACATGTTGCCTAAGGCTACTAACTGGGTTATGAGTATGAAATTTATACAGGTATTATTGACTTGTTTTCTCTTACTCCAAAATAATTTTGTGATTGTTAAATTAAGGTAGCCATTATGTGAGCAAATGTGGTTCTTAAATATATTTATGAAATGAAGAAAATGATGCTCAGGCAAAAGATAATAAATGTATTTTAACCATTGGTTAAATTCTGAAATTATCTTGGTGGGACATTTTAAGCCTGATAGTAATGTCTAAAGTGTTAAGCTTTAGACTCTGAGACTTGGTAAGCTTTTATATATTTATGAGATCTGCTGTGATAGTTAATGTTTTAAATGCAAATCTGTGTTTAGTTGAACTCTGTCTTTTTGGCAATTTGTACTAGAATGTACCTGCAATCTCAGTAAGCTGGTCAGATTAGGAAAACATTTGGCTTAACAATGTGCCATTCATCTCTAAGCAGTAATGTTTCAGATAGTTGTATTGTGTTGTCATAAATTAACTTACCCAACCAAATGTAACATGCCCTGAGGACCCAAACTCACATAAAATTTTAAACTATCATTTATTGCTTCTGATATTTTATTTAAGAAAATAGGCTTTTCTAAATGCTTCAAAGAACATAAAAATATTAAAGAGGTTTCCTTTAACACCTAACCATTAGATTTATGAGTTTATAAATCAAATACTTTTCAAGTCACTTATTAATCAAGAGGCCTAGTAGGTGTGTGGGTATGGAAACAAGTTAAAGTCTGATGAGATAGAAGTCATCTTTCCAAACACATGTAGAATTGTAAAGGAAAATTGACATTCATGAATGAAACCTGAAAGCTTCATAGGCACCTCATACTCTAAACCCCAAACATGCTTCCCCTCAATAATTGCTTTTCTTCCTTGCCAGGCACCAAGCTAGAGAGAAGCATCCTTGATATCTGCCTCTGCCTTGCTCGTGCTATATGTTTAAATCTCTCTACCAGCCCTATCATTTCAAATAGCTAAATATTTCTTGAAATGGTCCTCCTCTCTACATTCCATTGTCAGTGATTTATTCTTAGGTCCCTATTTAACTATTTCTACATTTAACAAATCTAGACTTCGTGCTTTACTGTGCATCAATTCTGAGCTACTTATATGATGAAAAAAGAGAGAATGTGATCTTAGGAAGCTTATTTTGGGGGTTATGGGTGGGAGGTACATAGAAACATGATTATGTATAGGGATAATTTACATAAATAGATGGACTACATAAGAAGATAGATATGCCTAAAAGATCCTTTATCCTGGACCATTTCATCTTTTTAATTTTTTTTCCCCACTTCTGCCTAGCTTAGATGCCAGTCTCTCTGAGACCATCTCATTATGCCCTCTGTCTGGACAACCCACCCATTCTCTATATTTTCATAGGTTCTCTACTTTTCATGACAATTCTGCACAGTAGCACTAGATTACTTATACACCTGTCACTATTTACTGTCAAACTGTAAGTTACTTGAAGACAGGTACCATGCCTGGATTATTTATTGAATTCCTAGGTGCTGAGAAAATATTATTTGAGAATGAGGTAGTACAACTTTCCCTGGGCTTTGGATGGAAGGCTTCATTGAAGAAGTAAACCTGAGTTGACTTTTAATAAATAATTAGAAATTTTCCAGGTATGAAGGAGGGTGATAGTGGCAAAGTAAAAGCAAATATGATGACATGGAACAATAGAGTGACATGATAGTACACATGAATTCAGTAGTCTGGTATGGCTGGGGCATAGTATTTGGGGAAGGAGATGTAAGTGAGCAGGATGAGACTGCAGATAGGGCCTAGAAAATTAAGTGTCTTGTATGTTCTGAAGAGAAATAAAAATTTATTCTACGTGCTGAAAGTTCCAGACTTGGACTTCCTGAGTTAGCATTTTACTTACTACCGGTGTAATATTGTGTAATTTATTTAAACTTTTTAGATTCAGCTTTTTCTTTTTAGTTATTTATTTACATGAGAGAGAGAGAGAGAAAGAGAGCATGAGAGGGGAGAGGGTCAGAGGGAGAAGCAGGCTTCCCACGGAGCAGGGAGCCAATGCGGAGCTCGATCCCAGGAGCCCGGGATCATGCCCTGAGCTGAAGGCAGAAGCTTAACAACTGAGCCACCCAGGTGCCCCTTAAGGGGTTTTTATGATAGATTAAGTTTACTTAAACTTTATGTAGTTTAAATATTACATTTAAAATAGTTTAAAGTTGTGCTCGTTTTGGCAGCACATATACTAAAATAGTTTAAAGTTAAAAGCTAAACAATTTACTTTTAAGATATGAAAAGTATTCAAGGATAATGGTGATGGTGATTTCTGTAAGAGATAACTAAAAATCAAATAGATAAGATAAAAGTAAGGGAGAGGGCACAGTGATATGGAAAGAGGAAGAAACCCTACCACTAATGTTTTGGGTTTATGGTTATTACCATTCATCAGAAAGTTAATTCATTAAGGTGCAAGATAACATTCATTATTGAAATGTGGCTATCCATTAAGAAGAGAACATGTTGTAGGGGAAATGAAAAGGATTCCTTTATTTATTAATTTATTTTTCCAAAAAGTGAACTGTTGAATCACAGATCTGTACCTCTGAAACAAATAATGCAATATATGTTAAGAAAAAAAAAAAGAAGATAGCAGGAAGGGAAGAATGAAGGGGGGGAAATCGGAGGGGGAGACGAACCATGAGAGATGATGGACTCTGAAAAACAAACCGAGGGTTCTAGAGGGGAGGGTGGTGGGGGGATGGGTTAGCCTGGTGATGGGTATTAAGGAGGGCACATTCTGCATGGAGCACTGGGTGTTATACGAAAACAATGAATCATGGAACACTACATCAAAAACTAATGTAATGTATGGTGATTAATATAACAATAAAAAATTTTAAGATAAAAAAAGTGAACTGGAGGTAACTGTGGACAACTATTTAGAGATATTTGGTAGACAGTTATATGGTACTAACACAGTGCTGACCAGAGTTTTAGTCCCCAAAGAAAGGGGTTTATACTAGAAAGGAAATCAGGAGACTGCATCCTTCATCAAGTAACTTTTACTACCAAAAAAATAAAAAATAAAAAAAATAAAGTTGATCTGAGCTATGTTCAATTCTTCATGTCAGTTAATTTACATTTTGACACGCTTCTTAGCTCACAGATGATCAGAATGATTTCTCTTTGAGAAACACTAGTTCAGAGCCTCAGAGAAAACTGAATTCAAGATGTTGATAAAGAAGTATAAATTGCAAGGGGGGCCTGGGTGGTTTAGTTGGTTAATTGTCTGACTCTTGATTTTGGTTCTCTCTCTCTCTCTCTCTCTCTCAAATAAATAAGATCTTAAAAAAAAAAAAAAGATGTAGGGAAGTATCAACTCACAGAGTGAGTTGTGATTATGTGATTATGCATAACACAATAATTAACTTACTTTTAAAGACAATGCCAGATATGTGTAAGCTAAAATACTAGCTCTGTGTAGTTCAGAGATGAGTATGCAACTCTAGATAAAAGTAGAGATAGTTTTATTTGCTTCATGTGCCAAATTACCCACTAGGAGGAAAAACATTTATAATTGAAAGGAAATTTTAAGAAGTTCAAAATTGTGAGTTATGCCTGTAAAAAGGGTCAATTTTCAGCCCAGTTTTCTGCATGTATCTGGAGGTACTTGGTCCTCTGAACACTGAGCATCTCAACTCAGTGGTTAACTGAGCCACCCAGGTGCCCACTTTCCATTTTTTTCTTAAAGGCTTCATCGTTTTTTTGTTCAGGGTCTATGTCTATTCCTTTCCCATGTACCTCTATGCACACTTCTTAAAATTAGGTGTTTCTTTTTGTCATATCTCCTGATTTCTCTTAGTATTTGCTAATACTCCCAGCATTTTATCTAATACTAATGTAATTTATACTTCTTTTTTTTTAAGATCTTATTTATTTATGTGAGAGAGGGAGAGAGAGGGAGAGAGAGAGAGAGAGCCAAAATCAAGAGTCAGACATTTAACCAACTAAGTTGCTTCTTTTTTATTAGCCTCCTAAGTTCAGGTTTTAGCTTTATCTGACATGCTCAGTCAATTAACACTTGTTTATCAGCTTTCAAATCCAACTTCTTATTCTAATTTTAGTCCTTCTGGTTTTCTCTTTTTTTTTCTTCCAAATTTTTATTTAAATTCTAGTTAGTTAACATATAACGTAGTATTGGTTTCAGGAGAAGAGTTAGTGATTCATCACTTACGTATAACACCCAGTGCTCATCATAACAAGTACCTTCCTTAATACCTATCACCCCTTTAGCCCATCCCCTACTCACCTACCTCAGCTTGTTCTCCATCATTAAGGATCTCTTATGGTTTGCCTTCCCCCCTCCTTCTCTTTATTCCCCCCTTCCCACATGTTCATCTGTTTTGTTTCCTAAATTCCAAATATGAGTGAAATCATATGGTATTTGTCTTTCTCTGACTGTCTTATTTAGCATAATACACCCTAGTTCCATACACGTCATTGCAAATGGCAAGATTTCATCCTTTTTGATGGCTGGGTAATAGTGAATTTGTGTGTGTGTGTGTGTGTATATATACACACACACACACACACACACACACACACCACTTCTTCCTTATCTGTTCACCAGTTGATGGACACTTGGGCTCTTTCCATAATTTGACTATTGTTGATAATGCTGATATAAACATTGGGGTGCATATACCCTTTGGGATCTGTATTTTTATATCCTTTGCATAAATACATAGTAGTTTAATTGCTGGGTCATAGGGTAATTCTACGTTTACCTTTTTGAAGAACCTCCATACTGTTTTCCAGAGTGGCTACACCAGTTTGCATTTCCACCAATAGTGTAAAAGGGTTCCCCTTTCTCTGCATTCTCTCCAACATTTATTGTTTCCTGTGGTGTTAATTTTAGCCATTCTGACAGGTGTGAGATGGTATCTCATTGCCCTTTTGATTTGTATTTCCCTAATAAGGAGTGATGTTAAGCATCTTTTCATGTATCTGTTAGCCATGTGATGTCTTTTTTTTCCTTAAAAAATATAATAACCCGTTTATTATTGATTTTGAGAGTGTATGATCAGTAATTGCCATAACTGTAAATTTTTTAGCTTCTGGTAAAAATCGTCTTTTTTTGGAAAAATGTCTATTTATGTCTTCTGTCCACTTCTTAACTGCATTATTTGCTTTTTGGGTGTTGAGTTTGATAAGCTCTTTATAGATTTTGGATACCAACCCTTTATCTTGTATATCATTAGCACATGTCTTCTCCCATTCCATCGGTTGCCTTTTAGTTTTGCTGGGCAAAAGCTTTTTATTTTGAAGTCCCAATAGTTCATTTTGCTTTTGTTTCCCCTGCCTCTGGAGCTGTATCTAGTAAGAAGTTGCTGTGGCTGAGGTCAAAGAGGTTGCTGCCTATGTTCTACTTTGGGATTTTGATGGATTCCTGTCTCATATTTAGAGTAAGAATGTGTTCGAAAGTGGTCCAGTTTGATCCTTCTGCATGTTGCTTTCCAGTTTTCCCAAAACCGTTTGTTGAAGAGATTTTTTTTTCTATTTTCTATTTATTTTTTTTATTGTGTTATGTTAATGACCATACATTGCATCATTAGTTTTTGATGTAGTGTTCCATGATTCATTGTTTGCATATAACTCCCAGTGCTCCATGAAGAGACTGTCTTTTTTCATTGGATATTCATTTCTGCTTTGTCAAGATTAGTTGAGGGTCCATTTCTGGGCTTTCTGTTCTGTTCCATTGATCTATGTGTCTATTTTTATGCCAGTACCATACTGTCTTGATGATTACAGCTTTGTAATAGATCTTGAAGTCTGGAATTGTGATGCCTTCAGCTTTGCCTTTCTTTTCCAACCTCACTTTGGCTATTTGGGGTCTTTTGTGGTTCCATACAAATTTTAGGATTGTTTGTTCTAGCTCTGTGAAAAATGCTGATGGTATTTTGATAGATATTGCATTAAATGTATAGATTGCTCTGGGAAGTATAGACATTTTAACAATGTTTTTTCTTCTAATCCATGAGCACAGAATGTTTTTGCATTTCCTTGTGTCCTCTTTAATTTCTTTCTTCAGTGTTCTATAGTTTTCAGAGTACAGATCTTTCACCTCTTTGGTTAGGTTTATTCCTAGGTATCTTATGGTTTTTGGTGCAATTGTAAATGGGATCAATTCCCTGATTTCTCTTTCTGCTCCTTCAGTATTTGTGTATAGAATTGCTACAGATTTTTGTGTATATTGATTTTATATCCTGCAACTTTGCTAAATTCATGTATTAGTTCTAGAAATTTTTTTGGTGGGGTCTTCCAGGTTTTCCACATGAGTATCATGTTGTCTGCAAATAGTTAAAGTTTGACTTCTTCCTTGCTGATTTGGATGCCTTTTATTTTTTTGTTGTTGTCTGATTGCTGAAGCAAAGACATCCAGTACTATGCTAAATAGTGATAGCTCTTATTTGTTGTGCTTTTTCTCCAGTTCTATTTTCCTTTGTAGCCTTATTTTTGTTTCTCTTAACATTTTAGTGTATCTTAGGAAGGTGCAAATATAGACATGTGCTAACACCACCCACTTGCCTGGAAGTCCTAATTTGTCACATGTAAGGTAAGTATGTACTCACACTGAAATAATGATCAGAATTTTTTCAGCATTCTCCCTTTCTTCTTAACTTTCTGCTCCCTGCCTCTTAACTCCTAACTTTTTTTCTGTTTTAAGCATATTTGCAATATTTTCCCATTTTATAAAGTAAATGGGTAGAATTTATTTGGATCTGAAATAAACGATTCCCTGGTTCTCTGTTTCTGATTCTCATTAATGTGATTTGATTTCCTGACTTGAGAAAAACAGTGCTTTAAGCCTCTGCCTTTTTTTACATCACAATGGGACTACAACTTCTGTTTCTCTAGAATTCAAATATGCAATTGCTATTACTTATTGTCGATGCAATTTGCTTTACCCTTTTATTTTTATTTTTTATTTTTTCAAGATTTTATTTATTTTTTTTTTTTGAGAGAGAGAGGGAGAGTGAGAGAGAGAGCACACAAGCAGGGGGTGGGGAGAGGGGCAGAGGGAGGAACGGACACCCTACTGAGCAGGGTGCCCTAGGTGGGACTCGATCCCAGGACCCTGAGATCATGACCCGAGCCAAAGGCAGATGCTTAACTGATTGAGCCACCCAGGTGTCCTGCTGCTTCACCCTTCTAAAAGCTGAATTTCTGACATATAAAGGCCACGTATCCTCTTCTCTTTCTCAGACTAAACAAATTAATCATTCAGCTTTTTCCTTAAAGCTTTTCTTCCCATTCCATAAATCATTTTATTGATTTCAATATTTTTTATATCTCTACCTTTAAAAAGTAAGTAGTATTAAGTACTGAAGTTAAGTAGAGTTAAGAAGAGTTCAAAGATTCATATTTCTTTTCATTAGTATCTTTTAAAAACTCAAATGAAATTACATTGTAGACTTTTATGCAATTTAATTTTGCTTTGCATTGCTTTCTCATCCATTTTTCTTTGCTGTGTCCTGTAGACTAACTAATATATCTGTATATTGTCAGTTTATCATCTAGGCCACATCATTTTTGAGTAAGTATTCATTTATATTTCATGGCAAATACAAACAAATACAAACATACTCATTAACAGCAGCTAAAAGTATTTATAAACGGTGTTAGTTTCTGGAAACTCACAGTATCTCTGTGTTTCCATTGTGAAACTATAACTGCAAGTCATATGCCTATAGAATTTTTAGAATCATCATCTATATAGCATATTCAAATATTGTGAAATTTTGAATCTATTCCAAAATTCAATTATATAGTATTTAATTTCCAAATAAGTCTAGAACTATACTTTTCCATCTCCCTGAATTGGTCATCTGGCTTTTTTGGTTCATATAAAAAAAAGGAAGAAGTGGCACACAACTAAGTGATATAGATTGTTCATGCCACTAAAAATATCAGATCATTCAGTTGGATACAGTTATGGAAAAAACCCTTCCAAAAGTCAAAAACTATTTATAGTTACTTAAAGTCATAATTACAAATGATTGTTTTATATTGAGATAAACAAAGGAAAGGGGAAAAGGAAGGAGAGGAGTAATATTTGGAGAGTGATTATTATAATCCAAACACTGTGCTGGCTTTTCTTTGTGTATTATTTCATTTAATACACATGCCTATCCATATGTATACTGATTTCTTTGTTTCTATTTAATTGTCAAAGACACTAAATTTTTTACTACTACTAACAATAAAATAAAATAATATTGAATACCTAATAAAGTTTAATAATCCAAATTATATACGTGTGTTCTAAGATACATGAATTAAATTCTTACCTACACAACATATCTATGGGATGTAGGTGGACTTATTGGCATAGATAAAAATAAGAAAACTACGAATCAGAGATGTTTAGTAACCAGTACAAATTAAGAAATTCGGTAAGTACAGTAGCTGGGTTGTTTTACTCCTGAGCTCCCACTGCTGCCACTAAGCCATATTGTTTTCTCATATTCTGGTTAATTTATCTCTGAATTTGTTCCTTTACGTGCAATTTGTTATTTTTATTGAGAGCTATTTTGAAAATTGTATCAGCATTTTGTCTGCTTTTTTAAAGTTCCTGAATGTTTATTTGTCGCCATTGGGACTGATCTTTTTGTAAGTGAGCAGATCCACAGATGTACTCTAGTAACAATATAGTTGGCAGGAATAGGAGTAGTAGCTATAGTGTATTATGTAAGGCTATGTCATTTGCATAGTTTTAAATAGATCTTACCGTCTATTCATAATTTTTTTTTCCTGGAACATAAAGAAATTTATAGTTACGATGATAATATCTTGAAATTTATATTTACTTTAAATTTATAATTACAATAATACCTTCATCACGGTGTACCATTCTGTATAAATAAAATATTCCGCTTGTATTAGATTGTTATCCATGTTTTAACTCATTTGACCTGTGGAGATAAAATCTGAAGCACTACACTACAGAATAACATGAATTTCCCAATCCTGAAATTTTTTATTCATGGTGCTGTTATCCACAGAATTATTAATGAAAAACAACCTTTGTTTATTCAGATATTCTCACAATATGGCAATTCAAAGATGTCTTTTATTTTACACTCACATTTCATACCTAATGTTGCAGACATTTCTCACTGTAAGTGTTATTTATTGATGCTTAAAGGTTCAATGAATTATTCAGCCCTTTTACCCTTCTTGCTTTGCTGCACACCTATTGAGTTTTCAGAGCAGTTTCATATCAATAAATTTGTTCTTGCTTTGCAGCTCCAATTTCATGCTTGGCCTTTTCTAAGCGACATACAAGAAAAATAAATAACCAGAAGGAATAAAATATGTATACAAATTGCTTTAAATAACTTGATATCCAAATCATTAAAACTCCCAAGGGTTTTGAAAATTAAGACATGAAAGCAAGACATCAGAAACAGGTTACATACAAATGTAATTGGCAAAAAAAGTTGTCTTGTTAACATGCAGTCTGTGGAGAGTGGCATGTGTTTATAAGCATGTTGTATCCAGAATTGAAAAGCATTCTTGACAAATAAGTGCCTAAGAGTTCAAGGACTCACTGCCACTTTGTATCTCATATTGTCACATGCACACGTAGAGGTGGACAACAAAAGATTGGATGGCTACTCTGATCAGAATGAACAGACAATTCTAATAAAACGGTAGTGTGAGGTATGAAGTCCAGAACCTCAATATCTTTGGTTCCTGTGGAAAGGAACCAAAACCATTTCTCTTTATACCTTCAAATAGTTGGCTAGCCAGTCCAGAAAATTTATTCTCCTTAATAAGAAACTAATATCTTGTTCTTTTCATCATAAAGAATAAAGTGATGTTAATATGAGGGAGACCATTTGTACCTTCCAACAAACATATGTCAAAGTCCATGAGTAAATATTTGCTCTATTTTCAACAGATTCCATTTGAATTTAATGAGAAAATATATTATCTCTTAATGGTTTTTAGATTCATTGATTACAGCTTCTATCCCCTTTTTAAAATACTGAACTAAGTGTAAATATTTAACAATTTCCAAGAATGTACTTCCATCCACCTAACAGTCCATTCAGTTTTCATCAAATGTATAGTTTTTGAAAAGAGAAGAAATAAAAATGTCCTATTCCTTATTACACAGCCTTCAAATAAAAAAAAAATCTTGCCGTCGGGGCGCCTGGGTGGCTCAGTTGGTTAAGCGACTGCCTTCAGCTCAGGTCATGATCCTGGAGTCCCGGGATCGAGTCCTGCATCGGGCTCCCTGCTCAGCAGGGAGTCTGCTTCTCCCTCTGACCCTCTTCCCTCTCGTGCT